>NC_055996.1:7127785-7437760 GCF_018446385.1 Zingiber officinale | reverse complement strand
TTGAAATGAGAGGGTGCTTTGATACCTAATGCTACTATAGAAATGGATTCAAGGAGAGATAAGGCTATACCATATAATATTCACCCCTACTCTCAATCTGAATGGAAGTATAGACCCAGGGTGCTTCATACATTGTTGATTTATAAAGAAAATATTATAAGTGTGGAGAGTTTCAAAATTCTGGATTGCCTTGCTCACATGTTATTGCTATAATCATTCATCAAAATATGGATACACTCCTGTATTGTCAGCTTTATTTTCATTCGCAAAATTGGAAGGTCACTTACATAGATCTTATCTATCCTTGTCGAAGCAAGGAAGTTTGGCCTTGTGGTGGTCTTGGTTGACTGACACATTAGATCTATTGATCAGGAATCCAGATCTTAAGCTTAATCTATTTTCCTTGTTAGAACTAATCTAATTTGAATAGAGATTTCTAACCTATATTCTGTTATTATTTAAACTCATTTAAGTCAATCTCAGACTTATTGATCAAACTGAGATCCATTTGATCAATCCAATACCGATTGAATTAAGTCTAATTCATTAGAACAAATCTAATCTTTTTGATCAAATCTGATAGAATAGAACTAATCTGGTCATATTTGATCAGCCCAACTTGTGTAATCAAATTATCCCAAATAAACAAGACCAGCTTGTCCAATCAATTTATTGTTGAATTAAACTGGTTTACTTAAATCAACTAATGATTTAAATCAGACTTGATTTAATTGGACAAGCTAGTCTTATTCAATTTTCAATTAATTGAACTATAAATTAATTAAATATTTTTTTATTAATTAATAATATATTTTTATATGTTTTTAATTAATTAATAAATACATTTAATTAAATTGTAATCAAACATACACATACTGTTTGTTTGTTTTTGTTTCTTTTACGTGTTTTGAGAAAAGTTTGTTCTTTTTCTTATTGATTTAATAAAATCATAAATTTCTCAAAACACACAGAATTGATGAATGAACAATAGTACATACGGTTCATCATTGTTAATCGATTACTTAAATTGTTTAAAAATCTATTTAATCGATTATATCAATCGACTACACAGATTTATTATGCTTAATCAGTTTAATCGATTACATAGATTTTAAATCAATTAAGATCTATTTTAATCGATTAGTTTAATCGATTAAATTTCTTCTCTTCTCTGCCGCTACGAACACGGTTGCTGAGATTATCAATTGTCGGCCTCTCAACGTGGCCGCTGGCACTCTACACCCACAGAAGCTTATAGCCAACGACCTTTCGAGGCTCAACAACTACGGCAGATTGCGACCCAGTCACAATCTTGCTTGGCGATAGCAGTAGAGAGATTTTCATTTCGACGAAGAAACAAGTTTCATGCTTAGGCATCGCTCTAATACCATTGTTACCTCTGATATGCATAAAACACAAGATTAAAATATGTAGCAATTCACAGTGATTTCCCAAGATGAACTTGGTCACTGCTTGACGTCGGAAGAGTGATCACGAATGAAATCGGAAAGCTCTTCGAGTTTCACGAGTCAAATCCCTTTCGTCTAGATATTCTCCTTTGCCCACTGTTGTCTCCACTATGCACACACTGATCACCCTCTTTCTCCTTTTTTATTGTTTTTGGATGCTTCAATATATAAAAAGAAAATATTGGTTTGTAACCGATACTTTGATGGCACATAATGGAGGAAGATGAAGATGAATGAGCGCCCCATCATCTTCCTATCGTTGTAACTAATGCAACGTCCAACATTTGTAACTAATGCAACGTTTAACCAGAATAGCATTTAAGGTAAAGTAATTTTTAAAAATATTATATTAGGTGTTCACTAGGCATGCACCATAAAGTGTGTAGCATATATATATATATATTTATTTATTTATTTATTTATAGGCAACTCGTGAGTACTTAATGTTATTTTTTTTACTTCCTTTAATATTTTGTTAGGGTTTGGGATTTAGTATTTAGGTTAAAGAAATTAATTTTTTTTTAAAAAAAATAATACTAAAAACTCAGGGGTTACTCATAGATAGATGCAGAGGGTAAGAATATATATATATATATACACTAAACTCTTAGAGAAACTTAAACCGAAGCAAAATCTAACCTAATGAAAGAGTTTTCAAAGTTTACTCTTTTCTCGAAGCAACAACTATATATCATCATTGAAACAGTCCAAATCGCCCCACTTTAATTTTAATTAGTTGGCAAAATCTTATTACATTTGTTGGAATCTTCAACAGTACCAAAGAAGCATTCCCGAGTTTTGCACACTCCTAAAACCTTCTATGTGTAAGCCAAGTCTGTTTGAAGAGTATTGTAAATCACCCGTTGACACAAACTATTGTTTACTTAATTAATTAAGCTTGTTGAGAAACGAAAACGGAGCGATTGAAGAAAATATTATTCCTTGTGAAAAAAATTCTGCAAAAACTCTTATGGAAGAAAATATTATAGAAATAATACATTGATGTGAAACAGCACCGAACGTCACGGCGTGTTCATGAGTAGGGTACGTGCATGCATGTTAACGTCCTGGTTCAGCATGCCGTTCTCCATTAATTTGATCTTGAATAGTTGGTTACTGTCTTACATCGAGGATTAATATATATTGCTGAAACAATTAATTCAACGATAAGAGACGCCGAAATGCATGTCAACAATTTCCACTGTCTGTTGAACGTCCAATAAATTATTTGGCAAACAAAGACAGCTTCAATTTGTCCAGCCCACACAAATTGAACCCTAGCATGGCTCATCTCCCTCCACTCCAGACAATAACTACGCATTTAGTCTACGGAGATAAGAGAAAGCACAAAGAAAAAATCCCTTTCGCTGTCGTGCACAAAACAAGCTGACTCTTCAGCAACAGCAGCAGCATCACAAGCTAGCTACTTGCTGCGTCCATCCAAAGCACGTGCTGCGTAATTAGTCAAGGTGGTAGAAAGCTACGTACTTTAATTTGGTATGCATCTGCTTTGTGATGACTCCAGAGTCTTAGCTTGCAATCTCACTGATGCAGATCACTTCATGCATTCTTCCAGCAAATTAAGAGTTTATCGCCAAGACAAATCTTAATTATAATGATAAGCTGGTACAGGTCGATCGATTTCTAGGCGTGATTAATGGTTGACTAAAAGTTTAGAACGTAATTACTAGTCTTAAATTTCTGGTCCAACTCAGCTTTAAGATCAAATTTCTAATTTGGACGCCTAAACTAATTCTAGATAACGCCCGCCCGAGCGAGGTTGGTCCGGGCGCTCGGAGTCCGGGCGTCAAGACACCTCCGGACACCTGGACCACTTTTTATCTTTTTTTCTTCCTTACAACAAAAAGTTAGTCCAAGCATAAAAATCATCCTGCAAAATAGAGTTAGCACAATATAGCAAATAGGAATAGTAATTAGATCTTGTCTCCCTGAGATCATGATCTAATTAAGGTCTCAACTTAGGTTTTCTAAATAGACCTAAGTTGGACCGACACCTACAGTTCCCTCAACCAGGAACATGCCCTCACTGGATCTCTCCTCCAATTGCTTACCTCTTACTTACCAACTGCAGTCACTTGGTCTTCCTTCCAGTTGTCAAGTCCACAGACCCCAGCTAAACTTTGACCGATTGTCAGGTTTCGTAGATCCAATCAGGCTTCCCACCAGATATCGGGTCCCGCGGACCTATCTGGACTTCGCACCCACTATCAGGCTCTACGAACCTAGCTGGATTTCAGCCTGATGTCAGGTCTTTCAGACTCATCAACTTTTGCACACTTGGTAAAGTAATTAGACCATAAAACACTCTTTTAATCCACTTATCATTCATCAAAACCTAAGTCAGATCATTAGTATAAATTGTATCAACAATCTCCCTCTTTTTGATACAATAACAACCTGGGTTAAAGTTAGAAAAAAATAATATTGAAGGACAATATGTAGAAAGCAAACAAATTATCTAAGTTAGTTTTAATCAAATTTGTTTGTTCTTTTTCTACATTAACCCTTATCCTCCCTTTTTGGCATTTATCAGAAAATTAAGGTAAAGGAAATATAAGCAAGAGAAAGGTGTTGGAACCCCAAGGTTGTTTTGGCGTGATCAACAAGTTAAGTTAGGTCCTGCGTTGTATTTAACCTTGTGTCTAAGTGTACAGGAGCTTAGGAGCACAGGTACTCGAGCGGAAGACGCAGCTAGCGAGAAGGACGGCACGCTGTGCGTCCGAGGGACGAGGCGCTGCGGAAGAGTACACCGGCGGACGAGAAGGAAGCGCGCGGTGGTTCCGAGGGACGAAAGCCGGAGCGGAAGATTGCTCGGGGAGCAAGAGACGCAGCTAGCGAGAAGGTCGACGACCGAGGGATGAAGACTGCGGATGAGTACGCTGGCGGACGAGAAGGAAACACGCGGCAATTCCGAGGGACGAGAAGCCGGAGGGAAGCACGCTCGAGAAGACCGGAAGTTGGGTTCGGGTGAGCCCTTTTCCGGAAGGCAAAGATCACCCAAACGAGCGGATCCGGAGCGGAAGAACCGGACCGAAGCGGGACTGAATCAGAGAAGCGGTCCCGGATGAAAAAGTCAACTGTGTTGACTTTCGGGGTCCGGGGCGCCCGGAACTGACCGGGGCGCCCGGAACAGTAATTTTGACCAGATCGAGAATTATCTCGATCTGAACGTTGGGGGATAAATTTTATCCCCCCCAGGGCGCCCGGAACCCTTCTAGGCGCCCCGACCAAGGCTATAAATATAGCCTTGATCCAGAAGCTTTTCATCAGTTCAGAAATTGTAAACAACACTTGTGTGCTTCCACTGTTTAGATTAGCTTCTGTCTTTCTGTGCTTACACTGCTGTAAACGAGGCTTCTCCGCCTGAAGGAGCTCTTAGTGCGATCTTCATCCTTGGATTAACAACCTCCCCGGTTGTAACCAAGTCAAATTCGGTGCCTCGTTTTTATGTTTTATTTTCTGTTTAATCTATTTTTTATGTGTTAGCTTAATTGTACGAGAAAGGGTTGTGTTTGATTTTTCAGGGCTATTCAACCCCCCCTTCTACCCGGCCGCATCGGTCCAACAAGTGGTATCAGAGCCGAGGCGCTTCAGGAGGACTAACCGCCGAACGAAGCAACAAGATGGCCGGATCCAATATCCACGCACCAAAATTCGAAGGGGACTTCGCTAGCTGGAAAAAGCGAATGGAGGTTTTTCTTGAAACAGATTATGATTTATTACTAACAATGGAATTTGGCTATGAAGCACCAGAGGGCAAAGCAAGAAATCAATGGTCAAAGAAGGAGCAGGCTGACCACGTGGCAAACAAGAAAGCAGAATTTCATCTGCTAAGTGTACTTCCAACACAAGAAGTCAATCGAGTCGGTACCTACAACTCGGCAAAGGAGCTTTGGGAGAAATTCCTTGAGTTACACGAAGGAACATCCGAAGCCAAACTTGCAAGACGGGATTTACTTCGTAACCAGCTTACAAACCTCCGATTTGAAGAAGGTGAAACAATTGCACATCTACACTCGAGGATTCAGGAACTCATCACCAGACTTACGAATCTCGGAGAAGAGGTAAGTAACCGAAATTCGCTAAGGTATGCCCTAAATTCCTTTCCTAGAAACTCAAAATGGGCATCACTAGTAGATGCCTTTTACATTTCAAAAGATCTAGAAAAAATTTCATTAGACGAATTCTTTTCAACTTTTGAAGTGCATGAGTCAAGATGTGCAGGTCCGAAGGAGCCCAAGAATAATGTCGCCTTTAAAGCTTCGAGAGACGAACCTGAGTCAGAATCTTCTCTCGACGACGAGGAAATGGTAATGATGGTAAGACGATTTAAAAATATTTGTAAATCTAGGAAATCTAACCATCCGCAGGGAAGAAAGAAAAGAACCATCCGCTGCTACCATTGCGATGAAGAAGGGCACGTCAAGGACAATTGCCCTAAACTGAAGAACAACGGGAAGGACAAGGGTAAGAAGCCTATCCAAAATCGCAAGGCCCTAAAAGCGACGTGGGACGATACGTCGTCGGAATCAGAAGTCAAGGAGTTCTCCGGGCTCGCGTTAATGGCGAGTCATCAAGACGACGACTGCGAATCAAGCTCTTCCGAAATGAGCATCGAAAGCATCAATGAAGGGGGAGCCACGTCCGAAGAGAGCAGTAGTTCAGGGGGAGAAACCGACAACGAGATCGACAAGGTAAGTGAGGTACGATCTCTTCCTCCTAATAAAATGTTTAAATTCATTAAAATTTTAACAAAAGATTGCTGCAAATTAGAAAATGAAAATAAAGATTTAAAAGCAATATTAGCTACATCTTGTCCGTTAGAAATGCTAGATAAATCAAATTTAGAAAATGAAAAATTAAAATTAGAAATTTAAAATTTAAAAATTCAAGTAGAAAACTTGAAAAACACTGCTTGCTCATCTAATTTAGAAGGTTCAATAATTTGAATTGGTATTATAAATATCACCAGGGACAAATTAAAAATATCTCTAGAAAATATGTCCCTAAAAACTTTTTAGTTAATCCAGTGGGCTGGAACCTATATTGGGTTCCTAAATCATGCTTAAATTAATTTTAAAAATAAAATTATCGCTTTAAGTGAGAAAATTAAATAAATAATTTCTTTATGAGGCTTTGTCTAAGGAAGTGGTTGTTGCTCCAATAACCAAGAAGGCCTAGTGCCTCGCCACGACCTGGAAGCCAAAATATTGAAATAAATGTTTAATTAACTTACTAATGAAGCATTAATACAAGAATTAATTAGTGCTTGAAAAAGGTTATTCAAAACATTTTATTTCAATTTACCTACTTAGAATTTTTTTTAAGTCATTTAAAAAAAAATACTTAAAAATGTGAGTTAGGATTTTTTTAATTTTATTTATATACTTAGAAAAATTCTCAAAAAGTTATTTTTTTTCTAAGTTAAGAACTTTTTTCTTGAAACTAGAAATCTCAGCTTAAATTACTTAGAAAAATTTTCTAAATTTCTTAAAAACTTAGAAATTATTTTAGAAATACTTTTTCTAAGTCTTTAACCTTCAGATTATTTTTCTTGGAACCCCATTTTTTTTTGTGATCAAAGGGGGAGAAGGGAAAGTATAAGTTTAGGGGGAGGTAAATAGATTTAATTTGATTTAATTTGATTTTATCTTTTCTTTACTTTTTCTAACATTAAGTTAATTTACTTAATGTTATTTCATGTCTATTTTACCCTAACTTAACTTGGGTTGATCACACCAAAAAGGGGGAGATTGTTGGAACCCCAAGGTTGTTTTGGCATGATCAACAAGTTAAGTTAGGTCCTGCGTTGTATTTAACCTTGTGTCTAAGTGTACAGGAGCTTAGGAGCACAGGTACTCGAGCGGAAGACGCAGCTAGCGAGAAGGACGGCACGCTGTGCGTCCGAGGGACGAGGCGCTGCGGAAGAGTACACCGGCGGACGAGAAGGAAGCGCGCGGTGGTTCCGAGGGACGAAAGCCGGAGCGGAAAATTGCTCGGGGAGCAAGAGACGCAGCTAGCGAGAAGGTCGACGACCGAGGGACGAAGACTGCGGATGAGTACGCTGGCGGAAACGCGGCAATTCCGAGGGACGAGAAGCCGGAGGGAAGCCGCTCGAGAAGGCCGGAAGTTGGGTTCGGTGAGCCCTTTTCCGAAGGCGAGATCACCCAAGCGAGCGGAATCGGAGCTGAAGAACCGGACCGAGATGAAAAAAGTCAACCATGTTGACTTTGGGTCCGGGGCGCCCGGAACTGTCCGGGGCGCCTGGAGCACTCTGAGGCGCCCGGACCATTGATTTTGACCAGATCGAGAATTATCTCGATCTGAACGTTGGGGGATAAATTTTATCCCCCCCAGGGCGCCCGGAACCCTTCTAGGCGCCCCGACCAAGGCTATAAATATAGCTTTGATCCAGAAGCTTTTCATCAGTTCAGAAATTGTAAACAACACTTGTGTGCTTCCACTGTTTAGATTAGCTTCTGTCTTTCTGTGCTTACACTGCTGTAAACGAGGCTTCTCCGCCTGAAGGAGCTCTTAGTGCGATCTTCATCCTTGGATTAACAACCTCCCCGGTTGTAACCAAGTCAAATTCGGTGCCTCGTTTTTATGCTTTATTTTCTGTTTAATCTATTTTTTATGTGTTAGCTTAATTGTACAAGAAAGGGTTGTGTTTGATTTTTCAGGGCTATTCAACCCCCCCTTTTACCCGGCCGCATCGGTCCAACAAAAGATAATGTCAATATAGAAAATAGCTGAAAGTAAATACTTTATATATCTCAGACTTAGGGAGAGATTTTGGATAAAAGCTTAATCAAATAATTTTTAAAAGTATTTTGTAAGTAAATTTTTAGCAAAATTATTTTCCAAGTAGGACTTTGAAAAAAAACTTTCATGAAAAATTTCTTCACAATTCATGATTACCTTCAAAGTAGTTTGTTAAAAAAATATTTTTCTAAAAAATATTTTCAATGTAATTTTAAAGAAAACTTTTTAAAATAATTTGTTAAAGAAAAAAATTCTAAGATAATATTTTTAAATTAATTTTAATGAAATAATTTTTTTAATAAAGCTTTTTAAAGTAATTTTAAAGAAAAAATTTTCTAAGAAAAATACTTTCAAAAATTTTAGGTAAATGTTCCAAAATAAAACTTTAGTAAATGTTTTAAAAAAATCAGAAACATTTTCAAAATGGTTTTATGAGTACATATTTAAAATAATTTTTCAAGTTTTAAAAACATGCTATTCAAAGTAAAATAATTTTTAGAACAAAGTGAAAATATTTTTTAAAATATTTTAATTCTTTATCCCCTTTAAGTTAACACTCCCCTTTAATTCGAGTTAGGGTTTGGGTATATTAAATTTCAAGGTCATAGCTTAGAACCTTCTAATTATCTTTGTTAGCTATAAGATGTCTTATATACCTATTATAATTATTCATTTTAGTTTGATTAAAATAAGATTATTAAAATTAATCAATTATTAAAAAAATTAACCTTGAATTAAGATAATTAAGTTAAAATTAAGTTTCGGGTTAAATAAAATCAATTGTTACCAACTCAATAATAGTTCATCATTATCAATCAATAGTTTATTAATTAACTTTTATTTAATTTAATTCAATAATTTAATATTTATTTGATTAAAACAACTTAAATTGAATGAGTTAATTGAATAATAAAAGTATTAGTTTTATTTTTATTTACTTGAGTTAATTTTAAGTTTTGATTAGATTATTAATTAAAGTTAAATTAAATTAGGATTTAAGTAGTAAGTTAATTTATTTACTTAATTTAAGCAAACGTTAGATTTAACTTTATTTAATTAATGTAAGTTTATTTAGTATTTTAGATTTTATTTTATTTTAAATTAGATTTGATTAGTAAAATTTTTAGTTCAGTATTAAAATAATTATAAAAGGATTTAAATTTAAAGGATTTTTAAAATACTTTTAAAAGTATTTTAAAATAATTTTTAAAGGATTTTTAAAATATTTTTTAAAAAATTTAAAATAATTTTTAAAAGGATTTGTAAAAAAATCTTTAAGAGGGTTTTTAAAAGTAATTTTTAAAGGATTTTTAAAATCATTTTAAAATAATTTTTAATGGATTTTTTAAATAATTTTTAAGAGGATTTTTAAAATAATTTTTTAAAGTATTTTTAAAATAATTTTTTAAAGGAGTTTTAAAATAATTTTTTAAAGGATTTTTTTTAAATAATTTTTAAGAGGATTTTTAAAAATAATTTTTATAAGGATTTTTTAAAATGATTTTTAAAATGATGTAATACTTTAATTAATTTTACTTTAACTTTAATTTGATTTAATTTTAAATTAAATCCTTATGCATCTCACCTAGTCTAAGTTTTCAGATAAAATGATCCTATGATTTTGTGAGATGAGTTAAGTTGAGTTTTAGGGTTTGGTTTAACTTGTGCTAGATTTAAGTTTAGTTTTGGGTTCAACAAACAGATATTTTTTGGATAAACTTGTAAGCTGTGGTGAGTCACTGGACATTATTAGAGTAATCATGCCTTTAAAATTCTCGCCCACTGAATTTAGTATAAAACTTTGGTTTAACCAGGTAGAATTAGTAAGAGGTAGTTTCAGTTAGTTTCACTAAGTCAAATGCAGCAGGTCATAGTCATATCTTCCTAGACATGTATAGACAGAGCTTTCCTAACTTACTATCACCCAAAACTTTTTTAGTACTTTTTATCCTTAATTATTCTAGTCCTAATTACCCTTAATGGGTAAGGTCTATATTTTTTAGGTGTCAACTAATTTGGAGTCTCCCCCTGAATCATGGATTTTCTTTTTAAGTTTTTATTTAGGTTTATGTGGATTTGCTTTAATTCTACTTGCTTGGTTAGATAAGCTTTCGGAACTCTTTTTTTAATTTGTTAAGTTTAATTTAATTAAGTTTTAGTTAAGGTTTAATTAATTGTAGTTTAGGTTGAATTTATATTTTTAATTTTGAATTAGTTATATTATTTAAATTGTCTTTAAGATTTAAATTTTTTAAATTTTAAATTTATTAAACTATTTAAATTATCTTTGTTTAACCTATTATATTTATTAATTTTTAATTTTGAATTAGTTAAATTGTTTAAATTATTTTTATTTAAAGGTTTATTTTTAATATTTGACTTTTTATTATTTGTTGATTTTGAATTAGTATGATTTAGTTTTGGTTTTATCAAATTAGTTCTATCTATAGATTTATTGTTAAGATTTAAATTTTTATTAATTTTTGAATTAATTGAATTATCTTTATTTAAGATCTTATCTTTAATATTTAAATTGTTATTTTGGGTAGAAATTTCTAGATTAAGATTACAAAATACTTTATCAAGAAATATATTAATCTTATTTAGATCTATATTGACTGGTCATTTTTAGGTTTTAAGTTTGTCTTAATATTTGAATTGATTACTTTATTTAAATTTGAATTTGTTGAATTTATTAAATCTAAATTTTCATAGTTTTCTGAAAAAAATAATTTTTCACAATTAATTGTTTTATTTTCTGAATTATTAATTAATTTTTAGTTTAATTTAACTTTTTTAAATCTAATTTGTTGTGCAAAACATTATCTAATTTACTACAAGAAATAATATCTAATTTATCATGCATACTATGTAAATTACTACTGATATGGGTATTTTGGTAAATTAGACTTACCTCAAGCGCAACCCCTAATTCAGTAGGCTTCTCTATTGAGTTAGACTCGAGTCTGGATTCACTTTTGACTTGATCCTCTAGCTCCATCGGCTCCTCATGAAGCTTGGTCAGACGAGTCCAGAACTCATAGGCATCTCGGTATTCTCCAATTATGCATGTGATTTTATTAGGTAATAATTTTACAATTGAATTTATTACCTTTCTATTGGCTTATGTGTTTTGGGCTGATCACTTCAGTATCATGCCACCATCGAAGTCATTCATAATGATGAAGCTTTCCATCTGTATATTATCCACAGATTGAATTCGTATCTCTTGTACATCTTATATGGAGGTGGTTCGTTGACATTTCGCTCGTGCAATTCTTTGTACACCATTTTTTAGTACTAAAAGAAAACTCACAAAGATTCCAAAACTATGTCTTGGGGTAAGTAGTTCGGGAGATAAATCAATTACTTAGTATTGCATGAATTTTGAGGAAAATAATAGTAAAATAATAAAATATATAAAAAATATATATATTATGACAAATTTTGTCAAATAAGATATTTTGCCAATTTTAACTAATGGTGAAAAAATAAAAATGGAAAAAATGAGAATTTTAAAATGAAGACAAAAAATTTAGAGGGAAAAAAAATAAAAGGCGCAAAATCGCTAGAGGATGCACAAATTCAAAGCGGCATCTCTCTGATACCATTTGTTGGATCGTAAAGTCGCTAGAGCGAGGGCATAATAGCGTTCATCGAAAATTGTGAGTTAAAATGAGTTACATAGCGGAAAAGGGAAACAAACAACACAACGCTAACAATGCTAAGTTTTACTTGATTCGGAGCATGTGACAACTCATACTCCAAGACTCGCAATCGCTGATCGATTTCGTTGGGCAATCACTATCAATTCATAAATGGATTACAAAGATTGAGTATAAGAACTAAAAATAAAACTGTTACCGATAAACAGAAAGGAAATTGAAGAAGTCTTTCATTCCTTGAACTTCGGAGCAGTCTTTCGGTGTCGTTGGAGCTTTTTCGGGGCAGCACGCAAGAATGAAACTTGTAGGAGATGATCTTCTAAAACTATTGTCGAAGGCTCTTATATAGGCCCATTTCGGACGCCTGAAACCCCTCTGGGTGATGGAACCCCTCCAAGTGCCTGGACAATGCTGATATGGCGAGCTCTTGTCAAAACTTTATCCGCGAAGTTTTATCCACCTCCGGGCCCCTGGAACGTTGACGTGGGCTCGGCCAATCGATGGGGTCCAACTTAGCTTTGGGATGAAATTTCTTATCCGAGCGCCCGGACCGCCCGGGTAGCTGGCACCACACCCCCCCCCCCTCGGGCGAGGCTGGTCCAAGCGCCCAGACCTTAGTTCAAGCATAAAAAATCACCCTATAAAACAGAGTTAGCACAATACAGTAAATAAAAGTAGTAATTAGATTTTGTCTCCCTTAAACTAGAATCTAGTCAAGGTCTTAGTTTAGATTTCCCAAATAGACCTAAGTTGGACCGGCGCCTACAATTCTCTCAACCGGGAACGTGTCCTCACTAAATCTCTCCTCCAGTTGTTTACCTCTTACTTACCAACTGCAGTCGATTGATTTGTCTTTGACCCACTAGGTCTTCTCGTCATTTGTCAGGTCGACAGACTCAACTGGACTTTGACCGATTGTTAGGTCCTGCAGACCCAACCGAGTTTCCCGCCAGATATCGGGTCCCGTTGACCTATCTGGACTTCTCACCAGCTATCAAGTCCCACAGACCTAGCTGGATTTTAGCCTGGTGTCAGGTCCTTCAAACTCGTCAACTCCTGCACACTTGGTAAAGTAATTAGACCACAGAACACTACAACTTTAATCCACTTGTCATTCATCAAATCTGAGTCAGATCATTAGTGCAAATTGTACCAATAGGTTGATCACATCAAAACTACCATGGGTTACTTACAATCTCTCCTTTTTTGATGTAGATCAACTCAGGTTAAGTTATGGTAAAACAAAACATTAAAGTAAATGAATATGTAAATTAAAGCATTAAATATGCAATTTAAATGTACCTCTCTCTAGACTTAATCTATAATTCTCCCCCTTTGATCATATTACAAATAGAGATAAAAGAATAATTATTTTCTAAGCTCCAAAAATTTTGAAAATATTTCTGAGAATGTAATAGAGCAATTATTTTTGCAAAAAAAAAACATTTAAAAATTGAATTTTCGAGAATTTTTAATATTTAAAATTAGTATTTTTTAAAAATTCTTCTAAGTTACTTACCTCCAAGTTCTTAAAGATGTAGTAGGCGTTTATGATCGACGTCCACTCTAGGGTTTTGGAAAAGGCATTGAGAGTGTAGCGTACAGAGTCCCAGTTAGATACTGTTTCACTAAGGTTGACCAGTCCGATGATCAACTCCTTGATCTTCACGTGTAGTTGGGATACCTTCTCACCTTTTTCTAAATAGAGATGTTTATTAGTTGATTCCGAAGAATGTCTCATCATGCAAGCTTTACCTCGAATGTGCTTTCATGGAGCTCCAAGAATTTTTCCCAGAGTTCTTTGGCTGAGGAGTAGCTTTCGATGCGGTTGACTTCTTGAGGCAGTAATACACTTCACAAGTGATATTCCGCTTTGTTGTTGGTTGCAAAATCACTGTGTTCTTTCTTTGTCCATTGATTTTTCTTCTTTCTCTTCTCCTTGTTGATCCTTAAGAACTGCAAAAACATATTTTATTACTAAAAGAATTTCAAAATTAGTTCGTAAGAATACCTCCATTTGGTGTTTCTAGTTCACGAACTCCCCCTCGAACTTTGGTGGGTTGAGGCTTGGTCTGACCATTGATTTCTTTACTTCGGTCGGTGGTTAGTCATTCTGAAGTGTGCTTGCTCTGATAACAATTATAGGTCCCCAGGCGGCCGACAAGAGGAGGGTAAATTGCTTGAAATTAAAAGAATACTCTATCTCAATCATTGGACTAAGTTAGGGAAACACTTGTTTAGAAATAAAAAGTAAATGATAATCCAAGACAAATGTCACTTACTAAAATCTCCTTCTTCCAAAGGCAGGGTAGCCTCTTACAACGTTGAAAGGTTAGAACAGTAAAGAACAGAACTAGAAATTGAAGTACAGAAGTCGGTTACAAGTATTGTTCTAAACTATTGAGACCATAGCTCTATTTATAAATTGCTTGTCAAATCTAACCATTTGTTGACATGGCAGCTCCGAGCACCTAGAATGGCTCCAGCTGTCTGGGCGTGGATAAAATTTTATCCGTGTCACAAACGATTTGCAACGGATTAGTGAGGATAAACTTTATCTGGTCCGAGCGCTCCGGTGGCCAAGACCGTGGTGACACGACTTCAAAAAGGAGCGCATCGAGGAGGCGCCCGGGCTGCCCCCAAGGGGTATGGGTGCCCGGATAGTCAACATAGTGTTGACTGTCCGGTTTTTCCTCCATTTCGATTCCGTTCGCTTGGGTGATTTCGGCCATCTAGAATAGGGCTCACCCGAACCCATTTTCTGTCCTTCTTGAGCAAGCTTCCACTCCAGCTTCTCATCCCTCATAAACATTGTGCGCTTCCTTCTCGTCCGCCAGCGTACTCTTCCGCAATATCTCGTCTCTCGGACGCACCGAGCCCATCGACTCTCTCCCGTACCATCATTCTCACTAGCTGTATCTTTCGCTCGACTTCCTATGCTCCTAAGTTCTTCGTAACTTAACTTCATTGATCATATCAAAATTACCACGATGTATTTACAAAATGAGATTGTGCAAATTTCTAGTTAGTTGGAGGTGATTACAATCACCTTCATTTGACTAGAAAATGTCTAGTTGATTTGTTCTAGAAACAATTGACTAAATTCGATTGCAATCAATATTTAAAGGCTTGAGTATAAATCAAATGGGTTATTATATAAGATTTTATTGAGTTGTGGGCACTCTCAAAATACTTACAAAATTTTATTTTACCATCGAATGCTTTAAGTGCTCAAAGTTCTCCGAGGGATTAATCAGGATTTAAGGTTTCAACTTAAATTCTTAGTAATTTTCCTAGCTTTCATTCATATTTATAAGAAAAGTGATAGTGTTTGAAAGCATCCCATTGGTCCCATGAGTTTAAATTGTTAGAGACTAATTACCTGTTGCTTCCTATAAAGGGTTGACTTATTCGTGAATTTGTAGGGATGACCTATAAAACGCATTGTATATAGAATCACATTGTGTAGACATATTAACATTGTGTTATAAAACGCATTGCTTATAAAACGCATTGTATATTTGTAGAGAAGCAAAGTCTTATATGTATATGTTTTACTTGGCAGTGATATACACACACGAGCATACTCACAGTATTAACCAATTATAATTTATCTTAATTATTTAGGTTAAATTTTGAATTCGGGTGTATCATTTAATTTATGGATTTTATAACTTTTTTTAGATATATAATCTTGATATCTAGACTTACTAATCATGAAGTGGACAATTTTTCAAGGCCCAGAGCATAATTTATATATCTCTAAGATATTCATCCCATTTTTGTTTTTTTTTTCTATGTCACCAAGATGTGCATCTAGATTTTCTAAAATGTCATACGTACTATCCAGTTCTTATAAAATGTCACACTTGATTATATAGTGTTAATATTAAATCATACAGGGTACTTACAAAATATCGACATTTATTTACATTCAAGTGTGCCAACTACATTTACTAAAGTATAATTTGCACTTTTGAAGTGTGACATATGCAAAGGGTTGATCATCTTTTTCTAAGCCTTAAATCATCCATGGTACTTGCATTATAGTCATCCATAATTAACCAAATAAAATTTAAATGAAGATCAAATTTAAATTTTACATTACACTATAGTGGATTTACGTAGATACTATATTCTTTAGTGCAACTTGTATACCACACTTCAATAATATATGATATCATTGTTTTACTTTTAGTACTTAGAAATATCATGCTTTAACATAACTAACACATTCAAGTATGACCCTGAGACATGTCACCGAGGGGGACAGCTAAGAGCCCCCAATTTTTGGGGGCTTCAAATTTGACATGCATATAATATATATTATATATAATTAGATTGTTTAATAAAAATCTAAAAATATATTTTATTAGATTATTTTAATAAAGGTCTAAAATATATATATATTGTTGAATTGTCTTAATAAAGGTCCAAAAAATTATATATTTTCTATTAAAATTTAAGGAAAAAAAAAAGAATGAAGGTAAATGATCCTATTTTTCTCTTTCGAAGATTTTATTTCTTGTACAACTCTTTCTTCATTAATTTATTTACAGAAGTCATAAGACTCTCAAGAGAATCATGAACGCCTCCCTTCTTTTCATTTGAATATCATCTAATTAAATTAGAAAATTTTATTCTCCAATTAAAATTTTAGTTTTATTAATATCATCATTCATCAATATATAAACTTATAACATAAATTACCTACTTATCTATATTTTTTCTATTGTCAATATTCAATATTGATTTTTAATATTATATTGGAGTCAATATTTTATGAATTTTCTTACAGATTTAAAAGAGTTTAAATCAATCATCCCAATTTTAATCATCATAGAATAGATTAAATCGATTGCTTTAAACACTTTATTATTCTTTGACTATTATTTTCACTATTTGTGTTTGTTTCATTTTAGCTTTGTTGCTAGTTTTGTGTGTTTTATTTTTACACTAAAAATTTGTAGTACAAATATATTTCCAAAAAAATATCAATCTTGGTGTCAGAAAAGAAACAAAAGAAAAGAGTAGAATAGATTATTAAAACTCACAAAGGTGTTCTTCATAAGTTTTTTAAAATTAGCTCTTCAATTGAAGATTCAGTTGATGAATTACAAGAAGAAAGGCAAGAAGAATTAAATGATCATACAACAAATGAGCAATAATTGAGTAATCAAGAAGAATTAAATGATCATGCAATCAATGAGCAGAAAGAATTGAGAGAAAATGATGATTATAATTATGCAACGAATGAGTAAGAAGAATTGAGAGAAAATGATGATAATAATGATTTGAATGTAAATAACTTGATAATTTTATATATCAAAATAAGGTGTTAGAAAAAAATTATTTCGAAGACCTTATTGATGATTTTACTTCTCAAAATACTAGTAGATATAGATTTTTCAATGATTATGTCATACTTTTTTTTATTTGTAGATATTATAATTTTTGAAGAAAATTAGGAAACATATTTATTTTGCATGGTATTTTACTTTTTTAAGAATCTTAATAAATATATTTTGTATGGAGTTTATTATATTTTATTTAAAATATAATGATTTGCAAATTTTTATATTAAACTATATTCAAATGGTAAGTTAGTATTTTTTTTTTTTTTATGGAAGTATCTTTTCTCTTTTAGCCAAGCACCTCCAAAAGTCAGGGCGGCCCTGAACACATTTCAAATATAAGTTAAAAATATATGTACAACATATATTGTGTATAGAAGACTCCTAGCTCTTCACTAAATGTGTGTGAACCGAAATCTTCACCGTAGCTTTATCCAAAGGATCATGCATGACTCCAATTATTATTATCAGAGTTTTGGATTCCAACTTTAATTAGCTGTAAGTCACATCACATCCTAATCACATTGTCAACTAAAAGTATGCAACCATTAGATGCTAACAACGACATTGAATTATTAATGCTGACTACTAATTTTCAAGGGTGTTATCTCTTCCCATGCATGGTTCGTGTCCACCATGCACCATGTTCATTTTTGCATTTTGTTCATCACCAATGAAGAAGTCAGATTTCTCCGCTACCGATGGTTCCAAGATGTCGACCTGTAACGACGATTCCAATCGATGACCTCACACGCAATTTTTCCACAAACCAAGTCAAAAATCCTTAGAAGTTTGCAACGTAATTTACTGCGCCATGCAGAGGCATGACGAGCACTGATAGCACTATATATAGAGCGCCAGACTGCCCTATTAAGAGGCATCTAGTAGCTAGCTAGCGTTGCACTTGCAGAGCGCCATGGCCAAGTTCTCAAACGGCTGCGTGATCGTCGTCGCGCTGATCTGTTTCCTCGCGATGCAATCGCGTACTGCGAACGGGCAGCTCTCCTCCACGTTCTACAGCAGTACGTGCCCTAATCTGCAGAGCATCGTCCGATCGGCCATGACGCAGGCCGTCAACAGAGAGAAGAGGATTGGAGCATCCATCCTCCGCCTCTTCTTCCATGACTGCTTTGTCAATGTATGCATATTTATTCACGATTAGTATTGTATTTTTTTTTAAAAAAAAATGTGTTTCTATTTAGGGCTGTGATGGCTCGATTCTGTTGGACGACACGTCGAGTTTCACCGGAGAGAAGACCGCCGGCCCAAATAACAACTCTGTGCGTGGCTTCGACGTCATCGACACAATCAAAACCAACGTCGAATCCGCCTGCCCTTCCACTGTCTCCTGCGCTGACATTCTTTCTCTTGCTGCCCGAGACGGCGTAGTCTTGGTCAGTTTATATATATAAATAGTTATTTACTGTTCGATTTTTACAGTATATTCGCCGCCGGTATTCCTGTTTCGGATTTTTGTTTCTTTCCATTTCCATGCTAAAAAGAGTCAAACTGTCCACGACAAATTTGGTAAATTACGCACGTGCATGATGTTCCAATTGCAATTTATAACAGCTTAGGGGACCGACATGGACGGTGCCATTGGGGCGGCGCGACGCCACCACCGCCAGCTTGAGCACCGCCAACAGCGACCTCCCCAGCCCGGCCTCCAGCCTGGCCCAGCTCATCTCCGCCTTCTCTAACAAGGGCCTCAACGCCCGAGACATGACGGCGCTCTCCGGCGCGCACACCATCGGCCAGGCCCGCTGCGTCACCTTCCGGGCCCACATCTACAACGACACCGACATCGACTCAGCCTTCGCCACCCTCCGCCAGACTAACTGCCCGTCGGCCTCGGGCAGCGGCGACGACAACTTGGCCTCGCTGGATCTCCAGACGCCGGTGGTGTTCGACAACGACTACTACAAGAATCTGGTGGTGCGAAGGGGCCTCCTCCACTCGGACCAGGAGCTCTTCAACAACGGGTCGCAGGACTCGCTGGTGCGGCAGTACAGGAACAACAACGCGGCCTTCTCTAGCGACTTCACGGCGGCCATGATCAAGATGGGCAACATCAGCCCGCTCACTGGAACAAGCGGAGAGATTCGTGTCAATTGCAGAAAAGTCAACGGTTAAATAAATAAGCTATATATATAGGCCATGCATGCGCCTTCTACACGTAATAAATTTGCTAGTCTCAACATGCATGTTGCATGTAAGCTTATCATAAATCAACTAAGTCAAACTAGTGCTCCAATGAATGAATAAGTAGTTCCTAGAAAAATCTAGTGATTAATGTCTTTGTCTTTCTCACTCCAACTTTCACTCTTATAATCTATAAGAACATCCAATCTACTACTTTATCGAGTTGGTATTACGTAAACAGTCAACATTGTTCAATGGTTAATAAATTTTAATAGGAATCACATGCATGCTACTTTTTAAGGTTGTGTTAAAAAAAAATCCTCTCACCTTTATAGACGATCGGCTATGAATTTAAATCGTGATTTATATACTTTCATATAACTGGAGAGTTGGGGACAGACTATGAGATACATCTGAAATGAGCCTAATTAACTTAGGGTGTATTAATCCGGTAAACCACAAATTAATTAATCATTCAGTCTAAATTAAAATAACCTCAGAGCATTAGTTCTGTAAACAATCTACGATAATTAGATCAACCATCTTAATCTATTTTATTGATGGAGCAAATCAGATCAAAGGACTCCTTGCTAATCGGATCAGGCCCAAAACTCTCTCCACAGATGAAGACGAAGTTGCCTCCAATCACGGATCAATATTAATTGCATATTAAGTTCTTAATAAGCAGGTGGTGTCAGTCTTCTAGCTCCTTCTTTTGAAGAAGCACTTCTTCTTGGAGTTACTCACAGGGGGCTCAGAAAGTTCCTACTTCCCTTGCTGAGTCTTTTAGGGTAGACGTGTCTCATCTCTACCATCTTTTTTGCATAAGGTCAGCCCTTAAACCCAGAACTAAAGAAAAGGGAAGGTTAAAGCAAAATGAAAAAGGGAAAGTGAAAATTTACTATTACAAAAAGCATACCCAAGTGGCATCTTGGGAAAAGTAATCAACCAACTCTTCTGGACTTCGTTCAGTCGCTTGTGCCATACTATCAACCTAAGTCTATGCTAGGGGACCTTTTATCTTTATCAGATGCTAAGGGGATCGGAGAGAGGTTCAGAAGGGTCGTTGCTGAGTCATTTATGAGAGAGTAGTCTAAGTGTAGCACTGACCTTATAGGACCCAAGCCCATACAAAGATGACTTAGTTCTGGGCGCGGAAGTCGCCTTGGATGAGAGGTCCTCTTTGCGAGGAGGCTGGGAAGAGATCGATGGTGCCGCAATAGGGTCACTCGGCATGGAAGGATCCACTGTTATATGTTGGAGGGGATGGGATCCTGAAGGTAGATCTCGTGTCTGATGGGAACAGAAACCAAGCTCTCTCCCCGTTCGGATGATTGATGAGGTGAAGGTGCGACAGTTGAAGTCGAGAGAGTAGATGTGTTTGGTCGGCGTCTCTTGCTACAAAAGTGCAGCAGCTTGTCAGACGTGTTGGAATCAGAAGGGATCGGCCCAGGAACTAGGGAAGGTTGGGGAGGTTGCAACTCTTCTATATTAGGCACCGCATCACTGCCCATGGCTCTGCTAGCGCCCTCCTCGCTGGTCGGCTCCTCGCCAGATGCAACCGGTAAAGCATCGTAGCAAGTCAGCTCATCTGTCGCATGCTGATTCATTTTCTTCTCGTATAATTTGGTGGACATGGACATACACGCCCTCCACATGATTTCAACTACAAAATAATAAAAGAAAATCAGTTATATATAACATCAAAAGGAGGCTAAATTTGTTACTGAAGCTACTATAGGGCAGTCTATCTAGGATAAGACTGAGCTCAAAGATGTATAAGACGCCATCGAGGAGCAGCTTGTGTATGTGGAATTATAAACCAAATAGAGTCCCCAAGGCCAGGGTATACTTAGGCACGTCGTAATACTCAAATAGCTCTGACACAAGAGGTAACTCCATCTACCAACCGATCGAAAATGGTAAGAGAGGAACTGGTCAAATGTAAAAATAACGGGACTTCTAGCCTTTGTGGGAGGTAGGCATTTTGTCAAAAAAGACAGAATCCACTTAAGCTTGGAAAAGAAAGACGCTCATGTCATACTTTTTAGGATGGTAAAAATAATAGAAAGCGTGGGGTTCAGACGGATACGATATAATCGAAAGAGAATAATGACCCTGCATAATAGCCTTATGGAGTTCGGAGCTAGATGCTGAAGGGGAAAATGAAAGTAATGAGAGATTTCAGAGAAGAAGGGGTGTAAGGGAAAATGAAGACTGACCAGGAGGTGGTCCTTGAAAAGAGTAAAGTATCCAACAAGGGGAAGGTTAAGGCGATCATGGCCTGAAGGTATGAATATTTGGTGGTCGACGGGAAGCTCGTAGGTGAGACGAATATGATCCACCTCTCCTCCATTGAAATTCGAGGCAATGGAGGTATACCATAGACCGGGAATGGGTGCAGATGAACTAGAAGACATTGCAAATGAGAAGAAAAAATAGAGGGGTGTGAAGAAGAGACTTACAAGGAAGAAAAGAAACCCTAGACAATTATAGATGACGGCGAGAAGAGTGAAGGAAGAAGATGTCATGGAGGAGAATGAAAAATAAATAAGGGTTGAAAGGAATGTTCAAAACCTTAAAATCTCTAATGAAGCTCTGCTAGAACCGTTCGATCCGGAGAGAGGGTGAGAAGAGATGATCGAAACCGTTAAATTTGAACTATTGGAGATCACATTAAATCTCCACAGTAACTTATCATTTCAGATATTCTTTTTACAGGCATGCACCACATGGCGGAAAGAGGTGGCCTGCATTTATTAGAAATGGGAGGCAGTAATCATGCTTACGAGCAAAAGGTGTGCCCATCACACTAAGCATTAATGGTGAGTGACATAATCTATTCTCGAGGTATAAGTATGAAGGTGGGAGAATGACGTCAACCCCAATCGGGCAATTGGTCAAGGACCGAGCATTCGATCGGGAAATAAGAAACACAAAAAGACATAGATATTTAGTTAGTCGAGCTTGCAACCTCCTTCGACTAGATTTGAGGAGTAAGTTTGCGATACGATGAATAAGGTAGGGCTCTTGAATTTAGGGTTGAAGCCAAGAAAGCTAATTGATGTAGTGGTCAAAGTCAAGGACGGGTCAACACTCAGGACCAACATGGTTATATGGCTAGGCCAAGTAGTCCAGCTGATCAAACCTTTCGGCCAATCGGAACCCAAGTCCTCCTGGCTCGGGAAATTCCTGAGTCAAGCTGTTTTAGTTCAATTTATAAGTACATGGTTGCATGGTTCGACCGAGCGATCTAGCTATCAGATCTGGAGTCCCTCCTGACTCGACCAGACTCTAAGTCTTCAAATAGGCCGAGCTGAGTCCTCAAAGAGGCTGAATCTTCAAGGTGTTCTATATCCCTTAGCCTAACCAATCCCTCTAAAAGCATGGTTCAATCGGACGTTGGAAGGGACTCGGTCGGTCTAACATCATGGTGCATTAATGACCTATCAGCTTAACATTTCTTTTTGGCATTTTGTGTAACTGTTGTCAGAGAATCGGGAGAATATTTTGTTGGGACCGATGTGCCCGCTAGAGGGGGGTGAATAACATTTCGTCACGCTTGCATCGGTTTGCTTCATCTTGTTGTTGTGCAGCGGAATACTCGAAGACACACTCACAATGCTAACACCTAGGATTTACTTGGTATCCACCTCAAGAAGAGGTGACTAATCCAAGGATCCACACACGACACGCTATCTCCACTAAGAACAACTCCTTCTTGGTCGCAATCAGAGGCGGAGAAGCCTCGTACAAACTCACACAACACAAATACAAAAACAAGAAGAAACTCAAAGAATAAAACTGAATATACCTTTCTTCTTACTACTTGTTGTTGCCTCTTGAACCTTGGAGATGCTCCCCAAGTGCCTTCAACAACTGGCGTAAGTGCTGAAGAAATCGATGTGAAGATTGCTGTAAGCTCGCAGGAGAAGATCGCAAAGATCTGGCGAAGAAAACGCTCCACCCAGGGTATATACAATGCCTTCAATCGATTGAAATCAACCCTAATCGATTGTCACGTCAGCTCCGCACAATACCAGCCATCCATTACCTGCATCCCGCGTAACGGTCGAATCCCAATCGATCGACTAATCGATTGGGACAGTCTGAATCGATCGGTGGATCGATTCAGATGCTTTCTGTGTTCTCGCGATTGCGCGAGAACTCCCAACTCTAATCGATCGACCGATTGATTGGAGATTCCCAATCGATTGCCCGATCAATTGGGAAGGCCTCTATGCTCATGACTCATGCTCCCAATTGATCGACCAATTGATTGGGTCATTTCTTCCTTCGCAGCACACTCCAATCGATCGGCCGATTGATTTGACCCTAGTTCAATCGATTTCCTAATCGATTGACCATCCTGGACTTGACTCAATCTCAAGTCCAAAGTCTCCAACTCACTCCCGGTCAACCGTGACCTATTGGGTCACCATGCCTAGCATTTGGCCACACCCGACCAACCTCGAACTAGCCTTCTAGCCTCCTCCATCAGCCTCGCTTCCCTCGGATATCTCCCCATCCTTCACGCCTTGCCTTCAGGAGCTTTCTTCGGCCTCATCCTAGTTGTCGGGTCTTCCTTGCCAAGTAATACCAGGACTTACCTTGCCAAGACCACATACTTGGACTTACACCTTTTGCCAAGATCACACTTGGACTTTTCAATTGCCTAGCTCCTCACCAGGACTTTCTCCTTTGCCAAGATCACACTTGGAATTTTCAATTGCCTGGCTCCTCACAAGGACTTTTCCTTTGCCAAGATCACACTTGGACTTTCTCTTGCCTAGGTCCACACTAGGACTTTCCTGTTGCCTAGCTCCTGACCAGGACTTTCCAAATGCCTAACCTCCAGTTAGGACTTTCCCAGTCAAGTCTCCTGTCAACCTTGAACTACTTGACTTGTATTCTCATCAACCTGGTCAATCCTTTGACCATCTCCATAACCGGATGATTGCTCGAGCAATTTCCTTATATTGTCAAACATCAAAACTCAAATCCCGACTCAAGCTTGACTCAACTCAAGCTTAGTCAAACTGGTCAAACTTGACCTAGAGAAATTGCCCCAACAATCTCCCCCTTTTTGATGTTTAACAATACCTCAAAGTTAGGCTAAATCACATAACCTTAACCTCTTCTTTATACCAAGGCTAAATCTCATAGCCTTAACCTCTTCTTTATACAAAGGCTAAATCTCATAGCCTTAACCTCTTTTTTTTCACAAGGCTAAATCTCATAGCCTTAACCCTTTCATGACAAGGCATGAATGAAGGTTTCCTTCATTCTCTCCCTTTCCTAGAGGTCAAACTCCCCCTGCTTGGGATAAAGGTCTAACTTAACCTTCCATTCTCCCCCTTTGTCATACATCAAAAACTGAAAACAAACTCTTCTCCATAAGAGTTAACTCTACGTTGTTGACAACCTCATATGTTGTTAACAACCCTACAATGAAGATATCATATTCTTCATTGCCACCTAAGGTCTCTCTTGAGCTCTACTTCACTTCACAATGCTCATCGTAGAGCATGCATCAACTTCCCAATGAAACTCCCATTCATTGTATTCAATGCTCCCCCTTGAGCAGTAATCTTCTTCTCAATGCTCATCCAAGAACATTTTTCACTTTACCAATGAAGGTCTGATCCCCCTTCATTAATCCAATGCTCCCCCTTGAGCAGTAACCTACTCCACAATGCGCATCCGAGAGTATTTATCATCCTAGCAATGAAGATAACCAATCTTCCATTGTTCCCCAATACTCGACCCTGAGTATTATCCATCACGAAGGTTTAACCCCCTTCCAAGGTCCTTGAAAGTAAATTTTCATGCATTCAAGGAGTAACTTCCCCTAAAACATGATCAAACTTCTGTCATTGCACCAACAATGACTTGGAGTTCCTAAACAATTAGGAAAACCAAAACTTGAAGTTTTGAGGTTCAAAATTCAATAATGAAACTAAACCCCA
Source organism: Zingiber officinale (assembly GCF_018446385.1). Taxonomy (NCBI): domain Eukaryota; kingdom Viridiplantae; phylum Streptophyta; class Magnoliopsida; order Zingiberales; family Zingiberaceae; genus Zingiber; species Zingiber officinale. The sequence continues at coordinate 7,412,375 of NC_055996.1, read as the reverse complement.
ACCTAAACTTCACCTAAGTCTACCTTAACCAATCCATACTTGCTTTCATCATGAAAACTCCCCCTAAATGTATACAAATATATTCTAAGGGATTTGGAATGGTTATTGGAACTTGAAGTGGCTTAATGTGCTAAAATCAGCCTTTTCCAACCATAATCAGACTTCCCAATCGATTGAAGATGGGACTCAATTGATTGAAGCTACTTCAATCAATCCATTGATCAATTCTGCAAGCTTCTGCTTGCAGAAATTCCCTCTGAATCGATCGACTGATCGATCGATACTATGTCAATCGATCGGCTGATCGATTCACTGACCTTCTGTTCATGGGAATGAACTTTCCAATCGATCGGCTGATCGATCGAAACTCATCCAATCAATCGACTGATCGATTGGATTTCTGATTTCTCTGAAATTCAATTTCAGCAGACTTCAAAAACTCCCCCAAAATTCTACAAACCTCTAAAAATCATGAAAACTCATATAGACATTATTTAGGGTATATTCTATCAAGGAAAAATAGTTTCCTATAAAAACACTTCCTATTTTCAAAGATTGACACAAACTTGAGACCTTGTAAAAATTTTAGTGTTTTCTTCCAAGTTTGTATCTAACTATTCAATGGTGATTGCTATCAAAAGATAGTCTTCACCAAGGTTTTCCAAAAGCCTTTTAAAATCATTTTCAAAACCAATATCCAACCATGTTCCTTGGGCTCAATGCACATGACTTGTATATTAACTTTCCCAGTGATTGGAAGACACATAACTATGTGTTTTGATGAACCTAAAACTCAACAAGATGCACTAAATCAACATCTTGAGTTTTGTTCACCATCCTAACATCTCACTTATATCTAATGTGTACTAAAACGCATACAAGTCACCTTATAGTTCTTTGTGAGATGTATATTTGACTTTGCCCTAAACTAAGGGATCATACATAACTATCTAGGCATTATGAAACGTATGATCATCCAGCTAGGATGTCACTTGGTGTCATCCCACTTGTTGAGATATTTACCATTCATGATTAATGTCTTTTGTCCTTAATTACAAGGAAATTAATATAATGCATGATGTTACATGGCATACATCAAAATAAGTAATTTTCAAAAGAGAAAAAAAATACTATAGCTACATGATGTATGTATGACATGACATGGTATTTTTGTGTTTTTCATACTAAAAATGAATGCAACACATGATGTCATGACATGTGATAAGCAATCAATCATGGCACTTTAGCATATATAAAATATATCTAGATAAACTATCTAAGTATCCTTAATCCCTTAGCTAAGCCTTTAAATTCTAATCCTAGATTGCCTATTGGAGAAATACCACAACCCAACTTGGCATGTTTTTTACCCTTTCCTATTTGTGCCAATTGAAATTAAAAATTAAATCCTCAAATTTTATTTGGCACATTTTACTCTTTCTAAGAGTGACAATTTGGATTAAGGTTTACATTTCCCTTAATTCCATAGGAAAATGTCAAATTCTCAATTTGGCATTTCTTTTACTTCTCTCAAGTGTGTCAATTTAAATTAGATTCAACTCCTCAAATTTTGACACATTTTACTCTTTCAAAGAGTAACACTAATAATCCTTCTCATTTTCAAAGGTTAGTAAAACCTTGAAAATGCTCTCCAAGTGTCAACTTCATCAAGGTTGGGTTGACTATCCTTCCAATTAGAGTTGGCATTCTCTAAACTCATCTAGGGTGTAGAGAATATGCTCCTAGGAATCCAAAACCTATTGGTATTCCTTGGATGCTCTAGGTACTCACTAGGGATGAGTTCCCTAGATACCTTCCTAAGGACCTCTCTAGGCTTCTTAGAAGCCTTGGTCACCTCTACTAGGTCATTTCTAGGAATAACTTCCCTTGTAACCTTCTTTGTGACTTTATTAGGTCTTTTTTGAGCCTTAGTCACCTTTACTAGATCAACTTTAGGGATTGCCTCCCTTGCGACCTTCTTTGTGACTTTGTTAGACTTCTTAGAAGTCTTAGTCACATTGGTCTTGTCAAAAGTACTCTTAAGGATTCCTTCCCTAGTATCTTTGACTTGACCTCTACACCTAGGGTTGGTCCCATAGATATATGAAACCCTATGAAAGGAAGTCACATCCTTCTTGGCTTTAGGTTTATATCCCAAACCCCTATAGCCATTGGATGGCTCTTGTCTAGCTTTTCCTAGGTTATGCTCATTTTGACCCCTAAGCATATTTTCCATTCTTGCTAGGGTCCTTTCTAAATTATCAAGTCTTGACCTTAAGACTTGATTGTCCACTCTTAAATCCGTAGATTTGAATTTTTCTTGATTCCTATGAGCATTTCTATATTTATGCATATATCTATAATCCTTAGAATTATTGCCTAAGTTGCTATCTACCTTCCTAAACTTAGGTATGGTAGATCTAGCATGAGGAGGAATATATCTATCCTTAGTGCCATCATGCTTCCTACTTTCATGATAATTAGCATTAAAATAATAAGAATTATTTCTAGCATGCTTTTTATCTTGTGTCAAAGGAATAGATTCATTAAATGACACCTTGGTTTTTACATTGGAAGCTCCCCCTAGACTTGTGCTTCCTCCTTGGACTTTGGTTGGCTTTCTCTCTTTAGGACATTGACTTCGGTAATGTCCTCTTTGTTTGCATGAGAAGCACACAATGTGCTCATTGCTTTTGTGTTCCGTGGGACCAACCACTTTAGGCTTCTCCTTAGCCTTGGTTGCCACTTGGCCCTTCTTCTTGGCCAATTTTGGACACTTGCTCTTATAGTGTCCATGTTCCCTACACTCAAAGCAAATGATATGATTTTTATTATTTACAATCGAAATTTCTATATCTTTGCTTGTAGGAGTGGCACTTGATCCTCCATTTGATTTATCTTGCATTGTGGAGGTTGCATCATCTTCTTCTTTTTCTCCTTTTGAGGGTGTGGGTGCTTCCACCTCTTCAACTCTTGATGATGTGGATACTTCCACCTTTTCCTCTCTTGAAGATGTAGAAGATCCCTCATCTTCTTCCTTCTCCTCCTCTTCCTTATTCTCCTCGAATGTTGACCTTATGTCAACATCAGATTGGTCCTTCTCTTCTTGGACTAATGAGTCCTTCTCCTTAGGCTCATCCACTCCTTGAAATTGAGTGGGGTTCTCATGATAGGTAATGATCATTTTCCAAAGATCACTTGCACTCGTGCATTCACCTACACTCAAAATTATGTTAGAGGGTAATAGATTTAACAAAAATTTTATTACCTCCTTATCCACCTCCGCTTGCTCCCACTGCTCCTCGCTCCAATGTTGAGGTCGGAGGCGCTTCCCCTTTTTATCTTTAGGAGCTTCAAATGGGTCTTCCAATGCAACTTATTGGTTCCAATCCATCTGAAACCATGTCTCCAACCGTGTCCTCCAATAATTGAAGTCTTCTTTGTCATACGGACGTGGAATTCAGATATCCCATCCAAGCGGTCCTTCAATCTACATCTTCTTCTTCCTCTAGCTTCTTGCTCTCTTGGAGGTTAGTCCGTAGAAGAGTGACCTCGCTCTGATACCAATTGTTGGGACCGATGTGCCCACTAGAGGGGGGTGAATAGCGTTTCGTCGCGCTTGCGTCGGTTTGCTTCGTCTTGTTGTTGTGCAGCGGAATACTCGAAGACAAACACTCACAATGCTAACACCTATGATTTACTTGGTATCCACCTCAAGAAGAGGTGACTAATCCAAGGATCCACACACGACACACTATCTCCACTAAAAACAACTCATCGGTCGCAGCCGGAGGTGGAGAAGCCTCGTACAAACTCACACACAACACAAATACAAATACAAGAAGAAACTCTAAGAATACAAGTGAATACATCTTTCTTCTTGCTACTTGTTGTTGCCTCTTGAACCTTGGAGATGCTCCCCAAGTGCCTTCAACAACTGGCATGAGTGTTGAAGAAATCGATGTGAAGATCGCTGGAAGCTCGCAGGAGAAGATCACAAAGATCTGGCGAAGAAAACGCTCCTCCCAGGCTATATACAGTGCCTCCAATCTATTGAAATCAACCCCAATCGATTGCCACGTCAGCTCTGCACAATCCCAGCTGTCCATCACCTGCATCCTGCACAACAGTCGAATCCCAATTGATCGGTCAATCGATTGGGACAGTCTGAATCAATCGGTGGATCGATTCAGAAGCTTTCTGTGTTCTCGCGATCACGCGAGAACTCCCAACTCTAATCGATCGACCGATCGATTGGAGATTCCCAATCGATTGCCCGATCGATTGGGAAGGCCTCTATGCTCGCGACTCATACTCCCAATCGATCGACCAATTGATTAGGTCATTTCTTCCTTCGCAACACACTCCAATCGATCGGCTGATCGATTAGACACTAGTTCAATCGTTTTCCCAATCGATTGACTATCCTGGACTTGACTCAATCTCAAGTCCAAAGTCTCCAACCCACTCTCGGTCAACCGTGACCTATTGGGTCTCCATGCCTAGCATTTGGCCATATCCGACCAACCTCGAACTAGCCTTCTAGCCTCCTCCATTAGCCTCGCGCCCCTCGGATATCTCCTCATCCTTCACGCCTTACCTTCAGGAGCTTCCTTCGGCCTCATCCTAGTTGTCGGGTCTTCCTTGCCAAGTCATACCAGGACTTACCTTGCCAAAACCACATGCTTGGACTTACACCCTTTGCCAAGATAACACTTGGACTTTCCGATTGTATGGCTCCTCACCAGGACTTTCTCCTTTGCCAAGATCACACTTGGTTTTTCCAATTACCTAGCTCCTCACCAGGACTTTTCCTTTGCCAAGATCACACTTGGACTTTCTCCTGCCTATCTCCACACTAGGACTTTCCCGTTGCCTGGCTCCTCACCAGAACTTTCCAAATGCCTAACCTCCAGTTAGGACTTTCCTAGTCAAGTCTCCTGTCAACCTTGACCTACTTGACTTGTATTCTCATCAACTTGGTCAATCCTTTGACCATCTCTATAACCGGATGATTGCTCCAGCAATCTCCTTATATTGTCAAACATCAAAACTCAAATCCCGACTCAAGTTTGACTCAACTAAAGCTTAGTCAAACTAGTCAAACTTGACCTAGGGAAATTGCCTCAACATATTTCCCCTGCAAGCTGTACACTAGAAGCTTCTACGCCTGTAAAGCATGGGAATTGCGAGTCTATCTAGGAAAGGTGTCAGAGTACACTACAACAAAACTGCACAAAGATAATAGTGAAAAACCGTTGTGAAAGAGGGGGAAACCGTTGTTGTTATCTATGTTGAGAAAGAAATGAGCGATCAAAGGCAACGGTTAAAAACCGTTGTCTATTTACCTGAAATACAATGGGTTTTCACCGTTGTGTTTCAATTTGAACAGTTGTGTATGTGATAAAGATTACAACGATTTTTTTTTAAACGACAACGGTTTACAACCGTTGTGTTTAAAGTAAAAAAATAACAGTTTTTCACTGTTGTGTTTCAAGTTGAATCGTTGTGTAAGTGATAAAGATTACAACGGTTTTTTTTCAAAAACGACAACGGTTTATAACCGTTGTGTTTAAAGTAAAAAAAAAACAATGTGTAACGACCTGACCCCTCGGCCCCTTGGGCGGCCTATTTGGCAGCCCCTTGACGGTCCCTTAGGCGGCCCAACTGACGACCCCTTATGTCGTCGACCGACGACCCTCGGGCATGTGTCGTTACTCACAAAGTCTTCTCACCCCTGGTCAGTGGATTTTTGTCTTCCCCAGGATTCGAATCTAGTACTTATCCTGGAGGTCTAGAGTTCGAATCCCGGGGAAGACAAAAATCCAATGGCCAGGGGTGGGAAGACCTTATGAGTAACGACACACGCCCGAGGGTCGTCGGTCGACGATATAAGGGGTCGCTAGTTGGGCCGCCCAAGGGACCACCAAGGGGCCGCCAGCTGGGCCGCCCAAGGAGTCGAGGGGTCAGGTCGTTACAATAAAAAGGCGCTCACTTGGCAACCAGGATTCATAAACTCTAGTACTTAACCTGGAGGTTTGGAGTTCCAATCCTGGGGAAGGCAAAAATCCACTGGCCAGGGGTGGAAAGACCTTGTGAGTAACGGCACACGCCCGAGGGTCGTCGGTCGACGACATAAGGGGTTGGCAGTTGGGCCGCCAGTGGGGCCTCCCAAGGGACTGCCAAGGGGCCGCCAGTGTGGCCACCCAAGGGGTCGAGGGGTCGGGTCATTACAATAAAAGACGCCTTTTTATTGTAACGACCCGACCTCTCGGCCCCTTGGGCGGCCCAATTGGCGGCCCAAATTGGCGACCCCTTGTGTCGTTGATTGATGACCCTCGGCTGTGCCATTACTCACTAGGTCTCCCACCCTTAGCCAGTGAATTTTTGTCTTCCCTAGGACTCGAACTCTAGATTTCCAGGCTAAGTACTAGAGTTTCTAAATCCTGGTAGCCAAGTGGGTGGCGCTCACTTGGCTACCAGGATTCAGAAACTCTAGTACTTAGCCTGGAGGTCTAGAGTTCGAATCCTGGGGAAGACAAAAATCCACTGGCTAGGAGTGGGAAGACCTAGTGAGTAACAGCACGGCCGAGGGTCGTCATTCAACGATATAAGGGGTTGCCAATTTGGGCCGCCCAAGGGACCGCCAAGGGGCCGCCAAATGAGCCGTCAGTTGGGCCGCCCAAGGGGCCAAGGGGTCGGGTCGTTACACAATGGTTTTCCATTGTCTTTGAGCAATCGTATCTTTCTCAATGCAGATAACGACAACATTTTTCCCCCTCTTTCACAGCAGTTTTTCACCGTTTTTATTTTAAAAAAATACATACATAAAAATCTAGTTTTTTTAGTTTGAGACACCGATTTTTTACCGTTGTCGTTTGTCCATTTTAAATATTGTCATTTCTCAACATATCAATTTAACCATTGTCATTTCTCAACACACACTAGAAAACAATAAATCGTTATCAATAAACTGTTGTCTATAAACAATATACAATAATCTATTTTCTACAAACATAAATATTCAATTTAAATGATCACTTCTTATATATACAAACTTGTAGCAAATCATATAATTAACTCTTTACCACATACACAAAGAGAACTTACTGCAAATTAAAGTAAACAACCATAAAAAAAAAATACAAATGCTCCAGTAGAAACTTTAATGGTATCATAGGACCAAAGTGGACCTTGAGATAGATCGATCGCCTGGAATCCACTAATACATTGCTTAGAATCTCCGGTAGGAACTTTAAGGATATACTACAGTAAGAGAGAATTTTGAGAGAATAGGAAGAGAAAATCAAGGACATGCTAAAAGGCTGTATTGAATTGATCTCGATCGCCACAGGGGCTATTCTGTACAATAGAAAAGTTGGTTATCATCCAATTTGCAATCTCCTACAAATCCCCTTCACTTTTGAATGAAAGATGTGGAAACATTTTTTAATTTAATTGCAGGAACTATATTTATAGGATTTCGAAATCATTTCCTAAAAGATAATGGTCATGAACATTATGTACCTGGTAGATTTGAGGTCAAAATTCCTTCACAATCACAGAGACCAATCTATGAACAAAAGCATAGAGACCAAAACACGGATCATCAACAAGATATAACACTTTGCTTTATGTTTATATAATACTTTACTTTATGTTTATATAGTGCATTTCCACAAAACAAGATATCATATTTTAGAAACAAGGATACCACCCTCGATTACTCCTCTATAATTTGTAGATTAATCTACTAAGAAACGAAATAAACAAGACTAAAAATAAAGAGTTGAAAAAAATATACTATTATTGATTCTAGTGAATCTCATGAAGTATAATGCCTTTAAATCCATACTTCCATTTACTACCAAATCAAAAACTTAGAAAGCATTATATCGTGACAAAGAAAACCACAATCTTTCATCACTATGCAATTGATCTCTGGATTAAAGGAAAGGCTATGATAATAGTGAAAAAAGCACAACAAAAAATAGAGTTTAACACGAAAGAGGGCAGAGCACATCTTAATAAATTGTCTATATTGTTAAGTTGCATTTTCAACTAAAAAACTTCGGAGAACAATTTTCACAAGAGTTACTATTGTAGTTTGATCCTAAATTTAAGTAGCAATCAAGTCTATGGGGTTTAATAAATAACTAATGGATATAATTTAACTATTGATTAAAGGCAGTCAAATATATTGATGAGAGAAGATTTCTAATCTGCAAGTCACAGATTGAGTTTGTATAGATTACTTGATCTGTATTTTTCAATTGAAGTCAAAATTGAGAAACGAAATGACAATTCTTAATGAAGAAACTATTGTAGTAGTTCATGATAAAATAAATTTCACTCAGGTTGTCTAACTATACTTTCAACCAGGGGCGGAGCTAGGAATTGACAAGAGAAGTGGCAAAAAATTTTAACTACTACTACAACAACAACCAAGTCTTATCCCGATAGGTGGAGTCGACTTTATGGATCCTTCTACATCATTGGATTCTATCCCCTACTGTTTCATCATCTATACTTAAATAAAATTTATCTTATTTTATTGTTACTAACCAAATCTTCTTTAGTTTTCCTCTTCCTCGTTTGATGTGTGTATTTATCATAGTTTCACATCATCTAATCGAAATATTTATTGGTCTCTAAGTACATGTTTATATCATCTTAAATGTGTCGCTCGTCAAAGTTTCGCATGCAGCGAAGCTAAGGCAGAGAAAATGATTCCTGTGCGCTCGTCATCCTCTCCCCTCACCGTAACGTATCAGGCCCTGCGCACGTAGGGCCAGGAGCAAGGCCTAATATATCAGGCCCTACACAAGGCAATTTGAAGATGATGCTTACACTAGGCAATCTGAAGTAATTTGACTACTGAGAGGAAAACCAAACATAACAATGCACAATATAATTGCAGTATGCAAAAATGCATGAAGTAACAAGACCTTCAATGGATTTAGAAATAAGGATTCATAGAATATTTAATTCTGGCAAAGAAATAAGATATGGAAAACATAGAATTCTATCATAGAACTCTTATCCTAATTGTTAGACAAAGAGGGAGAAACATTAGAGGATTAGGGCGTACACAAACCTAGAAGATGAATGGCAGCTTCGTCTTGTTGCTAAAAAACTGGTAACTCCTGCATCGCTAACCTAGAATTCTATCATAGAACTCTTATCCTAATTGTTAGACAAAGAGGGAGAAACATTAGAGGATTAGGGCGTACACAAACCTAGAAGATGAATGGCGGCTTCGTCTTGTTGCTAGAAAACTGGTAACTCCTGCATTGCTAACATGCTCACACTAGCCCATGTTTAAGTACTATAATTTACAAAAATTGCATGAGATAGCCTGGAGAAAAAACTAGAGGATCAGTAAACAAGTTATAATAAACAAGTATGATATTAAAAAAAACAACTAAAGAGAGGAGATAGAAGTATGTTACCGGACTGCTGTAGTATAATAACCTTCTAATGGAGAATCTTTTTCATGATAAATCTAAAGAGTCGTAGAAAACATATATATAAGTGTAGTTGTAGTAATAAAAAGTGCAAACTCATGATCACATGATCACTCCTTAGAAACATATATACAATATTGTAGCAAACTATAATGATCATAATCCAAAGCACTTGTAGATTACAAAAGTTAACCAAAAGAGATTCAATGTCCAAATTTCTTACTCATTTGATATATGGTCTTGAATGCAATTTGCCCATTCAGAATGTGTGTCATCAATTTTTTTGCGTCAATCACTGATTTGTGAACTGCATAAGAATAAATAAGTGAAAATGTTACTTGCATAAATAAGTTCATCAACAAGATTCAATAAGAAAACAACAATTAAAAGAAATAATAGTAATTAAGTTCATCAACAGGTTTTAATTACTAAAGCCCGTAGCGAAGTCTTTTCACTTGATGTGGAATGCTCAATAATATCCTTCATACACTGATAAAGGTAATTCACCTGTATAGCAAATTTATTAATTATGAGTTGCATCGTCATACCTGGCAATCAAATGAATATTTTGAATATTTTCTAATTTGATAACTGGTAGGAAAAGCAAAATTAGTCCTTAATAGTACTAAGAAAAATAACTAAAATCCATATAAATCAAATTAACATTCTCATCTAAAGCTAAAGTTACCTTCTAGAAATCTCTAAGTTGAGGGGGCTCACAAAGCCTAACTCATGAATCATCTTCAAAAATAAAAGCAATCACAATTTCTAATTGTATGAAGTTTTCAACAATAAAATTAGTAAGCTTCACAAAAAAAAAACTACCTACCAAAGGATATTAAAATTGCAACAATAAAAATAAAGGAGGCTTGCAACTTTTTTCATTGTAAAAAGAAAGACATGGAATATATTGGAAATAGTACAGAATGTAAGCATCAAAACGGAGCAAATCACTAACCCGTTCAAAGCAATTTCCCATTCCAATTGATAGCGTACAACAATATTTTCACCTTATTTCCTATAAAATAAAGTTAATATTCATTAGAAAATGAAAGCAATGTGCCTACTTGACTTCCATTGTAGCATTTGTTTAGCATTTTATGATATAATTGCTTCTTCAACCAAACATTAAAAAATAATCCCTACAAAATCCTCTCGCCCACATTAAAAACGTATACACAAAATCCTTTTCAGACAAGCAACCAAAACTATTTTTTTCCATCTATAACAGCAAAAATTGCACATATGTATCCAGAAATATAAAAAAAACCTCTACTACTACTAGAAAGCAATCAACGAAACTCTTGTCTCCATTCTGTTAGGATTGATTTTTAGGTAAAGAGGGGAGGGGGGTGAATAGCTCATCGTGCTTCGTTGTCTTGCTTTGATGATGATGATATGCAGCGGAAATACACACAAAGCACACTCACAACGCTAATGCTAGGATTTACTTTGTATCCACCTCAAGAAAAGGTGAATAATCCAAGGATCCGGCCCTCACTCACTCATCCACTAATAAAACACTCATTCTCGGTAACTACCGAAGGCGGAAAAGCCTTGTACAAACTCTCAATACAAGAAGAAAGAAAAGGGAAGCAAATACAAGTAAAATCTTACAAGATTTACAACATGAAACCCAAACCCTAGCTTCTTTTTCTTGTGTGGAACGCCTCTTGATCTTAGAAGTACAACAACACTTTGCTCCAAGAAAGCTTCAAGAACTAGCGTGAATAGCTGAGAGTGATCGTAAGAAGTGGAGAGGAAGATCTGCGGAGGAAGACGCTCGCCAAAGCTTTATCCTACGCAACGGTTGTCTTCCAATCGATCGGTTGATCGATTGGGGAGGCTGAATAGATCAGCTGATCGATTCAACCCTCTTTTGTGCTCTCTGGAAAATGCATGAATCGATCAATCGATTGATTCAGGCTTTCTCGTGATCGCGCGAGAAAACCAACCCCCAATCGATTGGCCAATCGATTATGGAGCAATCTGTGCTTGCTATTTCACTTCGCAATCGATCGGTCGATCGATTGAGCCAGCTTTCTTCGCAACACACCTTCAATCGATTGACTGATCGAGTGACTTTCCTTTGACTTGCTTAACTCAAGTCTAGGGTCTCCAATTCCAACATTCGGTCAACCGCAACCTATTGGAACTCCTCGTGCCATCCGGTCAACCTTGATCTGTCGAGACCTCTTCGCCAAGTGTCCGGTCAACCCTTTGACCCACTTGAACTTTTCTTCTCGTGCCAAGTGTCTGGTCAACCTTGTCCCACTTGGACTTACCGTCTCATGCCAAGTGTCCGGTCCTCTATGACCCACTTGGACTTCCACCAGATGTCTGGTCACCCTTGACCCATCTGGATTTCCTCGTGCCAAGTATCCGATCAATTTTTTGACGTACTTGGGCTTTCCAACACCAAGTGTCTGGTCAACCTTGACCCACCTTGTTTCCACATGCCTGGCTTTACTCACCAGGTCTTTTCATCTGCCTAGCTTCACTCACTAGGACTTTTCATCTGTTTGGCTTCACTTACCAGGACTTTCTATCTGCCTGTCTTCACTCACCAGAAATTTCCATCTGCCTGGCTTCACTCACCATGACTTTCACCTAGCTTGACTCAGTAGGGTTTTCACCTGGCTTCACTCACCAGGAGTTTTCTTCTGCCCGACTTCACTCACGGGGACTTTCACCTGGCTTCACTCACCAGGATTTTCCTCTGCCAGCTTCACTCACCGGAACTTCCACCTGCCTAGCTTCACTCACTAGGTCTTTCACCTAACTTCGCTCACCAGGATTTTTCAACTGTCTGGCTTCACTCACCAGGATTTTCACCTGGCTTCACTCACCAGGATTTTTCCTTGCCTAAACTCCAGTTAAGACTTTTCTAGTCAAATATCCGGTCAACGTTGACCTACTTGACTCTTCTTCACATTAAACTGGTCATCCCTTGACCAGATGAGAATTATATCAAAAATCTTCCCAATTTGACGATTGCATCTGCAATCTCCATGTATTATCAAACATCGAACCCCAAATATCAAAACTCAAGCTTGAGCCAACTCAAGCTTAGTCAACCTGGTCAACCTGACCCAGGGGATATTGCACCAACACCATCCACAATGATAAAAATTGATGCTTGAACCTCCTTAAGGAGAGGGGGAATGCCAAGGAACAACCACAACTCGAGAGATCCTGCGTCAACATGAAAGGTAAGAGCGTAGATGGAAAATTAACATCAAACTATGCACAATGGAAAATTAAGATCGAACTAGGCACAATGAAGATGTCAATTCATGAGAACTAACCTTCTTTGGCGTACACCCTTCATAATATGGAGGAATTCCTTGTACTTGTCAACATTCAAATTGCGTTGCAAAATCATCGCGTACCAAACAAAATCTGTGAATTATGACTTTAATTCTGCATCCCATATACAGTTAAGCTCAGTTCTGTTTCACAAATGCCCCCTTAAAAAATTGACAGCCAATACCTAAGTAGGAGAAAAAGGAAGAGACAAATATGGAAAAAAGAGGGGAAGTATAACTCACTGTTGCTTCACAGGAAATTCCTCTTTAGATCGCTTCCTTTTGCTCCCAACGACGTCCATATTAGCCCTCATGCCTCGCGTTTCACCCAACCGAGAAGCTTCTCCCTCGAATTGCGTGGTTCTTCAACACAAAGCGTCACAAGCATGAAATTGAGAACAAGAGCATAGAACAAGGAAAACCAACACATTTGTATCAAAATCAAATCTAATACAACAAAAATAGAGAGAGAGAGAGAGAGAGAGAGAGAGGCGAAGATGGAAAAGAGAGGAACTTTATACTCACCGATCGTGCACGAAGAAACCTTCTGAGAGCCAAATTGTCCACATCCTATAATTTAAGCTAAAAGGGTAAGGTTTTTCACATGATGAAGCCTGTCAATTGGGCTCGCCACAAAGCTTTATGACCAAGCTCACGAAGAAGGCAGGAGGCCACCATTCTCGAAGAAGATGGCCGTCTTTTTACCCTTTCATCTTCTTATATTACTCCCTCTTGATCTCATCCAAACAAAGTAAACAGAACAAGAAAATTCCTCTCCTCTCCCCACTGTAGGACAACAAGCAAATAATTAGGGCCTTTTAAACTGAGAAATAAAATAAAACAGAAGTAACGTAACCTTATCCCACATGTCACTCTATCCATCAGTTCCCAAACACATTGTGTAGAATTTTAAGCAAAACTCACTTGATACATCAGAAAAAAAAAATTATGAAAGATCTCTGAAAGCATCTTTATTAACTAGAAGATGAAAAAAAATATATCTACACAAAGAAAGTCATTGTTGATTGTACCCGATTCCTGTTGAATCAAGTTAGCAAGATCGAGAGGAGTTAGAACTCAGGAATCAATTGATGTAATGGTGAATCGAAGGCATCATGAGTTCCAAATTCCGATGAGCATGCTCCTTAATCTATTGGCTGACGACAACTTCTTGATGACCTTCTTCGCATTCATCACGTCTATCTCCGCCAGCTTCTCCAAGTGGTTGATGCAGCCCAACGCCACAATCCTCTGCAGCACGCTCGTGCTGTCTGTCAGGGTCACGAGCGCCGCCACCAGAAATTTCTTCGTCGCCGACTTCTCCTCTGAGTTCAGCAGCCAGAGCAGTCGGTTCATGTTCTCTTCCTCTTTCACGAACCATTTCCGGTTCTTGTGGACCGATATCACACATTTGGAGCAGCCACGCTTTGAGGAGTCACACCAGCTCAGGGATGAACCCTGAGTCCCCCATTGCCTTCTTCACAGCTTTCGACACGCGCCTGAGGCGCGACACCGCCTTCATCACATCCTCCTGGACGCACACTTTGTCGCTCCATAGCAAAAGCAGAGCGCGGTCGAGGAAGCCGGAGACCACCAAGTGGTTGACCATTGTCGTGCTCAGTGACACGGCGTAGAGGTTCGTGATCTCCCGCAGTGCCACCTCCTTCACCTTGGGCGAGCCGGTGTCGAGCACCCAAACCAGCTCTCAGAGCACACCCTTCTTCTTCTTCGCGTGGTCGCTGCCAGGCAACACGAGCTTGTTTTCCACATCCATGGCCTTGCAGTGCGATTATTGAGGAGGAAGAGGATGAGTAACATATGAAGATCCAAAAGGAGGAGTAACAAATGAAGATTCAGAAGGAGGAAGGAGTTACGTGTTGGCGTTTCTCGTCTTCACCTTCGATGACAGCAGGAAGGGAAACCTAGATGGGCCTCAAAGAGGAACGAAGAAGTGTATGATTTGTGATTTTGGGTCTTTGCTTTTAGATGTAGGGTAAAAATTTTCATTTTTTTGTGATTACTAATAGAAGTCACACACATGTCCCAATTTCTAACGCAAGTTTTGTGGCAGGAAAATACAACGCTTGTAATTTCATTGACAACAGTTTATAACTGTTGTCTTATTATCACAACGACAACGGTTTATGCACCGTTGTTCCAAGCAATGTAAAATATTCTCATTGACAACGGTTCATTTCACCGTTGTCCCAACTGTTATTAAAATTATCTTTTGGGGTAATTGTTGCATCAAAAACAACAATTTTATCAAAAATCGTGTCTTTTGTCAAATTTACAACACTTTTTCCTAAAACTATTGTCTTTCCACCGTTGAGAAAGACCAAATTTCTTGTAGTGGTATCATAATAGTAGACCCTTTTTTAGTAATGCATCGAGATTCGTGTAGAGGAAAAGTAACACTATATAAGGGAATCTCTACCTACAAGTGTAAGTACACGAGACTTCGCTATCAAAGTTCATTGTTCATCGTTACTATTCTTCATCTTCTCCACCATCGTTTGCCTGACTTGAGCGTCAGAGTACCTGCGTCGGGGACCCCTCTCTAGCCCAGTGATTGACGTTTTTTACTTCTAATTCTTCTCCTTAATACATAGGTTTGCTCGCAACATCAGGTCCCTCTCATCTGAAGTCTCCTTATGATCAATATCAAAGTCACATATCCAACACGTCATCCTCCCTTATTTAATATAAGATTACTCTATGAGGTCTATATATATTATAATTTATTTTCTTTTGTTTTGGCTAAGATATAGAGTTTATATAAATACGTATCTAATTATACGAGGATTATCTCCCAATTAATAATAAAATTTTCTATTTTTACCCGACAACATGCAGATGTTCTCTCCCTATTCACTTCAGATTTTTTTTCGTACCTTCTCTTCAATTTCCCATTATCGTCAGCATTATCCTTCCGTCGTCATCTACTTGCCTAACATAAAAATATTTTATTCTGTGTGAAAAAAAATTCTGCAAAAACTCTTCTGGAAGAAAAAATTATAGAAATAATATATTTTATGTGAAACAGCTGCTCATGAGCAGGGTTACGTGCATGCATGGCTGGCCATGCTTATGTTAACCTTCTGCGTGCCTCCTCGATCGATTGATCGATCAGCATCAGTACTCCCGTGATTTCTGGCCTCCTGGTCCAGCATGCAGCCGCATGCTATTCCATTTGATCTTGAACAGTCGATTACTGTCTTACATCGACGAATAATATTGCTGACAATCCAACGATATATAGATCAAATATATATTAATGTTTTTGGAAGAGACGCCGAAATAATGCATGTCAAACATTTCCACTGTCCGTTGAACGTCGAATAAATTATTTGGCAAACAAGGACAGCTTCAATTTGTCCAGCCCACACAAATTGAACCCTAGCATGGCTTATCTCCCTCCACTCCACACAATAACTACGCACTTAGTCAACGGAGATAAGAGAAAACACAAAGAAAGAATCCCTTTCGCTGTCGTGCACAAAACAAGCTGACTCTTGATCAGCAACAGCAGCAGCATCTCTAGCTACTTGCTACATCCATCCAAAGCACGTGCTGCTTTAGTCAAGGTGGAAGAAAGCTACGTACTTGGCATGTATCTGCTTTGTGATGACTACTCCAGCTAGCTAATTGAGTTTTGAAATCTCACTGATGTTTTTATCGATCGCCACTACTTTCAATCATGCTTCCAGCTAATTAATTAGTAGTTTATCTGTATAATTGTTTTTATCGATCGCCACAACAAATCTTAATTATATATAATGATATATAAGCTGGTACAGGTCGATATCTAGGCGTGATTAATGGTTGACTAAAGGTTGAAACGTCGAGCAAGGAGAATGTGCTAATAATTGGAGAAATAATTAATGGAAGCCTGGATGGCTTATTATAGGATAGAATGATGAACTTATAGGCAAATTAAGAAGAGCAAATGGTATGGAGTGAGCTTAGAAAGTTAGTTGCATTCAATGGCTTGACAACTTGGAATAAATTGAACTTGATGGCATAGAGTGTTGATTAGAACTAGTGCATTGGATGTCTAATTTTTAGGTAGCTGTCGAGCACCTAACGGCCTAGTTGTGAGGACTTTGATTAGGCGATTAATGTCGATTAGCTCATTCTCGGATCTTTATTTAGGATAATGACGAGTTGTTAGCCAAGTAAAGGGAGATTGTGCAAGTTGCTAGTTAGTTGGAGGTGATTACAATCAACTTCATTTGACTAGAAAATGTCTAGTTGATTTAATTTGTTCTAGAAACAATTGACTAAATATGTATGATTACAATCAATTAGAGGCTTGAGTTCGTAGTCGGATGGAGGTGAAATAATCAACTAGTGATATAATAATTATCTTTCAACGACTGGTCATTTAATAGACTAGAGGCATTTTGAGGCAATTGGAGGTAATTGAATTATACCATAATTAGAGTGGTTATATTATATAAGCTTTTAACGAGTTTGGGCACTCCAAAAATGCTAACAAAATTTTATTTTACCACCAGATGTTTTCAATGTCCTCCAAGGGATCGGATTGATCAAGATTTAAGGTTTCAAGTTAAATTCTTAGTAATCTTCCTAACTTTCTTTCATATTTATAAGAAAAGTGATAGTGTTTGCAATGCATCCCATTAGTTTAGCGACTTAATTACCTATTGCTTTGGTGACTTATTAGTGAATTCGTAGGGATGACCTATCAAACGCATCGTATGTTGTGGAGAAACAGAGTCTCAGAACCACATTGATATTGCGTATACATATATCCTGACTAATCATTAAGAAAGATAATGTAACTTTCTCATAGCGCGATGATACAGTATTAATCTTATTTAAAATTACAATGTAAACCTTTTTAACATTTAATGGAGGGCCTTCCGTGCATAATACTTATTATGCAAGAATTTTAATTTAATTTTATTTTTTTTAATGATATCAATGTTAGATTGTATATATCTATTACAATTATTTGTTTATAGTTCCTTATTTTAGGATTTAGGTTTTCTTAATCTAGCTATATAAAACTTTGTACTCCTTATTTCTTATATATTTTTTGGATTTATCAAGATGGCTATCTTTTTCTTTTCTTAATTTCTACATGGTATCAAAGTCTTTATCTTCATGGTTTTAATAGTTTGATTGAAGAACTGTTAATTCGATCCATAGTTTTCACAGATCGAACTTCACGGTAAATTCGTTGGGGTAAATTTGTTGGGGTACGGGGAGCAACGTCCACTCGCTCGAGGTTCAGGGAAAAGCCCCAAAAAAATCTTTTGGTGGATCATTACAATTTTTTGTTCTGAGCCTTACAATTTTGATTGAGTTTCTTTTGTTTCGCATCAACATAGTTTTATTTACTATTCGATTATTTGTGAGTACAATTCATTTTTTTCATCATGAGTAGTCGTACAAATGATTCGCTTCAATCAATTAATATCTGACTGGATGGAAACAATTATTCATATTGAAGATATGTTATGAAAAACTTATTGCGAGGAAAATCTATATGGGGATATGTTTCAAGTGTGCGAATTAAACCTATTGACAACAACGCTGATGATTATGCAAAGTCGTTGGATGTTTGGGAGACCGGTAGTGCAAAGATTATTACATAGATCAATAATCTGCTTCACACTATATTGTTGCTCAGTTGGCCAAGTACGAGACAACCAAAGAGATTTCGGATCATCTGGCAAGATTATACATGCAGTCTAACTTTAGCAAACAATATCAATTGGAAGCAGATATCCACGCATTTCGTCAGCAAGATATGGGCATCCAAGATTTTTATTTTGCCATGTCGAACTATGAGACTAGTTGACACTCACAGAATCCTTAGAATTGCAAGTATTCCCCCCTTATATCACTCGTCAAGAAGAGCAACGTCTGGTCCAATTCTTGATAGCTCTTTGTGATGATTTTGAAAGATTGTGTGGGATAATTTTGCATCGTAGTCCTCTTTCTTCCGTTGATTTAGTGGTACATAAACTGTTAGCTAAGGAGATTCTCCTTGAGTCTCAGGTTGATAAGAGGACTATTGTGTAGGGGATCAATGGTCGGCTAGAAGAGGGGTTAAATGGACGGCGCCCCCAAATTGATTGCTTCCTATGATGTTAGCACAGCGGAATACAAACAAAAACAAATAGAAAGCTAATCTAAAGACAATAAGGAAATGCAAACCAATACACGTTCGTTTAACATGGTTCGGAGATAAAGATCCTACTCTACAGCTGTCCGTAAGGTGGGCGATCCCGATCCGTCCATGGATGACTCCCCGGAAACTCCGGCTAGCTCAAACCTCCTTGTGGGTGAATAAACCTTGCCACAAACTCACCAAGACCTCTTAGACACAAGGGAAACCTTGAGCACTAGTAGACTACTAATTAGACTTTAACCAAGTCCAATTTCACCAACTATAATCAAGCTCCCAAGCCTTGGTTATATAGGGCACGGGTTGGAAAATTCTGCCTACCAGTCAACTGATAAAACCATCAGTCGACTGTACTCTATGGAGATTCGACTGTTACATCCCAATGGCTCGATACCAGTCGACTGCTGCTTCCATCAGTCGATTGCTCCACATTAACCAAGCGAACAGAAGCATTTTATTCGCTCCCAGCCGACTGTCCGGTCGATTGTACCAGTCGACAGATGAAAACATCAGTCGATTGCTACAGTAACTGCTATAGTGTTGCTACAGTAATTGCTACATTAACTGCTGTGATAAAACCCTAAATCTAGAATTTTACCCTAAGTACAATCTTTTATGCACTCATACCCTCACGACTCACTTGACCCTTCCCTGTAGCTTTGACCTCTTGCCTTCAAGTCCTCTTCTTTTGGCTCTTGTCCCTCGGATGCATCCAAGCACGCGGCTCGTCTCCAATGTCATCCTTCACGTATGCCTCGAAGTCGTTTCCCTCGGCCCTTGTCCTTGCTGCCTTGTCCATGGTCCCTCGGATGCTCCATCCTTCACGGACTCGAAGCCATCAAGATGAGTCATATGTGTATCTTGCAAACCTGCACACTCACATACACATATCAAATAACAAGGGTGAACCTAACTTAAATTCTTTGCCCAAACACCAAAACACATGGTCACACGGACCATTGAGATTGCTCCAACAATTTCTCCTTTTTGATGTTTGGCAATACGTTTAAGTTAGAAAAAACATAATAGCAAATAAATATGCTAAAACAAATGTACTTACGTTGTCAAGGCTACACACTTGGACTTACACTGCCGAATGGACTTACGTTGCCAAGGCTACACACTTGGACTTACACCGCTGAATGGACTTACGTTGCCAAGACTACACACTTGGACTTACACCCCCGAATCAAAAACAATGAAACATACATTTGAACCTATCCTAAGGCTCCCCCTACATCTAAGCTCCCCAATGAGATAGGATTTTACCACAAGACTATTTAAGAACCTATCACAAGGCTCCCTCCACGCAAAGACACTTAAGGTTTTCCCAAACTAAACCATACTTCTCCCCCTTTGCCTAACATTAAAAAGCTCCAACAATATCCCAATTGTTGACAACTTGATCATCAAACTGACCCTAAACTCGTGTATTTATCCCCATGGATCTCATACACATATACGAGCTGACCTGGTCACTAACTAGCGCTGAAAAATAGTTTCAGGCTGGTATCAGTCGACTGCCATAAGTACCAGTCGATTTCCCTCATCAAAATGAGCTTACAGAGACATTCTATGCTCAAAAATACTATTACTAGTCGACTGATAACTGTACCAGTCGACTGGTACACTATTTCTATAAAAATCAACCTTTCTGACCATCAACCTTTCTGACCCAACTTCAAAAGTACACCAGAAATTTCACAGACCTCCAAAAATTCTCAAATTTTATGGAGAGGTCTATTTTATCAATATCTACTTAGGAAATATATATATATAAATATATTTATCACAAATCCCAAGATTGACACAAAACTCAAAACTAGCTAAATTATTCAATTGAACCTTGACCTAAAGTCCTAGTTTTGGCTTTCTCTTGATGTATTTGTCCATACTAACCCACAATGCATCCCTAGAATTGGTTTATATGGCATCTATACATCCAAAACTAATTATCATAATATATGACTCCAATGTCATATTTCTAAGCATGAAACATAAACCAATTGTGCCAATTTTCTAAGGTTGAGGTTCAAATCCATCTCCAAACCACTTGGCACATTCCATGACCCAATCTAGACTCCCAAGTAAAATCCACTTGAGATTCATTGGTCATGGGTCCTAATTTGACTCTTTGAGCTCCTTCTAGAGCTCTTAACCTTAGTCACCTCCCTAGGTGACTCATCCACAATGGCTAGGCCACATCGGTGCACCTCCGGCGACACTTGGTCTACAAACTTAACCTTCTTAACCTTGGACACCTTGTCCTTAGTTAACTTAACCTTACCTTTAAATGGCTTTCTCTTTCCATTTATTGACTTCTCCTTGCTATAGTCAAATGCAACTCTAGCATAAGACTTTCCCTTAGCATTGGAGACACTAGATCGGTATCCTAGACCTGATCTATCATTGTTAGGTCTTTGACTACCCAACATCATACCTAAACCCTTAGATCCAACATTGAATCTTTCTAGGATTTTTTCCAACTTATCAAACTTTGACTTCAAAGCTTGATTTTCCCTTTCTAGGTTCCTAAACCTAGAGTCAATATGTCCACCATGGATATTCCTAGATCTACCATTTCTAGGCATGTGTCTCCCCTTCTTGGGATTAATGTCTAGGTTCTCCATTACCTTCTTCTCCTTAGGTAATAAGAATCTAACTCTTCTAGGTCTATCATGCATAAATTTCCTAGGGTTTTGACCTACATTAACCCTATTCCTATCATGATATTTAAATCCAAAGTTATGCATGGGTAAATAATAGCAATTATTTCTAATGTGCATGGGAGTATGAGAATTTAAATTCGACTTAAAATTTAAACTAGGGTTTACCTTACCCTTTACCTTTAGAGCTCCCCCTTGACATGAGCCTCCGTTCTTCCTCCACTTCTTTTCCCACTTCTTCAAATGTGCCAACTTCTTGAGCTCTTTCTTATTTGGGCATTTGGTGTGGTAGTGCCCCATTTCATCACACGTAAAGCATCTAATGTGCTTCTTCTCCTTCTTTTTCCTACACCCCAAATTAGTATCTAAAATAATTTGAGTGGGTTTAGGTTTTACCTTCTTAAGCAAAGGACATCTACTCTTGTAATGCCCCTTCTCATTGCAACTGAAGCACACAATGTGGTTCTTTGATTTGACTTCGGTGGAGATGCTCACTAAGTTGGTTTCCAAGATTCCTTCTTCTTCACTTGTCTTGGAATCTTCTTCAATTCTTAAGGATGTATATGATGCCTCATCTTCCTTCTCCTCCTCAAATATTGAGCATGGCTCAACTTCCAGTTGCTCCATCTCCTCTCCTTGAGCAATTGAACTCATCTTCTTGGGTTCTTCTTCTTCTTGTGTAGGCAAAAACTCTTCTCCTAGAACTTTCTTTACTTTGCTCCACAAATCGTGAGCATTCTCGTATTCACTTACACGACTCATCAAATTATTAGGTAAAATATCAATTAAAATTAATATTACCTTTGAATTTGCCTTTGCCCATGTGGTTTGCTCCTCTGTCCAATGTCATGGTCAGAGCTTCTTCCCTTTCTTGTCGTTCGGGACTTCAAATGGCTCTTCTACCACCATCATTATGTCCCAATCCGTCTCGAAGAAGTTCTTCATCTTTACCATCCAAAAAGTAATATCTCATAAGCTTCCTCCTTCGAACTTTGGCAGATCTATCAAGCCGGTCATCTTTGCTTCCTCAGCGGTTAGTCCGACGGAGAGCGGCCTAGCAATGATACCACTTGTAGGGGATCGGTGGTCGGCTAGAAGGGGGGTTGAATAGACGGCGCCCCCAAATCGATTGCTTCCTATGATGTTAGCACAGCGAAATACAAACAAAAATAAATATAAAGCTAATATAAAGACAATAAGGAAATGCAAACTAATACACGTCCGTTTAACGTGGTTCGAAGATAAAGCTCCTACTCCACGATTGTCCGTAACGTGGACGATCCTAATCCGTCGGTGGATGACTCCCCGGAAACTCCGGCTAGCTCAAACCTTCTTGTGGGTGGAGAAACCTCGCCACAAACTCACCAAAACCTCTTGGACACAAGGGAAACCTAGAGCACTAGTAAACTTTAACCAAGTCCAATTTTGTCAACTATAACCAAACTCCCAAGCCTTAGTTATATAGGCCATGGGTTGGAAAACTTCGCCTACCAGTCGACAGATAAAATCATCAGTCGACTGTCCTCTGTGGAGATTCGACTATTACATTTCAACATCTCGATACTAGTCGGCTAATCCTTCCATCAGTCGACTGCTCCACACTAACCGAGCGAACAGAAGCATTATGTTCGCTCCCAGTCGACTGTACTAGTCAATTAATGAAAACATCAGACGACTGCTACAGTAAATGCTACAGTGGTGCTACAGTAATTGCTGCATTAACTGCTGCGTTAAAACCCTAAATCTAGGATTTTACCCTGAGTACAATCTCTCATGCACTTGTACCCTCACGACTCACTTGACCCTTCCCTGCAGCTTTGACCTCTTGCCTTCAAGCTTTCTTCCTTTGACTCTCATCCCTAAGATGAATCCAAGCCCGCGGCTCGTCCCCAAAATCATCCTTCGCGTATACCTCAAAGTTGCTTCCCTCAGCCCTTGTCCTTGCTACCTTGTCCATGATCCCTCAGATGCTCCATCATTCATAGACCCGAAGCCATCAAGCTGAGTCATATGTATATCTTGCAAACCTACACACTCACATACACATATCAAATAACAATGGTGAACTTAACTTAAACTCTTTGCCCAAATACCAAAACATATGGTCGCATGGACCATTAGGATTGCTCCAACATATTGCACCATCTACACCAATAGTTTTTACAGCACCACAGTGACCTCCACCTTACAACCAAAATAGGGCATCTTCGAAAGTTTCTAGTAATGAGTATTCTTATTACAAATAAAAGGAATACTGGAAGTCTCAGTGTCCATTATTGTTAAATAAAGGTAAACTACTGTGTAGTAGAAATGACCAACACAACAACAATATCAGCAACAACGACCTCAACAACCACCATTACTACATCAGAATGCTTTATAGAAATCTGGTACTCAACCACAACAATTGTCATATGGACTACCTCAATCTAGTAATGCAATGGTTGTCCCCTCTTTAGATCCATATATGCTTGAACAGTTTTAAAAGTTTCTTACTTCATAACCCTCTGTCATGTCTGTTTCTTCTCATATAGGTTTGTCATCATCTGGTACATCAGGTATACCTTCCTCTTTGTGGATCTTAGATTCTGGAGTCTCTCATCATATGTCACCTAACTTGTCATCTTTTATCTCTTTATTTTCTAGTTTATATTTATCAGTTGTGACTGCTGATGGTACTCTGATATCATTAATAGGTGTTCGTTCTGTTGTTACAACTTGCTTGTCTCTTTCTGATATTTATTATATTCTTAGTTTTACACTTAATCTTGTTTCTATTAGCCAATTAAGTGAATCTAAATATGACATTTTTTTCCTCGTCCAATTATTATGTGCAAGACCTACGATCTTAGAGGTGATTAGGATAAGCCATAGGCAAGGGGGACACTATGTCTTGGATCAGCTCTAAGCACCAAATGTTATAGCTTCTAGTATTAATCTGTCATCTTTTTGATTAAGTCATTTTTCTTCTAATTTTTATTTATGGTATACTCGTCCAAGTCATGTTTTAGCATCTTGTTTATAATTTTTAGCTTCATCTGGAGTACTATGAACTTTAAAATGTCATGATATTTTTAATTGTAGTGATTGTAAACTATTAAAATTTTCTATATTATCTTTCAATAAAAGTATATCGTTTTCTCCTAATCCTTTTAATTGTGTTCATTCCGATGTGTGGGGATCTTCTCCTGTTACTAGGGGTGTAAATGAGTCAAGCCGCTCGTGAGCTATTCGAAGCTCGATTCGATAAAAGCTCGTTTGAGCTCGTTTAATGAGGCTCGTTAAAATAAACAAACCAAGCTCAAGCTTCACAATATTCGGCTCGTTAGCTCGTGAACATGTTCGTTAAACTCATAAATCAACTTTTAAATTAAAAAAATAATAGTTTTGATATTGAATTTATAAATTTTACACTCTACTTATGAAAAACACAGACAAATATATTAAATTTATTTATTAGAATAAAATTATAAATTTTAACAAGAATATTATAATTTTTTAAAAATATATAATTTAGTTTTTAATGAATATTTAAATTTATAATTTATATTTATTAAGCTCGTTTAGGCTCGATAAAAGCTCGAATAAGCTCGTGAGCCATGAATATATTCGTTAAATAAAGCTCGAGCTCGGCTCGATTATAAACGAGCCAAACTCAAACATCCAAGAGTTCGGCTCAGCTCGGCTCGATTACACCCCTACCTGTTACTATAAAAGGGGGGATCAAGATATTATATTACTTTTATTGATGATTGCACTCGTTATGCCTAAGTTTATCTTATAAAACACAGATATGATTATCTTACCATCTTCAGTAACTTTAAAGTTCTTGTCAAAACTCAACATTTGATTGTTATCAAGTATTTTCATTGTGATTTGGGGGCGAGTGCACTTGCATCAAACGATATTATACATCAAACATCATGTTGAGAAACACCTGAACAGAATGGGGTTGCGAAGAGAAAGCATACACATTTTGTTAAGATAGTATGCTCGTTCTTATTGTCTACAGATGTTCCTAGTTTTTTTTTAGGATAAGTAGTTCTTACTTCTACTTATGTAATTAATAGGATTATGACTTCTCACAATTCATGTTTGTC
Organism: Zingiber officinale; assembly: GCF_018446385.1. Lineage (NCBI taxonomy): Eukaryota > Viridiplantae > Streptophyta > Magnoliopsida > Zingiberales > Zingiberaceae > Zingiber > Zingiber officinale. Next base: position 7,386,671 of record NC_055996.1, on the reverse strand, counting down.
TCTTTTTCAAAAAATGTATGGTCATGTTCCTGATTATTCCTCTTTACGTATTTTTGATTGTACATGTTTTGTTATCTGACCATACGTAGAGCATGATAAGTTATCCTCTAGATCTACTTTGTGTGTCTTCCTTGGTTATGGTAAAAAATTATATGTCTCTCATCATGTTATGTTTCTTAAGCATATTCCTTTCTTCTCCGTACCTCTTCTACCACATGCCATGACTCATGCATATCTTACCTGTATTCACCCCTTTAGTACTGACACCGACAAAGCCTCCCCCACGACTACTCTTCCTCATGACAACTTCATTGAATCTGGTATTCTTGAGACATCTCCTCCTCCTCCCTCTCCTGTGATTGTTCCATCACCTCGTGAGATTGCAGACAATCCTACTCGTCGATCTACACATTCTCGTAAGTCTACTAAACTACCCGATTTTACTTATTTTTGTTATTTTAATTCCTTTGCTTCTTTTGTTACATCTGTTTATCATCTTTCTTAACCTTTGTTCTATAAAAAATATGTTGGTAATCCTCTTTGGCATAATGTTATGGACAAGAAATTAACTATTCTATATCATACTCATACTTGAGATTTGGTACCTCTGCCATCAGGGAAATGTGTCATTGGTTCTTGTTGGGTTTATAAGATCAAAACTAAATCTGATGGTTCTGTCAAACGGTACAAAGCTCATTTTGTTACTAAAAGTTACTCTAGGAGTATAACATGGATTATAAGAAAACTTTTGTCTCTGTTGCTAAAAGGGTCATCATTTATATGTTAATTGTCGTTGCCTCTGTTCGTCAATATAAATTATCTTAGATGGATGTCAAGAATGTCTGCTTGAATGGTGATCTTCAATAAGAAGTATATATGGTGCCTTCTACAAGAGTTGCTCACTGATCTGGTGAAGTTTGCAGTCTTCGCAAAACTCTTTATGGACTCAAACAAGCACTGCGTACTTGGTTTGCCAAGTTCTCCACGGTGATTACCTCGCTTGGCTTTTATCCAGTAATTATGATTCAGCTTTATTTGTCAAGTGTGTGTCGTATATTTTTGTCTTTATATGTGAATGACATGATAACTATTAGTGATGATTTAAATGGAATTAAGTTTTTAAAGTTTGAATTAGCTTATTATTTCGCTATGAAAGACGGGTTTACTATGCTATTTTTTGGGGATCGAGATCACCTCTTCATCAAAAGGTTATCTCTTGTCTCAGTCAAAGTACGTAGTTGATCTATTTGAGCATGCATGTCTCACTAATAACAGGATAGTTGATACTCCCCTTGAGACTAATGTTCAATACTCTCCATCAAATTGTTCTCCTTTGTCAGATATTAACCTCTACCATACAGTTGTGGGAAGCTTGGTTTATCTCACTGTGACTCGTTCTAATATTGTGCGTGTTGTGCATGTGGTTAGTCTGTTTGTCACTGCATCGACCAGGGTTCATTGGGTTGTTGTTCTTCGCATTCTCTGATATCTTCGAAAAACTCAGTTTCAGAGTCTCTTATTCCCTTCTACTTCCTTGTTAGAGTTGTGTGCATACTCTGATGCTAATTGGGTGGTTGACCCTATGGATCGTAAGCTCACCACCGACTTCTAATTTTTCTTGGAGATTCTCTTATCTCTTGGAAGAATAAGAAGCAAGATTTTATTTCCAGATCTTCCACAGAAGTTGAATATCGTGTCATGACTGCCACTATTTGTGAGATTATTTGGCTACATTGATCGCTTGCAGATATAGGAATTTTTCTTCGGCAACCTACTGCTCTTCATTGCGATAATCAGAGTGTCATTCAAATATACGCACAATATGATTTTTCATGAGAGAATGAAGCATATTGAGATTGATTGTTATCTCACTTGTTATCATCTACAGCTTGACACTATCACGCTGTCTTTTGTTCCTTCCTCACTACATATAGCTGATATATTTACTAAGACTCATTCCGCTTAGCACTTTCATTTTTTATCTAATAAATTTTCAATACTTTTAATTGTAGCATCCTGAGTTTAATGGGAATATTAGATTGTATATATTTATTAGAATTATTTATTTATAGCATTTATAATAATTTAATTTTTTACCTTTTTAAGCTAGAGTTGAGGCTTTTTTAATCTAGCTATAAAATATTTTCTATTTTCTATTTTTTATATTTGAATTTATTCAAGATGGCTATCATTTCCTCTTCAATTTCTACCGCCCAAATGTGTATATAATAAATTAAGATATTTAGTAAAACTAAAATATAGCACCTGTTAATACTAAAGCATGGTATTCTATCTAGATTACACTGTAGTGGCAGAACCTGTCAATAATGATATCATATGGTCTAAAAGGGACAAATATGACATTTTAAAATTTTATAAAGGTTAAAGATTAAAATTTTATTGGTACAAAGACGCATCCCAACTGTGCTACATGACTCATGCAAGAACTTTACAATTTTTGTTTTTTTTTCAAGATGTGCATCTAGATTTTCTAAAATGATGTCATACTCTGGTGGCAAAGCTACTGAAGCCGTCATTTTAGCATCTTACAGAGCGGTCCACATATTCTAAAAACAAGGATAAATTATGAAGGCTTATTCAATCTTAACCAAAGATATCAAACAATCCGAAGCAATATTTATTCTTATGGAAAATCAAATTATACCTCTTGATGACAATACCTGCCTAACTACCAACTCGGCAATACTCGCCAGGCAAAAATAAAAAATATATTGAAGTGCATGTGTCACCTACATTTACTAAAGTATAATTTGCACCTTTGAAGCGTGACATATGCAAACTTTTAAAATTCATAATAATACGTGTCAGGACATACGACACATCTTTTAAAAAAACGCATGGTAAAGGTAGGTTTGCGCGCATTATAGTACTTATCCATAATTAAACAGAAAATTAAGATGAAGATCAATTTTAAAATTAATTAGATGTGTTACACTATAGTGGATGTAAAATTTTAAAATTCTAGTAGTTATCCTTTAGAATTAAAAACATTATTAATCAACAAGGACCAAGCTAGCTGTAAGTCACATCTGATCCTAATCACATGGTCAACTATAAGTATGCAACCATTAAATGCTAACAACGACATTGAATTATTAATTCTGACTACTAATTTTCAAGGGTGTGATCTCTAGCTACTTCCCATGGTTCGTGCCCACCATGCATCATGTAACATGTCCATTTTTGCATGCATGCTAGCTGTTTGTTCATGATGATCACCAATGAAGATCAAGTCAGATTTCCCCACTATACCGATGGTTCCAAGATGTAGACCTGTAACGACGATTCCAATCGATGACCTTACACGCAATTTTTCCACAAACCAAGTCAAAAAATCATCAAGTCCTGTGTCAAAAATCCTTAGAATTTTGCGACGTAATTTACTGCGCCATGCAAATTGCAAAGGCATGACGAGCGCTGATAGCACTATATATAGAGCGCCAGACTGCCCTATTAAGAGGCATCTAGTAGCGTTGCACTTGCAGAGCGCCATGGCCAAGTTCTCAAACGGCTGCGTGATCGTCGTCGCCCTGATCTGTTTCCTCGCGATGCTTTCGCGTACTGCGAACGGGCAGCTCTCCTCCACGTTCTACAGCAGCACGTGCCCTAATCTGCAGAGCATCGTCCGGTCGGCCATGACGCAGGCCGTCAACAGAGAGAAGAGGATCGGAGCATCCATCCTCCGTCTCTTCTTCCATGACTGCTTTGTCAACGTATGCATATTTATTTATTTATTTATTTATTTATTTATTAAAAAAAGGTGTTTTTGTTTGATGGATAAAAAAGAGAACTATATATTTTGTCTATTTAGGGCTGTGACGGCTCGATTCTGTTGGACGACACGTCGAGTTTCACAGGCGAGAAGACCGCCGGCCCAAATAACAACTCTGTCCGTGGCTTCGACGTCATCGACACAGTCAAAACCAACGTCGAATCCGCTTGCCCTTCCACTGTCTCCTGCGCCGACATTCTTGCCCTTGCTGCCCGAGACGGCGTAGTCTTGGTCAGTTTATATATATAAATAGTTATTATATTTATAAAATTTACTGTTCGATTTTTACAGTATATTCGCCGCCGGTATTCCTGTTTCGGAGTTTTGTTTCTTTCCATTTCCATGCTAAAAAGAGTCAAACCTGTCCACGACAAATAATATGGTAAATTACGCACGTGCATGATGTCCCAATTGCAATTTATAACAGCTTGGGGGACCCACGTGGACGGTGCTGCTGGGGCGGCGGGACGCCACCACCGCCAGCTTGAGCACCGCCAACAGCGACCTCCCCAGCCCGGCCTCCAGCCTCTCCCAGCTCATCTCCGCCTTCTCTAACAAGGGCCTCAACGCGCGGGACTTGACGGCGCTATCCGGCGGCCACACCATCGGCCAGTCCCGCTGCGTCAACTTCCGGGCCCACATCTACAACGACGCCAACATCGACTCCGCCTTCGCCACCAGCCGCCAGGCCAACTGCCCGTCGGCCTCGGGCAGCGGCGACGACAACTTGGCCCCGCTGGATCTCCAGACGCCGGTGGTGTTCGACAACGATTACTACAAGAATCTGGTGGTGCGGAAAGGTCTCCTCCACTCGGACCAGGAGCTCTTCAACAACGGGTCGCAGGATTCGCTGGTGCGGCAGTACAGCAACAACAACGCGGCCTTCTCCAACGACTTCACGGCGGCCATGATCAAGATGGGCAACATCAGCCCGCTCACTGGATCGAGTGGACAGATTCGTGTCAATTGCAGGAAAGTCAACGGTTAAATAAATAAGCTATATATTTATATAGGCCATGCTTGAACCTTCTATAAGCAATAAATTTGCAAGTCTCAAGCATGGATATGTAATCTTATATATTATGAATCAACTAATCAAACTAGTGCTGCAGATGAATGAATAAGTACGTAGTTCGCAGACAAATCTAGTGATTAATGTCATTATCTTTTTCACTGCTGATCGCTTATGTATAATCTATATGAACATCCACTTTATTACTCCTTTATTGATTTCATTCCACGTGAAAAGTCAACATTTTACACGCGGATGAGCCAAAAGTCAACGGTTAGTAAACTTTAATAGGAATCATTGTGGCATTGTGTATTAATCCTGTAAGCCACAAATTAATTAATCGTTCAATCTAAATTAAAATCATTAATTCGATAAACAATCCAAGATAATTAGATCATAACAGCATTGCCCATCTTAATCTATTTTATTGATGGAGCAAATTGGATCAAAGGCCCAAAACTCGCTCCAAACCATTAATTGGAAGAAGTTTCCTCCAATCTGCCGTTTTCTTGTAGTATATCTAATTATATGGAGGTTCCTTTTGCTGGTTCTTCATGGTAATTTGTCGATCAAATTAAAAATGAGTTTGGAATTATGATTTGTTATTTGAGTCAATGTTACTAATTAATTAACTGTCTGTAAGATCAATTGATTATGCATAAATTTTGATGTGTGATTAGTTCGCACCATGAAAAATTACACAAAATGATTTGTAAATTAGTTTGTAAATACTTTGAAGAATGATTTGTAAACATTTTCAATTTTTCAAAAACATTTTTCAAATTCTTTGAAATTTTTATAGGGAATTATGTGAATTGATTAGGTTTTAGTTCTCAACTGATGCAGTGTTACGTTCTTTTATCCTACACAATTGCAATTATAATAAGGATAAGCAGTCAATGTAGGGAATAGTGTGTCTATTATATATATATATATATATATATATAGAAGATGACATGATGATCAAGGTCAAGATGACGTAGCGGTCAAAGTCAAAGTGATATGATGGTCAAAGTCAATAGAGGAGAGCATCTCTCACCAAGCCCTGATTATTTGTCCAGTGCTAAGGCTCACCAATCCAGCCCATCCGGATTGCAAGCCGTTCGGATAGGGTCGTCCGGCCCTTAAGTCGATCGGACCTAAGGAATTTAGTGCTTTACTCTTGAACTAAAAAGACAGAGTGTCCGGGCATTCAATAACCGACCGAGTTTAAGGATGGATGGCCATACAAGTCGGTCGGAATGTCCGATCCACCTCTTACTCGATCGACGATAGGTTCAGTCAAAGGAAATATCAGACTCCTTACTCTGTACGAGCCTCTCTACACACACTTGACCGACCCTATTATTGGCTGCCCCTATGGGTGGTGACACAACAATATGCTTGTGTATCCATTCGGTCATAGAACTGAACGGGTTTACACACCGAGCCGGACAAAAGGCCGACCGGGCCTAAGGCACCTCAGCTTAAAATATCAATCGAACCTCTCAGAACACAGCTTCCTTTCTCTGTTGGCCCATTATATGCTCATTCCGACAAAAGACTGACCGGGCTTGCAGTACTTAACTTCATATTGCTCCCCAGATGGATTTCCAGTACGCCTAGTGCATCATATTATTATTTCCCGAATGGATTTTCAAAAGCCTTCAATAAATAACAAAGCAACTTAATGCAAGGACATGCATAAAGACAGTCGGCCTTATGGCCGATATATACTCAGAAGATAGCATTAGTAGAGTATCCAAATAACCTGTCAGAACAACAACTATGTATTAGAGAATATTCTTCTAGAAGCTTTTTCAGGGATCTCAATGAAGCAGAAAACAACATTGTGTTGTTTTATCTACCACTGAAGCTGAATACATAGCCCTAGGTGAATGTGCATCTCAATTATTATGAATGATGTATACCTTAAAAGATTATCAACTAGAATATTAGAATACTAAATTTTCAATTGATAACATAAGTTCAATTAATCTAACCAAGAACTCAATTTACCACTCAAGGACTAAACATATAGAAGTAAAACATCATTTTGTAAGGGATCACGTAGCTAAGGGTAATATTGTACTTAACTATGTTGAGTCAAAATCAAACCTGGCTGACATATTCACAAAACCCTTACCTGAACTTGAGGTCAGTGCACTTAGAAGACAAATAGGAATGTATTTGGTATAATAGTTTTTTTATATATATAAATGTCTATCCTCTTTACTATGTTTTTTTTTATTTTAAAATCCTAGGGATAAATGTTTTTCAAAATTTCCCCCTTTTGTTAGTTTTTCAAAATTTTGGTTTAGCCTAGGATTTTACCCCCTAGAAATTATGTACCCCTAGTTTCAGCCAGAGTATCTCACAAGTACACTAGGATTAACTTGCTTGTGTTTGAAAACACTTGAATGATGTGAGATGCATAGAGTACTGCCTAGACTTAAGAATGCTTATGTCTGTGCATCGACATAAGTCTGGGCTATAAACACCTAACTTACATTAATCAAGTTAAGTTATCCAGACTTAGTCAAATATAACTGGATTACTAACTTAACTTGACTAACTAAGTGAAAATTGTTGCCCTCTAGGTAAACAACCAATAGCTAATGGTAAAGAGGCTAAATATTTGTGCTACTCATGCTTGGACTATAGGACTTTTTTGAATATTTTTTTAGGGTGACCTTAGCTAAAATTATTTAAATCAAGTGTTTTTAAAATTTAAGCTAAATCAGCTTTTTGATACCCTAAAAGAGTTCATTTTAGAACATTTTATCAAATTAAATCTTATTTGAAATACTTTGAAGCTTTATCATCTATATTTACTAACTCTTTAGCTAAGTCACCTTTCAAAGTCAAGACTTTCCCTTAACTAAAATTTCCTATTTAAAGCTAAGTGTGGTAGTTCCTATCAAACTCCCTTCTTTAAAAACTAAAGATTTAATTAAGTATTTCTCTTTATTTTCACATATTTTTCAGAGTTAACTAAATACTTTTCAAAAAACTTTTCAAATTCAACTAAGTATTTTTTCGAAAAGCTTTTCAAATTTAGCTAAGTATCCTTCAAAAAGTCTTTCAAATATAACTAAGTTTTCATATTTTTCTCAAAATTAGCTAAGTTACCTTTCAAGTCAATTTTCTCTTAGCTTTTTAAGCAATCTCTAAAGGAAAAAGATTCTTTCTTTTGATCTCACTTAGCTAAAAGTTTTACAAGAAAATTTATTCTAAAAAGTTAAGTGTTTATCAAATTTATTATCGATCAAAAATATTCCTCGAAACAAGCTAAAGCCTTCTTGTTTATTTTTATATATGGCAAAGGGAGAGAGTATAAGCAAATTCAAAGAAAAATAAAATTCAAAAATTTAAATTGTTAAATTCAAGGGGAGCTTTTATTAAGGGGGAGTTTTTGTAAGCCTCTATTAAGGGGGAGATTTTGACCAAACTTATGCTTGTGCTATTTTTCTGTTATGCTTGCACTGTTATTCTTATAGCTTCTCTTTATTGTGTCTTTTTTTCTTAACTTTGAATTTCAGTTGTCATAATCAAAAAGAGAAAGATTGTTGGTGCGGGAAGCATCCGACGATCGAACCTAAGTTTTGATAATGACAAAGGGATTCAAAGTTAAAGTTATTTATTATCTGATATGTTGAATGAGTTTGCAGGAAAGTTCTAACTGCGGTTAGGCAGGTGGAAAACTCTAAGGGGCGGTAAATATAACCTTAGGTCCTAGGGGGTGGTAACCCTAGGTGGAGGAAAACCCTAAGGGGCGGCAACCTTAGGTCATGGGGGGAGGTAACCCTAGGTGGCGAAAAAACCCTAGGGGGTGATAACCCTAGGTCCTAGGGGGTGGTAACCCTAGGCAGAAAGTCCAGTAGGTCTGGAGGACCGGACTGGCATCAGGTATGCTCTCTTAAGTGGAGTAGGTGAGGATGCGTTCCCCGTGGAGGGAACAGTAGGCGTCGGTTCGACCTACGATTTTCGGTCGGAAATCCAAAGTCAGAACCGGACAGTCCGGAGACTGTCAAAATAATTCTGTTACTATGTTAATTATGTGCTAACCTTGTTTTGCAGGATATATTATTGTCTTGTGGACTAACCTATCTTGTAGTGACAAAAGAGCACTTTTGGCCTCGGATGAACAGTACTCGAGGCGCCCTCATAGAGCTTGGAGGCGCCGCGGGTGCAAAGGAGGAGAAGCGCGCACGGCAAGACTGGAGGCGCCCTCATGGAGGCTTGAGGCACCTCGGACAACCTTGAAGGCGCCTTCAAGGCTTATGGAGACGCCTTCAAGAAGATCAGCGAGACTTCTTCTGTGCTTATCCGTGCGGCTGACTCGGCTGCGGTGGAGGCACCCTCAAGGGGCTTTAAGGCGCCTCCAACAACCATTATAAGGGGTATTCGACTAGCAGCTCCAATCATCAGATTTCAAGTGATTCATCCTTCGTGTGCTGCTCAAGAAACGACCTGGCTAAGCTATGACATGTCCCCGACAACCCGAAGCTTCGAGATCTTCAATTCTTATTGTCGGTATAGATTTTTTTTACTGTTAAATTGTAATACTCTTGTAACCTTTTGTGCATAATAGTTGTTACCCAAAATAAACGCTCAACGAGCGTGGGCCTTGGAGTAGGAGTCGCCCTAGGCTCCGAACCAAGTAAATCTTGGAGTCTTCTGTGTGTTTTGTGTGTTTGGTTTAATTTCCGCTGTGCATTTACTCGTTACGTTTTCAATTGCGTCAAGTGAAAGTCACAAGAGCTATTCATCCCCCCCTCTAGCGCTTCTCGATCCAACATTCTGTACAAACGAAACAGCACAACAACCTCACACAATAGTTTGAAGGAGTTGGGCGCTAACTGTTATGAGGGAATGTGAAAGTAAGTGCAAACTTCAGTGAAAATGGGTGTAAAGGAAAATGCAGGCCGACATAGAGTTGATCTTTGAAAAAGGTAAGGAAGCTGACTGGAGACGTGTGAGGATGATCATAGGCAGAAGGAATAACAATCTGATAATTGGGAGAAATACAATAAGTAAGTTTCATTGGATCCACTTCATTCCTATTGAAGAAGGATGAAGCGGAAGTGTAACAAAGTCCAGGGATGGAAAGAGGAGCAGGCGAAGAAGCCATCGAGAGAGAATATTGAAGACGGAAAACGAAGAAAAGTGATATTTATTGAACACTAATCGCCTGCGATAAGAAGAAGACGAGGAAGAAGAAGATGAGGAGGGAAGGCGTTACAGTGCATTAAAAAATGAGGACTTTAAAAACCCTAGTGATAGCTATTGGGAGTTGTCCAATCCAAAGATTAAAAAGGGTAGATTTAATCTGGACCATCGAATTTGAAAAGGTAGCTGTCATATCAAATCACAACAGTCGTCTATCACATCAAATATTTTCCTGTACAAGCGTGTGACACGTGTCAGTGTAATACAAGTCGCATTAATGAGGGATGTAAGGCAATAAGTAAGCTTATGATGAAAAGTTGTGCTCGACATGCTTTACATTAATGGTAGGTGATTTGCTCAAATTCCAAGAAATCGAAATGACGTCAGCCCACAATTTACCATTTAGGCCCTCATCCAAGCCAACGAATATATTTTTATTATTTTTGATCATTTCCATTTTTATGGTATTTAAGATAATTTTGATATTTCTTATATATATGGGTCAAGATTTGTCTATATCAACGCCCTGCTTTGATAATTTCAATTTCTATTAAGAATTTTTTTTCAAAGGATCTCGTTTCTTTCTCTACAAGATAGGAATTGAGGTTCATATATTGAGATTTCTTTCCTGTTTTAGTTTTAGGTATAGAGTCTATATAAACACATGTTTAACTATATAAGGATTGATCCTCTATTATTAACAAAGTTTTCTTTTTTGGCAAACGGTAATTTTCTCTTTGTTATTGGAGGTTTTTTTTTATCTTCTCCTCAATTTCGTCTTCTTATCAGTTTGTAGGATAATCATTATCTTGTCTAGTGTCAAACTTGGTGGTTACAAGTTCCATTCAATTACAAATATAGATCTCTAAAAGAGTTATGTGTTAGTACAGACAAAACCTCGATCCGATATCCTTATCAAAAGTTATAACATGTTGACGATTAGGTCCTCCTATATTGGTCCTACACTACTATACTAATCTCTATCGTTACTAAACCCTAGTTTCTGATCAAAGTTAATCACATTCTCTTGGTAATTAATATTGTTTAGCCTTGCTAACAGATTGCAGGAATATATTCTAAACCATCCGGAAGACACTACTACAACACAAGCCGTACGTGTGTCTCAACTATTTGGGATCCACATTTAGTGTAGATCAAGCGGTCGAAAAGCCATCCTCATCGGTGTTTAATTTGTATGATCCCAAAAGCTTACTTGCAGGAGGGCATTCTTACCTTGAGGGAAGAAGATGTAATACTTTGCAGGTATATATATGTATTTATGTACTATACATAATAATTCTTATCTTTCTATGTATATGTGTGTTCTAATGCATTGCGAGTTTGTTGATTTTGTGTAATCATGCATTAAGGAGTCGGAGAATAACGAGGGAAAAGTTGGCCTAAGGCTAAGCTTGGAGAGGAACTCGGTGGACGAAGAAGTGAGTGCGCAGAAAAGACTAGGAGGAGGAGGAGGAGAGGAAGCCAAGAGTGTAAGATTAGGGCATGAAGAAGCTAGTAGAGAAGAAGTAGAGAGAGAAGGCATCTTTGGATTGAGATCTTACAAGTGTTTGTCTCAAGGTCTTCACGCATATATTGATACAACTATAATATATACATGGATAAATGTTGATCATGGAAGACAGGAAGAGGTTAATAAGTCCAATATTCATTAGAGCATTGTTTGTTTTGAGAAAAAAAAAAAGATGAAAGAAATTAAGGATGATATAAAAAAACATATTGATTTTTTTGTTAATTATCATCCATAAATTTGCTCTCTTCTCGTTTCTAACTAGATGTGATTAGAATTGGCATCAATCTTATTGACTTGGAAATGAGAATAATGAATGGATTTTTTTTTTTTAGTTTTGGATATATCAACTCAAGTGACTTGGCTAAAGCATTATATTAGCTAGTGTAGTGAGTCCACTAAGTTAATTGTAACCTCGACCTAAAGATATCAACATGAAGACACCATATTTGCAGTTTACTACTTACAAATAACAGGTTGTCAAAATATAATACATAGGGAGTATAATTTTAGCTCGAGAGATATATAATTAGATGAGATTTCTACTTACTCGCATGAATCTGATCAATACTCTCCTAGGAAGAATTGTCAATGGTGCATCCCTAATGAAGCTTTAAAACAACCATAAGTCAAATTGGAGCATTACCAAACTTGTTAAAAGTTAGCTTCGAGACAAATTAAATGGCACTCAAGAGGAATAACTCTCCCTTTATAATGATTTAGAGACTTACTCATTATAGCAATCTCATAATCACCACCGTAAATGGTTAACAAAAAAATTGGCGATTTGCCATGATGCACAACAAGGCAAGGCAAAAGTCGAGGATCAAGAGCCTCATTTGCAGGTACTAATGGCAATCAATAATGGAACTCATCAAAACAACATGTAACATATGATATATACACGAAGGATTCGTGTGTTAAATATTGTTTGGGTTCGTGAATTAATCTCAATTTTGTTTGTGGTCGGGTACTCTGATTTGGTTCTACAAGAGGGATTTTATTTTGGCATTAAGGATGTGATATTAGTTTGAAATTATCTTGCTGATCACCTCCCCCTCTACTGGTCTCGCCTTCATTGACTCCTATGTATACACCAGCCCTTGTCATGTTGCATCTCATTCGCAGCTACATGACTAGCAAAGAAGTGCCTTCGACACTCACTCGATGGTGAGGGCTGAGGGGTAGACACTTGATAATGCACAGTTCTTCACCACCACCCCTTCCTCTGTGACAGGTTGCAAGGCACACAATCTGAGTGAGCAAAGACCTCAGTTGCCTCTTCACCTTTGGTGCTTTTGGGAGAGACATAGAAGAAGGATAAGAATCTCAAAAATCCAACGAGGGATCATAGTGATTTGCTTCCTTCCCATCTCCTTTCGCTTTTCCCTTCCAATCACCCAAGTAAACATGAGCCTAGATGTAATAGTCAAGTTACAGGTGCCTAACTTGTAAGAGCTATTGTTATTCTTAGAAAGGAACATTTAGACAATATCTACTGTTACATAGATTGTCTAAAGCTATTGCATAACAATTTGATTTCAAAACAGAGAACTTAAGCTTATGTATTATACGCGATAGAAAAAGACAGGTAGTACCGTAGATGAGAGAGTTAAAAAAAACAACAGTGAAGTTAGTATCTAGGGCAACAAAAGATATAATCTTGTTGGAGTTACGCTAGATAATTTACCGACATAATTAGGGACAAGATGATTTTCAATTGATGCTTCCGACAGAAGCCTCGTCGGTGATTCCAACATTTTCTGCAGCGATGACCGTCGTTAACGATATGTCAGCAATGAAGTAAAATTTTAGGAGTTCAACTTTGAATTTCAACAAGGATGCCCAACTTTAAGTGAATGAAATTTAATAAAGAAAATTTATAAGAATAAACCAATGTGAACTCTGACTTAGTTTTTGCGCCAGAGGAATTAATTAATGGATTGCTACATTAACAACAAAGCCTAAAGCTTATAGAACATACAAACATTGTTTAAAATATTAATGAAAAAGCATAACGTTTTCGATTTTACCATCACTGAAGAATTTAGCTCGAGTTTTAACTCACAAAAGTGGCTGCATTGGTATCTGCCACCACTGTACAAGTTTATTCATGATAATTAAAACAAAACAAATAACCAACCTTGAGCATCTAAGTAAGATGCTAATAGATGAGGATCAGTAACGGGTAACTCAGAGCATCTACTTCACTAGTTCAATAAAGAGGCTCCAACTGGTTAGACTTGGATAAATAAGTTGATCTAAGGAATTACTAAGTTGTGCTGGACCGAGCTGCTTTGACTTACAGACTAAATGAACAAATGGAAGGAACAAGGAGCCTACTTCAAACATTAAGGATTTTCTCGGAATTAATTGGGAAACGTATGAGATTCAAGGAATTGCAGGGACGAATTGTCATTAAGCTTGATATAAGAGGAAGACGGCCGTGGTACGCGTACCCTCACCGGTGTCTTTGAAGGACTCACCCTGTAGCACACCCAATCACCCCATCAATTCTGACTAAATATGCAAGATGTTTGAAAGGACTGCTTTTCAGCAACAAGTAGTAAATTCAATAAAAAGAAAAAAAAAATTACCTGATTGGCAAAGATCCCAAAATGATGCCACTACAGTTCAGGGCTAAAATTGCACTTTCAGCCTGGCACATTTTACAGAATATGAACAAACTTAGATACGGCAGGCACACAATAAAATTGACGGAAATTGTTCCATGAACAGGAGTGGTATCTATAAATACAATGATGAGCAAATATAACTCTAAATGTAATAACATCTGTACTTGAATCCATTATGTTGTTAAATTTTGTTGACATCGGGATGTTATTCGGCATCAAAATCAGACCATCATTTCAGAAATCACCAAATTTTTACATATACAAGAGATTGTCTGACACACTTTGAAAGGTTTAGATGTTGAGAAAAAAAAAATCAAGGAAAGATTTTGTTACAAGAACTCCAAGAGAAGATAATTCTGGAGATGTCGTGTTTCATCTGAACAAGCAATGCTTTACTTTCCCAACTATTCTTGTTCACCACATGGAATTTCGATCTAATGTAAATATAAACTTTAAGAGTCTATTAATTGGATGGAAGATAGGGATAGGAGGGAAAGAATTACAAAGATAAACACAAATAATGGAGCTCCATAGGTAATTTTGTGATAATTTCTCTTTTTTCCTTCACAATAGAATAGAATGAACAATTGAACTCTAAATCCATAAACCACTGGCTATGAAAAAACATAATAGAACAGATTGAACAATCAATTAGTCTTTGAACTCTGAATGCATAAATATTACCTGAACAAATTCAACAAATGCTATGTGGGTTGTGTGTCTAGTATCACCAAGGAGTCTCAGACGAGAAACCTAAACAAAAACAGATTGATTCGCTATTACTGTAACGATTACAATGATTATTCTTTATCCTAGTTTATGGGCGTAGACTGACCTCACCACAGAGTTGCTCAAACAAAAGTTTCACGTCTGTTTGAGTTGACTGCAGTAGAATATAACAGAATGTTCATGAATCATTATTCCACTGAAACTGTAGGGTGGCAAATATCTTTCTGCTACATATTCTTCTCATAAAGTAGTAATAGCAGATCAAGATACATAGGTACCAAAATACTGAGCGCAGACGATGACCTACCCTTTTATCAATGTTTGTGCAGTAAACTGTCCTGACAACCATTTCCTTTTCATCATCAGACTACAAGATGTCACAAAAGTTGATAGCGTTCAGAGCAAACTAAATAAACACTTGGTTGTAATTTGGGTGTGAAGTGGAAAATCTATATAAAAATCAGTAGCCATCCAGGCATGGAACAAAAATAGAAAGAATAGCTCTCACCCTAGGAAGAAACTTTCGATTCACAGGTAGAATAGCAGTCTTTGAAGGTAATACTTTCACTGGAAAGTAACCAAGCATGGTCCCATCAAGGTTCAAAGCTGCCCTCGCACCAGCTAAAGAAAATATCAATTGTTTTTATAACTCCATGACATATGCATTTGCATGAAAAGAACTTAAATTCAATTAACTCACCCTGGTCTAAGAACTCTATAAAGGCAAATCGCAGAGCTGAATGAGGATCACTGCAAATTCGACAATCAACTACCTGAGGAACATCAATCTTATGATAGTCAATAAAAAGATTGGCCATTTTACTCAGCATGTCTACATTGTCAAACAAAAAAAGCATTGACAAGAGGCATCAACTGAAAAAATAACAATAACATAAAAAAGAAACTAAGATTGTGGATGGCACTAACTTTCTCATTTAATAGGAACCAAACCAGTTTCTCTTATCTCACTTCTCACAGTGATTAGTGAATATGTAGGTTCACTATAGTTTTAGATCAATTCAGCATCTAAAAGCATTCGAAAATTAAATTATAAAAATTTTGCAGCAAAAGAAAATTAGAATGGAAATGAATAAGAAAAGTGGAAATTTGTCGTTAATGAGCAATTTGAAGATGAAAGCAGCCCATAGCTGTTGAAGGGAAAAATGGTCTATTGAAAACAAATTTCTGAACTGCTTATATCAACTGTTCAAGATACAAAATAATATTAGAAACACTACAAATGTTTCTTAGTTGCTCCATATAAACAGCTCAAACAGTGAACAGCTAGATAATGTCATTTAGTGTGTCTACTACAGTTTTGATTTAGGGACAGAGATGGCATCATGCCTAAGTCTTATTTTGCCTAGAATGAAAATGAAAGAAAACTACCATAATTTCTGGAATCTTATTTTGTGACTTAACAATTCCCATGTACAACTTTAAATTACAGGCTGAATAATCTAGTGCAAGTTATTTCATGTAAAGAGGTATTAGTTGGCAGAACCAAGGTTTAAACATTTGTCCGCTTCCACTTAGTCGTTTACCTTCCAAGTCTACACTAATCTGAAACTTGAATTAAAACTATAAACAAATTGGAAAAACGCAATAAGTATCTCAAATAATGGCAATACCTTACTAATACCAAATTGAATGTGTTCTATTAGCATCCTAGTGAGTTCAAGTCCATAATTTTCCAAGACCCAGCTTATATAACACTCTCAGGACATATTGTATTAGAACTAATTTCTTCAAATGTCCATGAATATGTCTCAGTTAACCTTTTGAAGTTGGAATTGCAATGGCATAACTAGAATTGGAATTGGCACAAGGGCAAAAGGTAAATACATCTCAATTTCTCTAACTCCAATATTATTCTTGTTTGTTATTGACAGTTCTTTGATTGGCGATTCCCTCCCCTCTCTTATGGAAACTCAAATGTCAAAATTGTGTCAAGCAACAAAACGAAAGTTCCTATGCCAACAAAGAATTGGTATTGGCCAATGGTTGCAACAATATGTTTCAGTCATGCCAACAGATATCAGGTGACACTTGAAGGCAGGGGAAGAAGACTCAAACTTTGTTGAAGGTATGACAAGAAAATGTGAACCTACAATCCTTAAATTAGCTTTTTTGAATCCCACCAATCAAACAATTAACTGCTATGTAAATCTCATCTAACTAGTCTTACCAATTGTGATTTATGGGCAAAAATGAGACTAAACAAAAAGTAACACATCTTTAATCATCGAGGTATATCAATTCTCATTAGTAAAGTACAAACAAACTCAATGTTCTCCAATCTATCCAAAGGTAGGATGTCCCCCATATTAAACTACTAATCATGAAATTAAAGACCTTGTTTCCTATGATGGAAGAAAGTTGTGGAGGAAAGAAAGAGAAACAGGAAAAAAAAATCATAGGGAAAGAATAGGTAATATTTCCCTAGTTTGCATTTCAAAGGAGAGTTTCCTTCTTGCCATTTCCTTGAAGGAAACAAGGAGTAAAAATATTTCCCTAGTTTGTATTCCCTTGGAGAGAAGGAAAGAAAGAGAGTTTCCTTCTCGACATTTCCATGAAGCGAAAAAAAAAGTAGGGAAACTTAAATTTTAAAAATGATTAAAAGATTATACAAACTAATTTCAAACAAAGATAAACAGAAAACAAATTAACATTAAGTTCTTTTTTTTCAAAAATGGTCAGTATTCTGCTCAAATCATGCCCTTTTTGCACAATTTGGCAGAAGCCAAAACACATACTCCCCTCATTTCCTCCCAATGAAGCAAAGGGAAAGGCCGCCTAGGGAGACAATTCCAGAGGAATTTACTGTAGCAGCATATTTCCCTCATTGGAAACAAGAGCTAAAATATATTCAGAGAAAAATCACTGGAAAACAAGACAAAAACCATATAAGACAACTATAAAGAGATGCATATGGTTGTGATACCACAAGTGATCTCTATACTAGCTTGTATCACTACTATTACCTAGATTATTTTGATCATAAAAAAATGTTTGTCTCTACCCTTGTGCCTTACCTGATTTAACTTACTTGATAATAAATATATAGTTTGTACACCTGGTTCTGCAAATAATGTCTAAAATGTCTTTATTTTATTTGTTTATTCATTTATACCATCAACAACAACAACAACAACATAAAATTATTTTATACCAACTATTTGGGGTTGGCTACATGAATCTCATCTCTCCATTATAGTAAAAAAAAAAAAATCACGAGGTCAGCTTATAACCGACCGCCAAGTGGCTAGGGGTGGGAGGAGTTTTTTTCCCGAGGACATGCCCCCGTCGGGAATTGATTCTTGCCCCATTGTAGCAAATCTACCACTCTCTAGCCAACTAGGTACCCTATGGGGGCAATCTCATCCTTCCATTGATCTCTATGCAAGTATGTATAATATTCAAATCAATCAAAGTAATCATTTATTAACTGATACTTCCTTTGCATTTTCTCTTCCAATTAATTCAACACGTCTAACTATAAATTTATTGGTCATTTGTGGGCATATATATCATCTTAATATATTTTCTCTCATTTTATCATTTATTGAGTTACATCTATTACTCTAGAATATAATTTTTATTTTATCCTTTACAGTGACTTCAAGGCATTTACTTTAGCATTGCATCTCCACTTCATTAACTTTTTTATGCTTTATTAACTTATTTTGGCATGTATAGCCTGCTTCCTACCAGGTTAACAGCCCAACGAATTGATTTATAAAATATCATAGGGCATGCCAAATTACAGAAATACGATGATCAGACAAGACTTCACAAATTCCTCTCTAATACAACCGTGAATTCTTTATCTGGTTAATTATACCTTCATGAATATTGATTCCTGTCTATTCAGTAGATTTGTTTCATGACACTCTTAAAGGATATAATTTAAATGGTCTTTAAATGATTAATAAAATAATTATGCATCATTATCTTCAACAGGTAACACTGCTGCTATCAGGATAGAGAAATGGACATACAAAATTTGAGTTCATCAAATTTCTACATAGATAACTAATTAACAAATAATGTAGTCACTTGAATCAACCCCCATGTATTGCAAGTCAGAAATGTTTCATATAGACAAAATTCAAGAAACTCACCTGACCATAGTTAGCAAATATTTCAGCAAGCTTCTCTTCAGTGACCTGATATACATTTGTCAAAGTTAACATTAACATAATTAACACCCGCTACATGTAAAAAAATCCAATACATAAAGATTGAAGTTATCAGAATGCAAGAACTAGAAGAATACGACACGACCAAATAAACAAACTAACAGATTTTTTTTTTTTTTTGGCCAAAATTACTCACATGCCGATCTAAGTCGGATACATAAACAGTACGCCTAATGCTATCCTCCCTTTCATCTCCTCGAGCTCTATCATTCTTCTTCTTGCGTCCCTGATTATAGACATTCCACCTCTGGGAAACAAACATGACGGAAACAGTTCCATAAAAAAACTAAAAAGAATTGCTTAAGCATCGTTGTTATGCTTTATAGAAAATGAACTAGGAGAAAAAGGAAAGTTCACCAAATCGTGGAGGTATAGGAGGGGCCGAAATGCACTTCTAAAATTTCAACCCATCTTTGAAATGAAGGGAAAATCGTTGAATATCAATTGCACGAAGTCAAAAATTTAGGTGTTAAGGCGAAAAAAAAATTACTCGGTAATTAGGCTGACTATTCGGCGATCCATCTCCACTCGATGCCTCAAAAAGAGGCGCATCGGCGGAAAGCCGGCCGTCGGGTTTTTGGCAGCCGACAGATTCGGCGGCAGCGTAATTGGAAGGGAAGAACTCCTTCGCGGCCGGGTTCAAATTGGAAAGCAAATCAACCAGCTTCCGCACATCGCTCTGGTATTCCGCCTCGGCCAACTCCTCCGGCTGGCGTCCGATGAACGAATCATCCGCCCCGATCGTCTTCTCCGCCACCGCAGCCATTTTATCCGTTCGGAGTACCGGAAAACACGACCAAGAGACCGATCGAATCTCCGCCAATTCGACTGGACGGCAGCGAAAAATAGAAGCGGTCGAATCAAAATCAGCTTTCGATCGCCATCGCCGACGCCACTCTCGCTCTCAAGATGGGCGAGAATCCGTGATGCAGATTTGAGAGAGGAAGAAGTTGAGTCCAGAAGACGAGTATGCTATAAATAGCAAGTTTATCCAATTTCGGAATTAAAATAAAACTCTTTTTATTACTTTTATTTTTTTTATAAGAAAATTCAAAACTTCTACAATATTTTATTACGGTTGTTGCCATTGTTATTGTTCTGTAAGTTGAACAGTAGTTGCCACGTGCTATTGTCCAAGGATGGTGCGATGATTAGGGTATGGAGTATTATTATATGAGGTTTTGGGGTCGAAATTCGATATGATCGAGTATAATTTTCCTCATGTCTTGACCATTTTTTCCGTGTTAACAGGAACATTGGAGATGAGCAAATCGTCTTTTGTCACATGTAGGGCTAAACAATACAATATTGATTTCTCCAAATGAGAAAGAAGGAAGCCACACAAAAATGAGGAACTCCTCAGGAACAGAGCCATTCCTTCATTTTCCTGGTTTGCATGGAGTGCACGCCAAGGAATGTCTCCGGAAAATTTAACAATAATGCCAATTTATTAAATTGGCCAAAGGGTGAGAGAGAGAGAAATAAAATCGACTACGGATGCGCCGGCGACGTGGATTTGCCGGCATAGAAGAGTTGGACGGACTCCGGCGAGTCGTTGTGGCTCCAAGAAGAGTCCGACGGCGGAACGAAGCCGCGAGGCAGCATCGCTGTGAACGCGCCGCTCCGCGACCTTCTGGCCCTCCGGGTGCGGTGCGGCCATGGCCGTGGCTTCAGGACATGGACGTGGCGGCGGCCTTGGGGGTCCACTGCGCCAGCTCGGACGTCGGAGGAGGTGGACACAGAGAGAGGGAGAGAGGAGAGGAGGAGAAGGGAGAAGAGCAGGAGAAGGAAGACCGAGGAACCCATTAGAGGACATGGAGGAGAGGAAGGCGTGTTGATTAAGAGGTGCAACAAAACAGGCATGGCAAGAAGAGAGGTTGGCAAGTTAGTACTACTAACACCGCTAGCTCATTGGAAAGTTTGGTTCAGTTTTTAGTAAAAAAAAGTTAGTTGAACCAGCTAACTGACTACATAGATATATACACAGAGATCACCTTAGAGATCACCTTAGAGAATTGAAAGTAGGAAATATATCTTCAACACCATCACCATTTATGCTACTTAATTTCAGAAGAAGAAAAAAAGGTTTCAGAACCAATTGTGCTTCAACAAAGTTGGAAGTTGTGTGATTAATTTATAAAACAATAATTTAGAATCAGTTCAGTCCATTGAATGAAGTTTAAATTGTACTTGCTAATCATTCTGGATGGAAATTAGCAATCACAAATGAAACAAACAACAACAACAACATCCATCATGCTCAAAACAAATAATGATTTTCTCAGAAAAAAAAAAACTACTGTGAATTGTAGCAAAAGAAAATATGGACGACTAATGTCTACATCACTCAAGTTCATGAGATTATATCGTCGAGGATGTAGACAAATCAAATAATCTGGAATTCTTTCTTATCATCATCAGACTAATAATTTAACCACAGACACAGTGCACTGTGCAAATGGCTGATTGATTTGTAACTAACATGGTGATGATCAACTTTAAAAAAAAATTTGAGGGTCAGAAACTTTCCTATTAAGTTCTGACCAAACAACACAGAGATCCACCTTCGGTTACAAGTGTTAAACACTGTTTCTCAAAATTTAAGGGCAGTTTGCCCTTGCGACAGAAGAAGCTCCCTTGTTTTGTTCATCAACACACACAGTTTAAGATTTCACTGAAGCAACGAATTAAAATGTTCAAAGAACTTTATACTTGCTGTGAACTAAATTCCAGAAATCTTAGAATTGGCGAAGCGTTGACTACATGGATTCCATCACCTACGAGGATCCTATCTCGGCCTTGTCCGTTCCCCGACGTCTCCCCTATATCCAGAACAACGGCGCCGCCTCGGATCATTGGCGGCGGACCCGGCGGCGGGCGGGCGTCGGCCCGGCACACGGGGCACGTGGAGTCTTTCTGCAGCCACAGGTCGACGCAGGGGGCGTGGAACACGTGCGCGCAGCCCGGGAGCACCCGCGCCGTCTCTCCCTCCTCCAGCGCGCTCAGGCACACCACGCACTCCGGCGCCGACACCTGGCCGTTCTCGGCGCCGCCATCGGTGCCCTTCCGGTAGGAAAAGGAGGGGAGGGCGGAGATGGTGGAGGGGTCGAGCCCGGACTTCTGCCTCCGGGGCCGAGCGCCGGGGGGAGGCGCGCGCCACCGCTCGAGCAGAGCGATGGCGAAGTGGATGACGAGGTAGATGACGACGAAGACGCTGAAGCAGATGCCGATGAGCTCGAGCGTGGTATCCAGATTGCAGGCGTCGCTTTGATCCTCTGCAGCCGCCACTGTTGGACACGATGACTTTTCTATCCCCCTTCTTTTTTAAGGATGAGCATCGAGACGGACGGACATCGACTATTCTCCACTATCACTGGCCAACCATAATGAGAAATTTTCATTTCGCCCCTCAAACTTTGCCTTTTTCTAGAACCCTATAATTTTGAATATTTCATTTTTCTTACGATTTATAAATTAAACATAAAATACCTCAAATCATTAAATCCCTCGCATCAGTGCTAAATCACATATGAGATCCTTTAGTCCATCTATCCTGATGGTCTTTATATTAGGAGTAGTGATCTAATTCAATTATCCTCATCTATTTAACATATGGAGATCATTAAATTTCTCCAATCAATATAATGGATCAAGATTTGATCCGCTAAAAATGAATCAAAGGATCTCTGTTCAAATCATAGACAGGATCCTCTAGTCCCGTATATCCTAATCCACCTCTAGACCAAGGACAATGTTTTGAAGGATTCAATAGTCTCTATCTATTTAATAAATGGAGATCATTAAATCTCTCTAATCAGTATAGTTGCAAAAGGTGGAATCGCCACCTTAGCGATCGTCTGGGTCCGGCCCCACAGATATCTAGAAGGGATAAATCATGATTAAACTGGGTAGGAGAGGTGACTTGGAGTCGAGTGGACTCTCTAATCAGTATAGTGGACCATAGTACAGTGAACCATATTTAAGAGGGAGTGTAATTTTCAAAATACCCTTAAACATTCTTTTTTAAAAAATATAACTCAATGGTGCAACGAAAAAAAAGTTATTATAAAAAATAATCTCTTATATAAATAAGTGGTAAGATTATATATAATAAATCTAATGGTCGATTTGTGTGTGAGATTCTATTAATGAAAATTGTATGCATCAGATTGCTCTTCTAATATTTTCTTTGGATAATATCATAACAGTAGAAGAAATTTAGGGGGGGAAATAATAAAGTACACAACTGTGGAATTGACAGGATTTTTGTGGTTTCTTTTAATTGCAGCTATTTTTTTATTACAAAAATCAAAATCATACAGTAGTATAATCATTAAAAGGGGCTCCTTGTTTTTTAAATCTCAAAACAACACCACCTTTATTTCAATAATATTAAAAAATAATTACTGTACTAAGATAAAATATCTCTTAATTTATTTATATGTATCTAATTATGTTAAGGTAAAATGTCTCCCTAATTTATTTGTATCTGATTGAGATTGATCTGAATCATTTGGAATGAAATGAGTATTATCATCTTTTTACCTTATAATATTATAATTATAAAAATAAACTCTACACCACATAAAATTAAATTATTTTTTACATTTAATTACGTCAAAATATTATATAGTCAAAATTAATTAATTTTGATTGGAAATTACTATAAAATCCAAATAAATTTTATTAATATCGATTAAATTTGTCTGAATTTTTATAAAAATGATTTATATATTATTTTTTTTATTGAATTAAATTTATTTATTTTTATATATTGTAGCCCCTAGTCTCTCTCTATGATAAACTTGATATAATAATATTTTCTGAATAAAGGTCGTATTTTAATATTTTATATATATATAACACCTTTTGCACAGTCGCTCTTTTAATTTTTACCTTTCTAATTTTTTTTTTAAGTAATTGTTTTGATTTTCTAAAAGCCAACGGATTTGTTTTGTTTAAAAAAATAACAGAAGAGGCGTATCTTTTGGATTTTCTGATAACGTGGGCAAGAACAAACGGACAATTACTGGGCCTTGGTCTAAATAAATGGGCCTCTAGTACTCCACAAGAATAATATTTTTTGTTTTCCTATCACTCGATTAAATCGGAAAGTGCTTATTAGGTCAAATGGTCAATTATCCATTAAAAAAAACTATTCGTTAATAATCTTTTTTTTTATTACAAAACAATTTAACTTTATCAAATTAAAATATTTATATCTATTTATTCTTTACCGAATCTATTTTTAGACCGAAATCTATTACAGGACTTCCAACGTATAAAATACAAAGGCATTTAATGTTAAAAATGAAGGAACATCTAAAGATGATCCTATTACTCTTGAGATATTAGCTAGGTATCAAACCAAGAATGAGGTAGCTGTTAAGAATGTTGGTCATTTGGATAAGTTTTTATGAGCACTTTTTGATTTATCTAATGGTCTGGAAAATTTTCTAAACTGGGCAGATCAGTCACTTTCAGAATTAGTCATTTCGAAAAGTTAAATATTGAATTACTTGAAAACAAATGAGATAACAGTTAAAAAGAGGAAGTTTAAAATATATATAATTTAATGAGAGTTTAGATGCTCATGGTAATAAAATATACTTTTATCTACGTTGTTCTTGAAAAGAAATCATGTTAGGAAAGAAAGTTACTGAGCAATTTAAATCTCTTGTGACCCGACTCATCGACATCAAATCCACCTTACAAGATGGCACGCCAAGAACATTCTTTAAATAAATAATAGGACTCAAAGGTAAGTTTCCAGTAGAGATAATTGGAGCCTGGTCTCCATTTGGCATAATAACTGGTGGTAAAGAAGTGTTCTCCTTACTGTTGACAAGCAAAGCTGGAGAAGAAGTAATGTGATCTGTTACACCACTATCGATTATCAGTTCAGGTGAGGACAAACCTAAAGAAGTAGTGACATTATTTGCCTTGGGAGTAGATGTTTGAGATGTTCCATTATTCTATATAATGGATAAAAGTTGTTGTAGTTGTAATTCAGTCAATTCAGTCATAATTGGTTAAAGTTGTTGCATCGTTGGAGTCTCTCTGATATTATGAATTGAAGATTGATTGTTATCTTTGTGCTTGAAATGATTATTTTTTATCGTTGAATGCTTGGGATGCCTAGGTGGATAACCATGTAGTTTCCAACATGTCTCTCTCGTATGATGATCTCTATGCAGCGGCTTGCGGTTATTGGAATTAGGGCGAAAGGAGGGACTAGATTTGTGTCGAACAGCAAGGGCTACTGATTCACTTTTTTGAACGACCATGGCAGAAGCTTCTATTGTCTCCCGTCTTGCAACTAAATTTCGTTGCTTTTCTTCTTGAATAATGGAAGAATTAGCTTGTGAAACATCAGGTAATGGGTTCATGAGAAGGAGTTGACCACGAATAGCATTACAAGACTCATTCAATCCTAGGATCTTCTCTAATTTCCTGGCGAACAAAGAGACAAAAAATAATTTCTCTATCCTTAGCGGGTGCTGAATATAGAGCTATGACTGATACATGTTGTGAGTTATCTTGGCTACAATCATTGTTGAAAGATCTGCAAATATTGCACTCAAAACCATCATTATTGTACTATGACAACCAAACAGTACTTCATATTGCAGTCAACCCAGTATTTCATGAAAGAACCCGACATATAGAAATAGATTGTCACTTTATCCGTGACAAGATTCAAGATGATTCAGTTACTACTGAATATATCCCTTCAGAAGAACAACTTGCAGATGTGTTTACTCAACCATTGGGAAAGGAAGTTTTTTCTACAATGAAGCGCAAGTTGGGAGTTCTTGACATTCACTCTCCAACTTGAGGGAGAGTGTTAGGAAAGAAAATCGCATCCCATGATTATTGCTCTAAATATGTTAGGGAAGTAAATGATATTTAATGATATTTATATGTTAGGGAAGTAAATGATATTTAATGATTTTTGTTGTAAATATGGTAACTATCCTATGAGAATTACTAAATTATAGGAGAGGAAGATATGTATACTTGTATATATATTACATCTTGTTAATGAGAAAAGTAGAATAGATTATTATTTTCTTCATCTATTTTTACATGGTATCAGAGCAGTGACGATTTGCTCTATTTTTACATGGATTCCAACAATTCTTATTCTCTACATCCTTCGGATCATCCCGGAATGATTCTTGTTTCTAAATCTCTTGATGATGACAATTATTCAACTTAGCGCAGAGCAATGGTCATCTCTTTAAATACAAAATCCAAATTTTGCTTTGTTGATGGAACCCTCGAGGCACCATCTGCGCAAAACAAACCAGAGGACTACGTGACATGGAAAAAATGCAATGATATGGTATTATCCTGGATTCTTAATTCTTTGATACCTGATATTGCAGATAGCGTCATTTTTTATGACACTGCTCATGAAGTTTGGGAAGATCTTCAAAATCGCTTTTCTCAAAGCAACGCACCACGAATTTTCCAGATCGAGAAAGAGATTGCTTGTCTTGCTCAAGATCAAATGGCAGTTGCGTCTTATTATACAAAGTAAAAAAAATTGTGGGATGAGTTAGGATCCTACAATGATGCTGCTTGCACTTGTGGTGTAAACAATAAAAGACGTAAGTTGATGCAATTCATCATGGGATACGTTTTTTTTTCCTAACAAATCAACAATTAAAATTAGAGATGCATGTAATATTAAAATTAAAATTAACAAAACTAGTGATATACAAAAAAGCTATCTCAGAACCATGAGCTACTTATTAATAGCATTCAGATCTTAAGTCTCTTGTGAGTCAAAATCATGCGATGTTAGAAAAGCAGAATGACTCATTAATGGAAAGTGAGAGAAAAATTCTTACATTTATCGAACTACTAACGTCTTGACTCAATCTTCCATCGTCTACTCACTACTGACCTGAGACTACTCTAATATCGTGACTCAATTCTTCAATTCTTGATTTTCTTGTTTTAAAGTTTGCACTTCTATAAAATGAAACATTAGGGCGACCCCTAAGGCTAGGAGCCAACACACAATATGCGACTTTTGCCTGGGAGCCAAAGCTATATATGGAGTTTTTTTTTCCTTCCACCGACATCATAATATATATATCATTTAGTACACTGTCGGATAGATTATATAACTCCTTTCCCTCTATAGCACGCTCAAACGTTTAAGTAATTCAGTCAGTGATTTCATCCTATGAAAAAAAATATTATTAATATATAATATACAATTGATAAAGCTAGTAATTATTAAATATGAGTGGTAATAAAGTTTATATTCTTATGTCTATGGTTTGTGATCGAGCATCAACAAAAATGTCATTCTTTTTTTATGTGTAACAACTAGGAGTTCTCTATAATTAAGCCTACATACACAATTTTTTTATAAAATAAAATAAGTTCATTAATAGTTAAAAAAAACTAATATAACTTTATAATAAACTTACCAAATCAATATGCATGCTCTATAATAGATCGTGTTCCAACCATATGTTTTGTGGATCCAGTGCTTTGGCCAGTGAGCTTAGTATTTCTATTGTTTTGGCCAGTAAATGAAATTTGTTATCTTTTTTTGCATCCCAAGTGTTCTTCCGTGCATCTCAAATATTCTCGAGTACATGGGATGACCTCGTTCCCTTCATTCTCTACTTGTATAATAAGTTCTTATATAATTTTACATAATAATTGTTTCATATTTCTTTAAATTACACTTGCATCCTAACTACCAAATATATTTTTTTGCAACAATGACAATATATATATATATATATATATATATATAATTCCTAATAATAATTTTTTTAATATCTTGGTAACATTACTTAAAATAACATCAATATTTATCGATCCCCAACAATCCTTAAAATAACCTAGCCACCGTATATTGCTTTAATATCTAACATGATTATTTCTACTATATGGTAGAATTAGTAAGATTTACATGAATATAATCATCATTACAATATAAATCATTAACATGCATGCATATAGTTTAAACTTAATCTTAAGTAAATCATTAAAACTTAATACTATCAATAAATAACAATTCATTATATACTTGGATGAATCCAAATTTTAATGGGTCATAACTTTAGACTCAAGATTGAAATCAAGCTCTATCAATAGTCACGGTAGAATTTCAAAATCTACATTTTTACAAGGGAATCATGACTATTCAATTTCAGGCCAAAATTTCACTGTTTAGTTTTTTTTTTTTTAGCAATTTTGCTAATTTTAGAAAATTTTGTTTTTATTGTATTTTATAGCATTTTTGGTATTTTTTATATTTGTGGATTAGAATTTGTCTACATAAACATCATGTATTTTTTACTTTTCTGATAATTTTTTTTTTCTTTACAAAATAGGAATTGAGTGTCATATATTAGAATTTTATTTTTTTTTTAAGGTTAAGAGTCTATATAAGCACTTGTATAGTTGTTAAGGAATTACTCATCCATAGTGAATAATATTATTTTTTTTTTAATATCTCCAATGGGTTTCTTTTTGTTTTTGGCGTTCTCTCTACTTCCTCTCTTCTCCAATCTCCCTTCTCATTAGCCCGTAGGATAATCACTATTAGGGATGTAAACGAATCGAATCAAGCTGAATATGAAAAAAAATCTAAGGCACAAATTCAGCTCAAATTAGTTATATTCGAGTTTGAGCTTCATTCAAAGCTCGAAAAGTCTAAAAATTTTAGCTCGGATTAGGTTTGAATCAGAGCTCGGGTTTGAGTTTGGCTCGAAAAATTTGAACATGTTCGTGAGCTATTCGAACTATGGCTCAAAAACAAGTACTCGAAAGACTCAAAATTTATTTATTTAATATATAACTATATTATATTAATAAAATATATTAAGACTCGCAAGCGGCTCACGAACTATCGAACTATATAATTTGGGCTCGAGTTTGGCTCAAAAAAAGTTCGAATATATTTGAGTTCGGCTCAAATTCGATAAGTTCGAATAAAAATCAAATATTTATCGAATCGGCTTGAAAAACTCGCGAACCGGCTCAATTTGTTTACACCCCTAATCACTATCTTGCCTGACATTAACACATCTATGAATTATGTATAACAAATATATATTTATATTAGGGATGACAACGAATCTAGTTTGGGGCAAGTTTGGCCAAACCCGGGACCCACCCCTTCTCTTTAGACTCGCTCCACCCCACGAACCTTGCAGGATGGATCCGGGTTAGAGCCGCTAGACCCACAATATATATATTTTTTAAAATACAAAATAAAAAATTTAAAAAATTAATTAAACATTAAATTTATTTTCAACATTTATATTAATAATATTTTGTAACCAAAAAATATTATCATAAATTAAAATCTATTAATTTTGATTCAATTAAAAATTAATTATCAATTTTTATTCAATTAATAATTAATTAAAAAATATATATATTATATGGGGTGGGTCCGATTAAACTCGTGCCCTGCCTCGAATCCGTCTTGAGACTCGTTTAGACGGGTTTAAACCCGCCCCATCGAGATAGATTTATTACGAGACTGGGTTTCAACCGATCTCATTATCATCCCTAATTTATATCATATAAGTAAATCAACTTATTATTACCTAACTTATCTAATGGATCATCCATAACAATATTTAATAATTTATGTAAGTTAAGTGCAAAAATATCATATTGGCATGTCAAACAAATAATAAAATAATCTTAAAAGATACATAATCAATATAATTAAGCATATTCTTAAGCATACATTCATCAATACAAGAGAGAGGCTAACAATAAGAATTCATATATTAACTAAGCAAGTCATTAACAAAAAAAAAAAAAAATTTACAAGAAATTGCTCAATTAAAGGAATCAAAATTTTCTAAAGGGTCTCCACCAAGTTAGAATTTTGACTTTAAACCCTACAATTTGTCAAAATCTAGGTTAAAAGCATTACATATTTAGGATTTTTTCCTAAACCCTACAACTCACAGTCGATAGAGGCCTTGCAGCCAAGGCTATGGCCACGATTGGCCAAGACCTCATGGCTAGGGCACATCCCAACTAGCTAAGGCCTCGCGGCCAGGGCTGAGTGTGTAGCCCGGCTGATGACTCTTGGTCACGGCCCTGTCAATGAGGTTAATGGGAGAATGAGATGAGCTTACGTGATGAGGAGAGTAGATCGTGCGTGTCGAAGAGGATCGAGATCGGACGGAGATAAGATCGGGCGCATGGGTATACAAATATCCGAAACTGAAACCCTAATTAAATTAATTTAGTGACGAATTGTTTTAACGATGTTTTTTTGTTGATATTTTAGCTACTGAAAATTTATTCCGTCATTATTTAACAACATATGTTTATTTTCATCGTTATTTTAGTGACGAAGAGAAATTTTCTTTGCTATTTAAATAGAATAAATAAAAAATATGTTGAAATTAGTAAACAACGACGGATTTTTTTTACCGTTACTAATTAACCATCAAATTTAAAATTTGTTGTCAATTGGCTACAGAATTTAAATTCGGTAGCTAAGTAACGATCAAAAATATATTTTTCTACCGTTGCTAGCTAACTTAACAATGAAAAAAAAAAACCATCGTTAATTTCATATTTTCTTATAGTGCTTTATGTACATTGTAGATTTTTCATGTAGACCTCGACCAAAATAGATGAGGACGGATTCTCTAATCCGTAATTTATAGATCAAAGGAATATTGTATAGATTAATCTATTTTGATATATCTTACCTGTCAAATAGATGGATTCATCATAATCTACTAATTAAAGATAATGGATCATCATCTTCTGATCCTTAAATTCCTACCTGAAAATAGATGATATGGTTAGAAATTCTAATAGGAGAGAGTTTAGACGGTCATCCTGATTGAATTGTTTGTGCAATATAATTTGAACTATTTGACAGAAACTTCTCGTTAAATAGACAACTTTGCCCATATAAATGCGGATTCGCGTCTTTTTACTGTCAAAGTTGGTTTCACGATCACTCATAAAAGTGACATTATTATGGCTTGAATGGATAATCTTGCATAGACTTTATTTAAATTTGAGTATTTTTTTATATTAAGATTATATAAAAATAAAATAAAGTTCGGTTCAAATTCAACTCTCAAACGCTTCATGAGCAGTATTTTATCTGGAACGATATGATAGATAGAAGCATACTGTATCAGTCCAGATTTTCTGGGATTGAATCGTGATTAGAACTCTATCATAATTAATTATGATATTTCTCTAAATTCATATTTTAGATCCGGACAGGAAACTGAAGGCCGCTGACAGTGGACAAACAACTAAACTACCAAACAACAAGCAACGAGCAGAAGGCGGCCTCCGACCATCTACCATAATCCAAATTATAATCTGGATAAAAATATAAATCTAAAAATAAATTACAATCAATTATGACCAAATTCTAACCATGATACAATCGTAATTACTAAAAGAATCCGGAGGTGACCATCATCAAATAGATCAAAGAATCTGTTCCCATACTTTCTACCCTCTCAAAATCAATATTGAAATTTTTTATTTATTATTATCTTTTTCTAAATATTTTATCCTTACATCACACTTAATTAGTTTGTGAATAAGGATACTCTACATCAGCCAATTGGATAATTTCTCCACCATTAAACCATCAAAACGATGTGCGGTTTGACAATGTTTTTAAGCAGATAAGGCATGAGACCTCACATCCAAGAAGACAAAAGATCTTAATAAATTGTTTTTTTCCTTCCATGCAATATATTTACTTGAAAGGACCTTCGCAAGCCTACAAAACATGCACCTCTCACACATTTTTTTAATCAATTTTAAATCGATTAGTCAATGTTTATCATGAAAAGGACAAATCGACTTCTTCTTGATCGATCGTCATAAATTTGGCCAAGAAAGAGGCCAACGAAAATGGCTCAGCCATTAATTAGTACATTTCGTTATCTCATAGCCAACGATGACAAAACCATTGACGAGGTCTTCTGTAACTTAGTCGCATTTTTCCTTTATGACATAATTAATCATTTTTGTAAATTGTATAAAAGCCACATGGTTTGATTTATCATATTGCATGCGAATGAGGCTGACGTTAACGTGTTCTTTTGATTAGATAATATAGAATAATTCCAATCTTTGTCTAGTATTTTTTTTATATATATAAAGCAGCAGTATCCAATTAATCAATTATTCGGGAGGAGATCCATCCAATCCCGAAAAATTTTCAGATAATTTAAAAGTACAAGCGTCACGTTATCCAACCGTCAACTCCCATGTTTATCATCCCATCAAGGGGAAAAAAAAAACTTTACAATCTAGAATCAAATAGTTAATATTTAAAAATCACTAAATTATCGGTGTGTAACAAATTTTCTATCAATTATTAGGGTAAATCTAGAAATACACAAAGACATAGCTAGAATTTTGAATAGGGGATTGGAAAATTAAATCTTAGAAATTACTATATCATTTTCAATATAATAAAAAAATTTAAGTGCAAACCATAAGTTTCTCTATAAAATCATCAAATTTAGATAAACGTTTACCAAAAGTTCACGCCTTAATAATGATATAGTATGCATAAATTAAAAAAATACAATTTATGTCAAAAGAAATGTAACTTCAATAAAATACTTTATTTTAGTTGTAATTTTCTATTTTTCAAGAGATCAAACCTATCAATTATGCACTCTATATTAATTTCACGAGCTATCTCTTTCTCAATATACAAAATCATTATATTGTTCAAATATTCTTGCTCCATTTTATTGCGAAGTAGTGTCTTGAGAAGTTTCATTCCTGAAAATGTTCACTCTGTTGTAGCTGTTGAAACCGGAAGAGTTAAGATTTGACGAATCAAACTATCAATAACAAAATAAATCCTTAACTTTTTTGTTTCAACCAGCAATCGACATAATTTAGAAAGAGAATTGACATCTTTAAACCTTGGGTCCTCAAATACAGCAAGCTTGTAATGATCCAATTGAATCTTCAAATGTTTCATGTAATCTTTGGAAAAATCACCGGGATAAAATTTCTCAATTAAAGAATAAATTGCAGTTGTAAAGAATGATTTGAAACCATCACTTGGATTCAAGACTTCACACAGAGTGAGAAGCTCTATTGATTTTTCTAGTAAATCTTGTATTCAACTCCATCAACTTTTTGTCAATCACAACATTAAATACATGAAAATGATAGTATTCCTCCACTATGAACTTATTTTTTTACTAACAAGAATGCTTAGTACCTTCAATGTAACGATCAGTCACATCAGACACTACAATATCATGAGTATCATAAAATTATTCACACTCCATAGAACATCATTCAATCATCATCTCGCATTTTCTGGAAAAGCAATTTCATAATAGCGACTAAACTCATTGCAATCAAAATGTCTTGATTTTTTCATTGCAATGCTTGGCACAACATATGAGATGTTTCCAAAACTCTATGCATCAACAATAACATAAACACAAAATCAAATATCATCATTCCTTTAAGCAAACCTTTAGCATCCGCACGATACTAAAGGTCAACTCCCCTCGGGATCTTTTAGAAGTATACAAATTGAACCAAATAATTTAATAACTCGAATAAGAGAAGTGTAATGTGAACTTCAACGAGTAGATGCAGGTTGTTGCAAAGTACTAGCTTGATTGACTCCGGTACCAATCCTAAGTTCTCCAGATTTTATCAAATCAATGATTTCATCTCCTTGAATTGATTTCAATTGAGAATGTCGCTTTAAAGAAGAACCCACAAAATTGACAATTGAACTCAATTTGGGAAAAAAAAAAAATAGTCATACATTTGATACCGCTTTAGCTACTGCAACTAAAATAAGTTGTAGTCGATGAACAAAACAATGAATATAATATGCAGACGAACAATCTTTGAGGAATAGTGCTTATAATCCATTACATTCTCCCCGCATATAGCTAGCACCATCGTATCCTTGACCTCACATATTTTCAATCAAAAGTTGATGTTGTGTCAAGATGTTACATATATTTGTTTTCAAAGTCAAGGAATTAGTGTCATCAACACTAACAACCTCAAAAAATCTCTCTCTAACAAATTCATCACAATCTATGTACCGCAAAATAATAGTCATTTGTGATCCATGAGATTCATCAACTACTTCATCAACAAGAATACAAATTTTAGCATCCCCCACTTCATCACAGATTTTAATTCACACTAGATCAACAATAATTTTTAATATCTCCTGTTGAATTAATAGTGATATATATTTAACATTTTTAACAGCTTTATCTAATATAATATCACAAATTTCTTTGCACAATTCTTCTTAAAATTTGATCAATTAAATAAAATTTCCATGATTATGAGAATCTACTATCTCATTTGTTGGGTCACTTCGGAGCTAGAGGGGGAGGGGGGATGAATAGCTGCTCATGCTTTGATGATGATGATTTGTAGCGGAATACTCAAAGCAAGCTCTCCAATGCTAAAAATATGGATTTACTTGGTATCCACCTTAAGAAGAGGTGGTTAATCCAAGGATCCGGCCCTCACACACATCTATTATCAAATAAACTCCTTCTCGATAACTACCGGAAGTGGAGAAACCTCGTACAACACCACTCAACAAGAATACAACTCATGCAAGAAGAAAATACAATAATACAAAAAGAAAACCTCTTCTTGCTTGCTCTTTTGTTGATGAAGATGCCTCTGGACTAGTTGGAAAGTGTAGCAACACTTCTCTTCCAAGCTTGAAGTTCGGCGATGAGTAGCGGAGAAAAATGTGGAGGCAGTCGTAGTGAAACAGTGCATGCAAAGCCCTTTTATCGCGTGCACAACGGCTAGTTTTTCAAGCTTAATCGACTAGCCTACTCAATTAAGCCTTCCTAATCGATTAGCCCAATAGATTTGGAAGCTTTATGTTTCGCGAGAACCTTCCATAAATGATTAAACTTCCTTGCTTAATCATTTACCAAACTCTCTGTGCGTTTGTGAAATTCAAGCTTAATCGATTATCATAATCGATTAAGCATTCATAATCGATTGACCTAATTGATTACGAACCTTTCTGTGCACTCGCGAACTTCGCTTAATCGATTTCCCTAATCAATTAAGCTTCAGTAATCGACTAACCTAGTCGATTACTAAACCCTAAGTTCCAAATCGAAGTCTAAGGTTCCCTTACTCAACATCCGGTCAACCTTGACCTGTTGAGACCTCTCATTGCCTAGCATTTGGTCAACCTTGACATGTTAGGATTTTTTCATCAAGTGTCTGATCAATCATTTGACCCACTTGGACTTTCTATCTCATGCCAAGTGTCAGGTCAATCTTGACCCACTTGGACTTCTCAACGCCAAATGTCCGGTCTATCTTGACCCACCTAGATCTCCACACGCTTGATTGCACTCACCAGGACTTTCGTCTGCCCGGCTTCACTCACCGAGACTTTCACCTAGCTTCACTCACCAAGATTTTTCTTCTATCTAGCTTCACTCACTAGAGCTTTCACCTGCCTTCACTCATCAAGGTTTTCCTTCTGCCTAGCTTCACTTACTAAGATTTTCACCTGACTTCACTCATCAGGATTTTTCATTTACCTAGCTTCACTCACCAGGACTTTCCTTCTACCTAACTTCACTCATTAGGACTTTCATCTGGCTTCACTCACAAGATTTCCTTCTGCCTAGCTTCACTCACTAGGGCTTTCACCTGGGATCACTTACAAGTTTTCCTTCTGCCTAGCTTCACTCACTAGGGCTTTCACCTGGCTTCACTCACCAGGATTCTCTTTCTTCTTCCAACCTTTCTGTTAGACTTCCCAGTTAAGTATCCGGTCAGCATTGACCTACTTGACTCTCATTCACATCAAACTGATCAAACCTTGACCAAAAGGGAACATCAAAACTCAACTATCAAGACTCACGCTTGAGCCAACTCAAGCTTAGTCAAACTGGTCAACCTTGACCTAAGGAAATTGTACCAACAATTTTTTCCTTTTTGATATTGGAGTTAACACTCTCTAAATCTATCTAGGGTATAGAGGACACACTCCTTGGATGTTCTAGGTATTCACTAGGGATGACTTCCTAGATATCTTCCTAATGACTTTTCTAGACTGCTTAGAAACCTTGGTCACACTTGACTCATTTAGATAAACTCTAGGAATAGCTTTCCTTGTGACTTTCTTGGTGACTTTCTTTGACTTCTTAGAAGTCTTAGTCATATTGGTCTTTTCAAGGTTAATTCTAGGGATGACCTCTCTTGTAACCTTGGTTTGACCCCTAGACCTACGGTTAGTTCCATAGCTATATGGAACCCTGTGACGAGAAGAGACATCCTTCTTGACTTTGGGTTTGTATCCCAAATCTCTATGGCTAATGGATGACTTTCACATTCTTAAACCTAGGTTTTTATTCTTGAACCCTTGTTCTTCATGTGTGATTTTTCTAATGGTCCTTTCTAATTTATCAAGTCTTGACCTGAATATTTGATTTTCCTTCTATAACTCCTCAACCTTATATTTTTCATTAAAACCATGATTTTTATTTATCTTAGGCATGTATCTAAAATCCTTAAAGTTATTGCCTAAGTTACTATCTACCTTCCTAACCTTAGGTTGAGTTATCTTAGCATGATATGCTACATATTTCTCCTTAATCCTATCATGCTTTATATTCTCATGATAAATAACATTAAAATGATATAAATTATTTCTAGCATGTTTTTTACCATGACTTAAAAGAATTGACTCAATAAATGATACCTTGTTTTTGCTCTTGAGAGCTCCTCCTTGACTTGTGTTTCCTCCTTTAAGCTTGGTTGGTTTCTTCCCTTTTGGACATTGACTCCTATAATGTCCTCTTTGATTGCAAGAAAAGCATAAAATGTGCTCCTTGCCCTTTCGTTCCATGGGACCGACTTCCTTGTAATGCCCACCTTCCTTACACTCAAAGCAATAATGTGACTTTTATTTTTACAAATTAAAATAGTTATACCTTCTTTGCTTGTAGGGGTGGCATATGATCCTCCATTTAATTTTTCTTGACTTGTGGAGGTGCCACGATCTTCTTCTCCATTTGACCCGGAAGTAGAAGCTTCCTCTTGCTCCGGTGTCAATGAATGACGCCCCCCCTCCTCTCAATCCTAGAGGTGGAGGCCTCTTAATCTTCATCCTCTTGTACATGAAATAAAGAGTATGCTCCCTCTTTGCCTTCTTTGTTGCACTCCATTGAGGATGAAGCTTCTTGATTTTCTTCTTCCAATGTTGAGTATCTCTCAACTTTAGACTCCCCTTCTTCTTGATTTAAAGAGTTACCCTCTTTTGATTTGTCTTGATTTGATGTAGTGGAGGGGGCCTCATGAATCTTTGCCAACTTACTCCAAAACTCCTTAGCATATTCAAATTCTCCTATCTTGTTCAAGATATGTTACTAGGCAATAAATTGGCCAAAAGCTTGGTCACTTTATCATTGATCTCACATCTTTGGATTTGCTCTTGACTCCATTTGCTCCTTTTGATGCTCTTTCCCTTGTCGTTTGTTGGAGCTTGAAATCCTACCATTGCTCTATCTCCATCATGAAGAAACTTTCGATTCTTGATTTTCAAGAATCGAAGCTCATTGATGTGAATGGTGGAGACACTCTTGTGTCAAATCCGAGTCCATCTCGGAATTTCATTTTGAAGTTGAGCTCCTCTTGATGAAGTCTTTGACTTATTGAAATTTTACTTCAAGTTCTTTTTACTCTAGCTCGTTACCCTTCCGGCGATGAGTTTGATGAAGAGCGATCTCACTCTGATACCACTTGTTGGATCACTTCGGAACTAGAGGGGGGGTGAATAGATTCTCGCGCTTCGATGATGATGATTTACAGTGGAATACTCGAAACAAGCTTTCCAATGCTAACAATATAAATTTACTTGGTATCCACCTCAAGAAGAGGTGACTAATCCAAGGATTTAGTCCTCACACACATCCACTGTCAAATAAACCCCTTCTCGGTAATTACCGGAGGTGGAGAAACCTTATACAACACTACTCAACAACAATACAACTCACGTAAGAAGAAAATACAATAATACAAACAGAAAACCTCTTCTTGCTTGCTCTCTTATTGATTAAGATGCCTCTGGACTAGTTGGAAAGTGTAGCAACACTTCTCTTCCAAGCTCAAAGTCCAGCGATGAGTAATGGAGAAGAATGTGGAGGCAATCGTAGTGAAACAGTGCATGCGAAGCCCTTTTATCGTGTGTATAATGGCTAGTTTTTCAAGTTTAATCGACTAGCCTAATCGATTAGCCCAATCAATTAGGAAGCTTTATGTTCGCGTGAGAACCTGCTGTAAGCAACTAAGCTTCCCTGCTTAATCACTTACTAAGCTCTCTGTCCGTTTGTGAAATCCAAGCTTAATCGATTGTCATAATCAATTAAGCATTCGTAATCAATTGACCTAATCGATTACGAACCTTTCTTTGCACTCACGAACTTCACTTAATTGATTGCCTTAATCGATTAAGCTTCGGTAATCGACTAACCTAGTCGATTACCAAACCCTAACTTCCAAACCAAAGTCTAGGGTTTCTTTACCCAACATCCGGTCAACATTGACCTGTTGAGACCTCTCATTGCCTAACATCTGGCCAACCTTGACCTGTTGGGACTTCTTCACCAAGTGTCCGGTCAATCATTTGACCCACTTGGACTTTCTATCTCATGCCAAGTGTCAGGTCAATCTTGACTCACTTGATCTTCTCCATGCCAGATGTTCGGTCTATCTTGACCCACCTGGATCTCCACATGTCTGGCTTTACTTACCAGGACTTTTGTCTACCCGTCTTCACTCATCGAGACTTTCACCCGACTTCACTCACCAGGATTTTCCTTCTGCCTAGCTTCACTCACTGGCGCTTTTACCTGCCTTCACTCACTAGGATTTTCCATTTGCCTAGCTTCACTCACCAGTACTTTCCTTCTACCTAGCTTTACTCACTAGGGCGTTTACCTGGCTTCACTCACCAGGATTTTCTTTTGCCTAACTTCACTCACTGGGGCTTTCACCTGGCTTCACTCACCAGGATTCTCCTTCTTCTTCCAACCTTTCCGTTGGACTTCCCAGTCAAGTATCCGGTCAACCTTAACCTACTCAACTCTCTTTCACATCAAATTGGTCAAACCTTGACCAAAAGGGAAATGTACCAACAATCTCCCTAGATGGACGATTGCACCTGTAATCTTCATACATTGTCAAACATCAAAACTCAACCATCAAGACTCACGCTTGAGCCAACTCAAGTTTAGTCACACTGGTCAACTTTGACCTAGAAAAATTGTACCAACATCATCATGTCCTCTAAATACACACCCTTGCAATGCTAGCCACCTCATAACTCTAATTGATGTCTTTAGAACAATCTATTTTACTTTATAATATTTTTAGATTATATATTCATCCTTCTATCAATATGTCGAGTTACATTTTTCAAGCCCTCCCATTTTTATATAGCAGTACCATGTAGTGAATTGCAATCTCCTTCATAACTTTTCAATGGACATGTTTTGCAATTCACTCTTTTCCAATTCTTGAACCCTTCAATTGTGAATTTTGTATGATGTGATGAATGAATATCAAAAAATAACATGGAAAACAAAATGCACTTTCCTTTACTTTAGAAAGCTCGAGCCATGAAAACTTTAGGAACTAAGAAAATTGAAAACTACACTTTGATGTTTAAAATCAACAAGTGGATATTCATAAATGGGTTGGTACAGTCTCATACCAATATATTCTCTCTTAATCTCATTTTGTTTATCATATGGATATTCCCAAATTGTAATTTGTTTCCCAGGGTCTCACTTATAATATGTATTATTTCATTCTAACGGATCAAGAACAACTTCATTGTCAAGTTTAAGTTTTTTGGTTTCTAATGTTGATCATGTGGCAAAAGGCGATTCGCTCCCCCCAGTGCCCCCGCCAACCCGTCCCTAGGCCAACACGGAGGAGGTAAATCACGGGTGGCTACTAGCCATTAGTGCAAATGATCAAGATATGGGGGAGGTTATGCTCGGTCACGCCGAGTTTCGACCCCAAGACCTCATGTGGCAACACCCCATGCTTTAACCATCGCACCGCCCCGAGGGGACCTAATGTTGATCATGAACTTAATAGAGGAGGATTATTTGGAGCATTTGAATTTTTTGATAATTGCTCACTATTTTTTTTAATGAAATAATTCACGATACTTATTTTTGACATTTTAATTCACCTATAAATAAATAATTCCTAACTCATTATTTATTTCACCTATAAACATAATATTAATGATAAAAAAAACTCAAAATAATTTAATAAAATATGCCTTTATAAATTCTAAATTATGATTTTAATTTATGAAGTAATGTTTACTACTTAAGACAAATTAAAGTTTCAAAACTTACAAATGCAAATTGTAAAAAAACCAACGTAAATTTTAATCATAAATTCACAACCAAAATATGTAATATTAATAATCAAATACTATAATTAACAATAAAAATAAGTAAATGAGTATGTTCAAAAAATCAACTCACTGAATGACTCTGATAAAATTAGTTTAGGGCTACAAAGATGAGTGGAGATGAATCAACTCATGGTCACGCAACTCAAGGTTGAAGATGGCAGGAGAAGAGGATCAGGGACATTAGGGAAGTTACGGTCGAGGTGGAGAGCACCAACAGACAACACCACAACAACTGCGTGGTGGAGTTTCAGGAGAGGAGGTGTGTCGCGTTCATGGATCCTCCGGCAGTTCAGGCGAAGCAAGAGCTATTGCAGAGGCAAAGCTTAGAGACAGTTATGAAGGAGGAGGAGGAGGAAAAAAAAGAAGAAGATTAGTGAATGATTGAAATATTTTTACCTTTATGCTTTTCTCGCTTTCTGTCATTCACTCGTTTTTTTTCTTTCTACCGATTTATTTTGGGAGAAAGAATTGTGAAAGGATTCTGGTACATGTGATTTGATAAAATTTTAGATTATATATATATATCTATATGTTTGTGCAATCGACCTCCAAGGGTTTAATGTCAGACAAATATGTTTAAGTATGTTTAAGTATGGAGCTTGATCTATGGAAGTCTTAATTGTAGGCTAGGCAAGGGAAGTCTTAGTTGTAGACTAAGCAAGAGAAATCTCGGTAGATTGTAGAAGCCAGGTGGATAGGTCTGGAAGACCTGATTTCTGGGTAGTCGAATACTGAGGCAAGGAAAATCTCGGTAGATCGGGGAAGCCGGGTGGATAGGTCTGGAGGACCTGATCCCTGGGTAGCTGAATACTGAGTCCTGGTGAGTGAAGTCAGATTAAGAAAATCCTAGGGGGTGGTAACCTTAGGTAACGGGAAGTCTTGGAGGAGTGAACTCCAAGCAAGGTTGATCGGATGGTTTCCGATCGACCGTGTGCGGTCGACCGGACCAGCAGATCTTAGTGATTCTAAGTTTAGTTTTACCATAGCATTATGTATTACTATTATTGTTGCTGGCTAATGTAGTATTGCAGGAAAGGCTTTAGTGGATCAAGTGATCAGACATTGAGCATAAAAGGTCCAAACAAGTCTGGAGGACCAATATTTGGCAGGTATTAAGGTAAACAACTGGAGGAGCGATAGTGAGGTCAGGTTCCTGAAGGAAACAACCTAAGATTGTTGATCCAACTGAAGAAGCCGGGAATGTTTCCAAGTTGAGATCAATACATTTCTACTGTCTTAAATTGCTCATGCATTATATATTGTTGTGCTAATCTTTGTGTTGCAGGAATACCTTGTTTAACTCTGTGTTATAGGTTCGGCCGGATCGGTCGACCGAACATGGGGATCAGTCGACCGAACCTTATGACTCAGCACAGAACAATCCAATCAGCAATGATCAGAAGAAGAAAGAAAATGCATTGATCGGTCGACCGAACCTGATGATCGGTCGATCGAATGATCAACATTAAATGCGTGAATCACGGCAAAATCTTGACGAACAGGGAAGGAACCTGTTCGATCGACCGAACCCTTAATGAACATTAAATGTCGAAGATCGAATCAGCATCAAGCAAGGAAAGCAGCTGGTTCGGTCGACCGAACCCAGGGATCGGTCGACCAGACATAGACGATTCTTATAAAAAGAAGCTTGAGGTCTGAGGTACAGTAACGCTTTCTGATTGACTCAAAGTTCTCCTCTGTGCAAGCTACTCGTGCTACAAGTCTTCTACAACTCTTCAAACTACTCCGTCCGGAAGTACCGACCAAGCTTCAACTTCATATTTGTTTGTATATTATTTTAGCTTGCATTGTATTCATTTATCAGTAAGATAGTAGGGTGTTACTATCTTGCTCGTCTGTACGCACTGCTTCTTTTCGAGATTTTCAGAAAGAATAGTTATAGTGGATTACCCATCGGTGCGGTCAAGGATCGCGGACCTTGGAGTAGGAATCGACCTAGACTTCGAACTGAGTAACCGAACAAGTCTCTTTTTACTTTCCGTTGTACGACTTTGTTTTAATCTCTTAAAAGATTTTTTTTTAAAAGCGCGATATTCACCCCCCCCCCCCTCCTCCTCTATCGCACTCATTCGATCCAACACTATATATAAAAAAATAACTTATGGGTCTTTGCTAGGCATGATTCCAGCCAAACCCATACTGAACATATGCCATTAGAAATACAAGCGTCACATCATCCAACAACCAACGTCCTAAATTTGTCATCCCATTGAAAAAAATATTTTACAATGTACCGTAGCCGGGAATCAAACCATGAGTGATTGAGAGCCACTGGAATGTTGTTGAAGTGTCGTCTAGTATTTTTTTATAATTCAAGTATACAATTAACCAATTAATTCGGTAGGAGTTCGATCTGACCCCATAAAATTTTTTCACTTGCTACTAAAGTAAGTCTAGAAGTGCAAATGTTACATCGTCCTACAGCAATGTCCCATGTTTGTCATCACACTAAAATAAAATATCCTACAATGCACCATAGTTGGGAATCAAACCATAAGTGCTTGAGAACCACTAGAACGTCATTACAGCGTTGTCTAGTATTTTTTAAAATAATCTAGGTATCTAATTAATGAATTAATCCTAGAGGAGACCAATCTGACCCCATGAAAAATTTTCACCGACTACTTGAATAAATACGAAAAAAATACCATCACACCGTCCAACAACCAACGTCTCAAGTTTGTCATCCCACTAGAAGAAAATGTTTGTGCAATCAACTTCTAAGATTTTGATGTTTATTTGACAATATGTTTAATGAGATCTGGTCAAGATTAAAGAAGTCAATTAGAAGTCCTAATAGGTCAAGATTGATCTAGGAAAAGAGAAAAGTCAAACAGGTCAAAGTTGACCGGGATGCTCAGCAAGGAAAAAGTTCAGTCTAATCAATATTTGATTGGATAATTGACAAGGGTAGAAGCTCTGACAGATTAAGGTTGACCTAGGCAAAGGTAGAAGTCCTAACTGGTTAAGTTGACCTAGGTAAAGGTAGAAGTTTTGATAGGTCAAGGTTAACTTAGCAAAGAGAGAAGTTCTTATAGGTCAAAACTGATCTGGCTAGTGAGAAGTTTTAGAGGAGTGAATTATAAGAAAGTATAACCAAAAAGGTTTTCGATCGACCTTGCATATTTAATTGACCAAAGTATATTGTTTCTAATACTATTTTAGATGACTATTGTTCAGTGGATATTGTAGGAAAGTCTTAATGGATCAAGTCGATCAGACACTAAACAGAAGAAGAAATCCAAATAAGTCAGCTGGATTAGATATTTAGCAGGTAAGTAAAATAAGTCCTAGAGAGACCTTTCGTTCTGAAATATAATGAGGATGCATCCCAGTTGGGTTAACCTTAGATGTTGATTCGACTGAAAAAATCAACAGAGATTTCTAGTTAGGTTGATATACTGTCAAATTAATATATACATATTTATCCGTTCTAACTCTATTTTACAAAATTATTATTGCTATCATTATACTAACTCTATTATGCAGAAAATACTCTTCGGTCTATAGAAAATAATAGTTCAGTCGATCGATCCAAATAGATAAGAATCAATCATATTCGAATCAAGTCAACAAAAGAAATAATGGTTCAGTAAACTGATAAGGATAATCAGTAGACCGATCATATTTAGTAATCGGAGATTAGATATGATCGAATCAGATAACAAGGAAATTCTACAATTCAATCAACTGAATATGAGGTTAGTCGATCGAATACATATGTTAAGCATATATCGGATCGAGTAGTAAAAGAAGTTCTAATGTCTAGCCAACTAATCAGGAAGATCAGTCACCCGATAAAGTATATTTTGTAGAAGATAATCCAGATCATAAACCTAGACGGAAACTTAGACATATTTGATGTTTGGTCAACCGAATAATAAATTTAGTCGACCGAATAAAAAATTTATAAAAGAAATCTTGGGATCTAAAGTTTTGTAATCAATTCTCTAATTGATCCTTCCTTCTTTACT
Source organism: Zingiber officinale (assembly GCF_018446385.1). NCBI lineage: Eukaryota > Viridiplantae > Streptophyta > Magnoliopsida > Zingiberales > Zingiberaceae > Zingiber > Zingiber officinale. The sequence goes on along the minus strand of NC_055996.1, from coordinate 7,342,141 downwards.
GCTCTAATAGTACAAGTTTAACTATAACCATGCCGAGAGGCTCTCTAACAACCTACAACAAATATCTACATCCAAAATTATCAGTATATTTAATACATACATTTAAATTAAAGAGCTAGTGTAACTTATTATCATTCTCTTTAGTTTTTTAATGATATCGTCCTTTACTGGAAGGTTTCGAAAGGAAAATTTTAATGAATTGCCTATTCTTAAATGGTCCAAAAAATTGTAGGTATTAAAATAGTAGTCATAGAATTACAAACTAAATAATCACCCGAAACTTTGTATTTTTTATTTTCCACCACATCTCTGCTTTTGTATTATATATTATAATATGAAATCAAATCATATATGTTTAAGAACCATGGGCAGGGATCCTCTGGATCATCCTTGGACCCCTGTTTATTTATTGGCTGAATAAACTAGACCCCACCTATTTAATAAGTGAGATCCAGTTCATCCAGCCAATGAATAAACAGGGTCTCTAAAATTTTCTGGACCAGAGGATCTGATCTCAAGAACCACCCCTCTATAACCCAAAGATACTATTTGTTATCTAATATTAGAGGAAAAAAAATAATATCACTCATTCTAAATTTCAAATCCCAAACGATCGAATATCTCGAAGCACTATTTATTATTTATAGAAAAAAATATCACTCATTCCAAATTTTAAATCTCAAACAATCCAATATCATTAATTTCATAATAAAATACAAATAAATAAATTATAAATTTTTTTTACCCTAATACAATAACATTTTATATGAAAAAAATTAGACATAAATATTTTACCCCCACTAAAATTTGATCTTAAAATACTCATTTAAATACTAATTGTATCAACAAAAAATATTCATTGATCGTCAAAATAAATCGAAAAACGCACACAACGATATCAATCCAAAAATTCAACATCATTTAATTACACCCTCAATTTAAAAAAAAATCATATAATACACTATAACTAAAATTCAAACTACATACCAAAATAACAATCTAAATATCTTACCATAATCCCAAAGACTAACTGTGACAACCCCAAGACTCTTCTATTTGGTGTCTTCCATAAAATAAGGATAGAAGATTATGAAAATTTATCAGTCCATGAAAATTATATGAAATTAACCAAAACCTCAAAAAGTCTTTAGAAATTATCAATTCATTTATTTTTATATCCTATTAGATTGATTTTTAAGGATTTGAAAAATATTAAATCCTTCAAAAAAATTTAAGCGAAAAAGGATGAGCTACGGCTACTGCCATCATCCTTCCCTTTCTCACATGCCTTATCCACAACCACATCGAAAGTAGGAAGCGCCATGAACCACAAACTCGGCGCGTACGGAGAACTCTGTTCCTGCCACTGCTGCTGCCTTGGAGGACAGTGTGCCGTTGGACTGGGAGCGACAGAGTCCCCTGTCCCAACTGTCCACGACAGCCTTCCCATTCAACAAAACAAAATACATGTAAAATTTGAAATCCAAAAGAGAATTCTTAACAAATGCAAATCTGAAGCGGTCTTCTTGCCCCCAAAATCCCCCCAAACAAATCCCTAACTGCTCTTCCTGCTGCTTGCTATTTGCTATGCACAGGTTTATACACGCTTCTACTGAACATAACGACGAGCTTTGTGAGTTCGGTATTTACACGGAGCCCTGTTTTTTGAATTTGGGATTGTTTGTTTGTTTATTTGACCAGTTCGGAAACCCAATCGACGTTCGGCGTTGCTGCTGCCGCCGGGGAAGCGGGGCCGGATCTATCCACCACGCACTCCTTGCTTAGCTTCTCGAATATCTTGGCCCTCAGAGCTCTCCCGGACTCCACCCTCTCCGCTGGCTCTTCCGCGTTCGGATAGGTCGCATCCGCGCCGTCGAACCACCCCATTTCGCTGGTCAAGGCGGTGGGAGTCGTCGGCAGACTGCTGAAACCGGATTTGCCTCTGGGAGAGCTGAAGAAACGGCCGTTACCTGTTTGTAGTCCCCAGGAGCTGGGTAGAGAGTTCGCCTTGCTGATCTGCAGCTGGCGCAGAGAAGCCACGACGTCGTTGATGGATGTGCCGGGTGGCCACGACGCCCTCAGGAACGCCGCCGTGTTGGGCGAGGCCGGAGGGGAATCTGATGGCGCGGAGAGAGGAGAAGACATTAGCGTCGAGGTCGGTGAAGACGAGAGGCGTTGGTTGGTTATGTAGTTTTCCACCGCAATTTGGCGTAGCGGAGAGCCGTCATACGACTCGATGCCTACGCTGGCCGGCTTCGTCGGCGTCATCTGCTGCTGCTGCTGCTGCGAGAGGACGCGGAGCTGATCCGCGGTATGAGCGAAGAAGCAGACGCGGCGGCGACAGGCGGTGCCGTCTTTGCACGGCTGGGTGCGGTAGCGCGCGGGATGGAGCCAGCACTCAAACACCCCGTGCGCGAACTCACAGGCGTCGCCGCGCTTGCATCCGCCCTTGCGGAACTCGGGACAGGACGTCCCGGAGTAGTGGTACTTCCGGGGATCACGGCGGCGCGCCTTCTCTCCCGGATGCGCAAAGGGGCACTCTGTCCAGTCGTGGGAGCGGCGGCGCACGCACCGCCGGACCTTAAAATCATACATCCGGAACTCGTCGGAGGAGTACAAGTCCACGTCGCGGTAAGGTTCATCCTCCGCCTCCCCCTCTTCCTCCTCCTCCTCGATCAAGTCGCCGTTGCAAGGCAAGTACCTCTGCAGCGACGCAGCGAGGGCGGCGGAGTCGCCGAGCGAGTAAACCCCGACACCACAGGCGGCACGGCAATAGCCGATCGGATCGTCCAAGTGCGAAGACCAAGGCGGAACGCGCGCCAACAGATCTCGGTGACGACCAGCTTCCCCTCCCACCATCATTTTCTCCTCCTCTCGCTTTCACAATACTCAACAATCTTCCTCCCCGGCGATCTACTTCAGTTTCCAAGGCAGGTAGTGGAGGCGGTGAGAGGGAAGGGTCCTATAAACATGCAGCTAACCACGGTCGAGTTAACGCAGTAACCACGGTTTATTCGACCAGTGCGGCACTGTCGACGGCGTCCAAACTAACGGTGCCGCCAGCGCACCGATAAGGAAGGGAGCAAGCGGGACGCGTGGAGGCAGCAGAGGACGGCGGAGCCATGCGCGGAGCGCGAGGTGGTATCGAGGCGGGCCCAACGACAGGACACGTCCTCTCAATTGGCGGAGGGTGCGCCCTTCAATTTCCTTAAAATCACGCTTCTGCCACTCCCCTCCTCTAGAGGAGTCTAGAGCAGATAAGTCCAAAGCGGTTTCTCACCCTTCGGCTCGTTGCGGATTCCCGAGCCGGTTCGACCGCCGGACGAACCGAGTAAGTCGGACGACGGTTCGACGAAGCAGGTGCCTCCGCGTGCTGCTGGTCCAGTAATTCCTTCTTAATTCCGCATCATGACGATCGACCGGAGGAGGTGGTCCAGTTCGGTTCGGTCCGATTTAGCTGTCAGTACGGCCATCGGGGTACGCCTGCACATGTAGCCCACTGTTGCAGGAGCAATAATGGAACTGGTTCGACGAATCGAATCGATCCAGCAGACGATCGATGGGTCCGATTAAATCGACACCCAATCACGAGTCGCCAAATGCCACTAGATAATTTTAAAACGTAATCAATGCACCCCTTTCGGGCGGTGTCCGCGAACCCAAACAATGAATTTTTTTATTATTTTTATTTAAAATAATAAAAAACAAGGGAACAACTTTAATTTTAAAGGCACGGAGTTGACAATACCACCCCCTCTTTGATGGAAATTAAAGAAGAAAAAATATCTTCTCGATATTAATCAGAACTAATATTTTCTTCGAACGCACTAGCAATTAATTAATCAGATAAAATCTAAAGATTCATTCGGATAAGTACCAACAAACTTCATCATCACCTCAATTAATAATTAATTAACACATGGATGGGATTCAAAGCAAGAAAAGTTCATTAAGCACTTAATCAGTCATAGCCAAACTACGGCAGAAAAAGCATAATGTCCAATAAGTTTGAGTCTTTTCTTACAATCTGTGGATAATATAAAAACACCCTCCTTTCCTCTCGTGCAGTGGTTTAGGAGATAACGTATTTCAATTTAAACTAATAAGAATAGCAATTAGGGTTAGGGAGATTAATTAATTGTGAGAATTGTTTTGATTAATAAGTCTGAGCAAAGGAGAGCTTAACCTCATTCTTCCATTTTAAAATTTTAAATATGCGTAAGTTATGCATACTTAATAGGTAAATTAGGAGGAAAGATCACTTATCTCTATAATAAATCGGATAAAATTTACCCCTATATTTAGAGTCATCAATTTGGATTAGGCTCGTTAGGTTAGCATGTTCTGCCAAATAATTTAAACGGATTGAGTTGTAATATTATCAACCCAAGCCCGTGTTGGGTTCTTCGGACCGCGAAAATCGCTTTTCGCGTCGCGGAAACCCCGAATCACCCAAGGCCAATGGATCCGTGGAAGGAAAACCGAACGAAAATTACGAGTACGAGTTTGAAAATATCTAGATCTACTCCTAGATCTATGTGTTGAGAGCTTTACCCTTGTTGCGTGCCCTTTCGCGTTCCCGCTCATCCAAGGAGTTGCCGGATCTCTAGACCGTCAAGCGTCGGTCCTCTAGAAGTATCCACACTGACACGTAGGTGGAGAAAACACACAAAAGGTGTGCTAGCACCTTGTGTGGTCACGGCAAGAGGAGGAGAGGGAGAGAGCTCTCTTGAGGAAGAAGAAGAAGAAGTAATGCCTTGAATCGAAAATCAAATTTCATTCACCACTTTTGTGTGGCCGGCCACTCCATGGAGTGTAACTCCCATTCCACATTAATCACAATTAATGTGAAGCCATTAAGAGGTGTTGTGTAACTCCTATGATGTGGCACATCATGAAGATGTGGACCATTACCATTGGTCCATATCTTGCCACCTCACAATGATGTGGCAAATGAGTAACCTCCACTCATTTAATGTGGCCAACTCACATTAAATGCAATGGAGGCTTGTAACCTCCATGAGGTGGCAAAGCAAGATGATGTGGAACAACACTATTGGTCCACTTCTTGCCACCTCACTCATGATGTGGCAAAGAGTCAAGTCAAACTTGACTCTTCCTCTTCCTCTCTAGTCAAGTCAAACTTGACTCAATCTCTCTCATGGTTGATCTAATCTAACCATTTGATTCAAGCCAACTTAATATAATGAATCTAATTCATTAAATTAAATTGATCTAATGAGTCATAATCTAAATTAGACTCATTAAATACATGAATCAACTTGAGTCTAACTCAATTAGCCCAATTTGGATTACTCTTAATCCAATTTGATTCATCAAATAAATCTAATCCTCTTGGTTCATCGTATGAACCAAATCTCCATCTAATTGTCCTTAGTGTGTGACCCTATAGGTTCTTGTAACGTTGGCAATGCCCCTAAACTCATTTAGGAGCATAAGTAATGAGCGGTATCTAGCAACACATCATTACTACCCAAGTTACAAGAATGTTGAGATCTAACATCACCTTGTGACTACTAATTGTGACTCCTCACAATATGTGATATTGTCCTTCTATCCTAGACATCTAGATTGATCAATATGAGGCATAGACCGTGTCATCCTCTAATCAATCTAAATCTTGAACTCCAAGTAGACTCACTCGATCAAATGAGCTCAACATCTAATGTTGACTCATTTGGGCATGACCATGCACTTAGTGGTCTCACTCTATCAAGAATATCGATGTCGCTCCCGTCATATGGGAGGAATAGATCCCATCTACATCACTCACATCCCTCTGCATAATTCGTTATATACCCAGTAATCGCATTTATAGCCCACCCAGTTACGGGTGACGTTTGACGAAACCAAAGTACATAACTCCTTATGTAGGGATCCATGGTGACTTCAGGTCTAAGGACTAATAGTCATACTAATAGTCACATGAGAAAGTATATGACACTCATATAACGATCCATGATACTTTCTCATGGCGGGTCATTCAGTATACATTCTCCAATGTACACCCATGTGTCAGCTTGATATCTCTATATCCATGACTTGTGAGATCAAGTCATCGAGCTGACCTACATGCTAGTCTTATTACATTAACATTATCCCTGAAAGTTAATACTCGACTAGGAATGATTTAGAGTAGTGTTCCCTATATCATCTCACTATCGATTCAACTAATCGATTGATATAGGTATGAACCTTCTACTCAAGGACGCTATTATACTTAGTCTATTTGGCACTAATACAAATAAGTATAATAACCAAACAAATGTCTTTATTAATATACAAGAATATGATACAATGAGTTCATACAATCATCAAATGATCGGCTCTAGGGCTCTAACTAACAGCCCGCCAGGGCTGACCCGCCTAGGTCCGCGACCCGCGTGAGTTGTGTTGGTTGCTACTCGGAAAGCCTAGAGGTTCCACTGTACAAAAATTTTGTACAAAGGTCTGAACCTTTTCCTATCTACCATGTGTTCTTTTAAATTAAATTTTGGATCGCCTGCGGAACTTAACACGTTTGATCCAAAACTTAATCTATTCGTTCTTTTAGGTTTTGACTTGGGTCTCCTGCGGAACTTAACACGTTCGACCCAAATCACCTTAAGTTTTTAATTCCATTAAATATTAATTTCCATAATTGGTTCCCAGTACTGACGTGGCGAGGCACATGGCCTTCTTGGATATGGGAGCAACCACCACCGACTAGACAAAACCTTTTATGGAAAGCTAATATTTAATTTCCTAAAATAACTTTAGGATAACCGAAAAGAACAATCAAATCACAAGGAAAAAGAAAACAAAAGAACACAACATCGAAAAACATATTCGAAATACTAGAATCGCATGCCTCTTGTATTTGGTATTATTTCCAAAAATAACTAGTATGATGCGGAAAGAAAAATTACTAGTTATACCTTTTAGAAAGACCTCTTGATCTTCTACCGTATTCCTCTTCTAACCTCGGACGTTGTGTGGGCAACGATCTTCCGAGATGAGAAACCACCAAAGCACGTTCTTCTCCTTTCTTCAAGTTTCGGCCAAGCACTATGCTTCCAAGAGATGAAGATCTTTTCCACCAATCAAGCTCCAAGGATGTAAGCTTTCTCTCCTTCTTCCAAGCTAAAATCCGCCACCACTTGATCTTCAAGGAGGAAGAGAGGTCCGGCCATAAGATGGAGAAGAGAAAGGGAAGGGCCACACCAAGGAAGAAAAGAGGGAGAAAATAATAGAGGTTGTTCACCCATGAAGGCTCCTCTACCTCCTCTTTTATAATCCTTGGTCTTGGCAAATAAGGAAATTTTAATAAAAATTTCCTTAATTCTTTTGCCATGAAAAGGAAAATTTTATTTTAATTAAAATAATTTTTCTTCTCATTGAAACATGGCCGACCACTTTATTTCCCCAAATCAAGGAGAGTTTTAATTAAACAAGAATTAAAACTTCCTAATTTGTTTCCGAAAATTTATAAAAATTTCTCCAATAATTTTATCCCTTCATGATTGGTTTATAAAAAGGAAATTTAATAAATTAAAATCTTTCTTTTAAACATGTGGATAAAAAGAAAGCTATCTCTATAAATTAAAATCTCTTTTAATCTACAAATAAGGAAAGATATCAAATCTTTTCTTAATCTTTTGTAGAAACTTATAAAGAGAATATTTAATTTTAAACTCTCTTTTAAATCATGAACATAATTAAAAAGGAAAGTTTTCTTAAAATTTAAAATCCTCCTTTAATCAACAAATAAGGAAAGATTTCAAATTTTAAACTCTCTTTTAAACATGTAGATGATTTACAAATAAGAAAAGTTTTTACCAAAAATTAAAACCATCCTTTTAAACTACAAATAAGGAAAGAGATTAATCTCTTCTCTTAATCTTTTGTAGAAAGCTATAAAAGGAAATTTTTTATTTTTAAACTTTCTTTAAAATCATGATATCCACATAAGAAATAATTTTAATAAAAATCCTTTTTAATATTCTAGTGGCCGGCCACAAGCTTGGCCCAAGCTTTTGCCGGCCACCTTCATGGCTCATCCACTTGGTCTTGGCCGGCCCTAGCTTGGGTTCCAAGCTAGCTTGGCTGGCCCCATTGGATGGATAAGAAGGTGGGTATGCGGTGGGTATAAATCTCTATATACTAGAGGCTACGATAGGGACCGAGAGGAGGAATTGGTTTGGTCTCCCGATAAAATTATTCGCCCCGAACACACAACTTAATTTTATCAATAATAATTCATTCCACTAGAGAACTATTATTGAACTACCGCACCAATCCCAAATTACATTTTTGGGCTCCTTCTTATTATGAGTGTGTTAGTCTCCCTGTGTTTAAGATATCGAATGTCCACTAATTAAGTAAGTTACTGACAACTCACTTAATTAATATCTAGCTCCAAGAGTAGTACCACTCAACTTCATCGCCATGTCGGACTAAGTCCACTGCAAGGTTTAACATGACAATCCTTATGAGCTCCTCTTGGGGGCATTCTCAACCTAGATTACTAGGACTCAGTTTCCTTCTATAATCAACAACACACACTATAAGTGATATCATTTCCCAACTTATCGGGCTTATTGATTCATCGAACTAAATCTCACCCATTGATAAATTAAAGAAATAAATATCAAATATATGTGCTTGTTATTATATTAGGATTAAGAGCACACACTTCCATAATAACTGAGGTCTTTGTTTCTTTATAAAATCAGTATAAAAGAAACGACCTCTAATGGTCCTACTCAATACACTCTAAGTGTACTAGTGTAATTATATAGTTAAGATAAACTAATACCTAATTACACTACGACCTTTCAATGGTTTGTTCCTTTCCATTATGGTCGTGAGCTACTGTTTATAATTTATAAGGTACTGATAACTTGATCCTCTGTGTGTGACACCACACACCATGTTATCTACAATATAAATTAATTGAACAACTACATTTATCATAAATGTAGACATTTGACCAATGTGATTCTTATTTCTAGATAAATATTTATACCAAAAGCTAGGCTTTTAGTATACACTCTAACAAGTTGACCCGTGATGGACTTGAGTTGACTCGTGGATTGAGAAACACTTGTAAATCAAGTTTTATGTCAATTTATTATTTTTTTGTTATAATTTTAAAATAAAAATAATACTTTTCATCCAATATAAGTACCTATTTGTGTCCATTTATATTTAAAATATATGTTTATAGATACATTTAATTGATGAAATTTTGCTGAAGTAAAATGTTGAACATATGAAATACTTTTAAAATTTTTTTAAAAAAATTTTGATAGGCCCGTGAGTTGGCCCACCAAACCTGCAACCCGTCTTGGATTTGGTTGGATTGGAAAATTTTCAACCCATTAAGTTGATGGGTCGACCCGCCCCGCTCCGTCAAATACTTGGCCCGCCATGGGTCAACCCGCCCCGCCACGGGTTGGCCCGTCTGATAGCTCTACCTATATTATATTTTTTTAAAAAAGCTTTAATTGTTTCCATAAATTTGATAATACAATATAATTGGCACAAAAGTAATCTCACGGTCTAATATTATCGACTCCATAATAAAATACAGATAGATAAATCATGAGAGATATTTATCTAATATAATGATTCTTTATATGAAAAAGATCAAACATCGAATCAGATATTTTACCTTCATTACAAATTGACCTTAAAATAAAATTTATTAGAGTAAACATGACTGGGAGTAAAGTATAATTGATTGATGACTTATAGGTTTCTAGATGCAATTATCTATAGTTGATTTATCTTAATCCTAGATACATGAAAATCCATATAGGCAGATAGGTGGAACAAATACTAGGTAATTAAATCTGATTTTGATATTAATAAAAAAAATTAAAATTAAACTGGGTTGTGATCTACTTCTTCGAACCTATCATATGTACTAGCATATGGGATAGTGATATAAATTTGTGGAGTGCGTCCAAGTGAAAAAGATTTTGCTTAAATTTTGCAGAATTCAAGTTTAATACCCAATCTATTAAAAAAATAATCCTGTCTTATCAACAGTTATAGAAATTTTAAGGATTTATGCAATCTCATTCAATCACTCATAAATTATTTTTTTCCATGACTTATATTTACAATATATAATATAATTTCTAACCATAGGCGTCTGAGAAGGCATTAATTAGAGCTTGTTTCCTTTGGATACTTATGAAAGTTCGACCGGGCTAACTGGTCCAAGAAATTGGACCCAGTTGATCCGGCCCAATTCTATAAGTGAATTAGCTGCGCAATTTTATTTTATTTTTTATAGCATATGTTATCTAGCTTACCTTAATTAATCTTTAACGTGATTAATCGGATCTCATAAACATTTTAGTAAATCAAGAAATACTCATAACGGGTGATTCATCAACCTAGTACTCTTATATCAACTGTTCATTCAAGAAAATTAACTACTTTCAATTTATATTATTGAATTTAAATACGAAATATTTTTAAAAATATATTGATTTTGATTTGAAATGATTATTATTATTATTATTTTTTTTTTAGTATTCATCAACCCAAAACTAACTAACAGCTTAGAACTCTGAAACACTTTAAAATAAAAATCAATGTACTATTCAAAATCTCCTTAATATATTTATGCTCGGATCATAATTTGGTAACATAAATTGAGAATAATGATTTTTTAAACTTGTAAAGATTTGATAAATATGTATAAGCTCATTATAAGACCTTAGATATATTACCCACTAAGCAACACTTATTGGTTCTTAATACTCATCAAAAATATCAAACGTTTGAATTTTTTGAATGATATAGATTGATTAGTCATTTTGGTTTGAAAATAATTGACAGATTTAGAAAATCCTAAATTATTTCAAATCAAAATTAATTTATTTTTGAAAACTTCTTTAATATTGTATCAGTGCTCTCATACCTTAATTTAATAGTACAAATTGAGAGAAGTAAAATTTTAAACTGATGAAGACTTGATAAAATTTATCACAAATTTATTATTAAACTTAAGGCAATGATACTCACTAACTAACATTATAAATGAATTCATAGGATTCTATAGTTAAGAAAATATCAAATTTTTGAGCGATGTGAATGAAATTAGATGATAGACTCAGAAAACTTTGAATCACTTTAAATCAAAACTAAAATCAATGTACTCCTATAGATCTTTTAATGGATTAATGTTATCAAATCTGAATTTGATAGCGTAAATTATAAATAGTAAATTTTTTAACAAACGGAATAAAAATTTATATGAAAAATAAAGAAGGGGTATAATGAAAATAAGATACCTATTTTTTGAATAATGAAAGTTGAGTACAAATATTGAAATTTTCTCACGCTGCTTAGTAAAATTAATGTTAAAAAAATAGTTCAATCGACCATTTTTTTTTTCAAACCGGCAAAATTAATTTGTTTGACGAAACTATATTTTTTAATAAATATTTATCACTGTCATGTGATAATATAGACATAAAAAATTTCTTCACCATATCCACTTTTATATTTTTATATTTGAAACGCCAATAAATAAGTTCTCATGAGATTGCAGTAGTAAAATATTTAGAGGAACAAGAGAATGAATTAGAGAATTAGAGTTTAGATTCCAATAATAATAATTACTACCTCTAAAATTAATCATATTTTTATTGTATTTCTTTGAAATGTTCTTGTGATGTAATTGGAACGTTTCATAGACTCCTCAATCCAATCGAATAGCGTGATTAATCTTCCATTCCGATGTGGGAGAATAAAAAATTATATCTCAATCCATTTTCTTACTTTGATTCCACTTTCTCATCAATGAAACGTTCTTCAGGTCCTACGGGTATGATGTAGTGATTAAGACGTGATCTGATCTTCTCCTTGTGGCACAAAGGTGAATATTGTTTGTTCCCAGTACTTCTGTCAATTTGTCTCAGGATCAACACGGAGGAGGTAAATCATGAGGACTACTAACCTTTGGAATAGTGACTAACACATAAGAGAGATATTTACCTCGAATTTATCGAGATGATCTGATCTTCTCCTGAATATATATATCGATGTTGAATTTAACAAAAAATTTTAAGTTGGATGACTGTGAACCGAAGTATTTATGAATGAAAAAAGTTTACGAGTTTATCTTTACAAGCAGACTATTACATTAGATCATTTTACAAAGGCAATGAAAATCATGACCGACGAATTATTAGAGCGCTTACTTAATTTATCTTAGATGATCGATAGCAAAATTCTTATAGGATTAAATTGGGATTAATTGAATAATATGAACGGGACACTTAGTTTTTAAAAAAAATTCTTTAGACTTTTTTTTAAAGATTTCTTGCGGTACTAACAAAGCTATTAAATAAAAATTTCCTATATAATGAAAAGATAGAGCAGATACGATTTATTGTTACAAAATCTTATAAATAATATTAATTCGAATTAAACTCGTAAGGATAAATATGTAAAAGCATTATGTTGGTAAGTAATTTAAGCATAACTTAGAAAATGAGAAGCATATATATTTATTTATATTTGGTCAATAACCACCTAATTTGGTTCCATCGTACGGGTCCGAACAGCCTAAGATATTTCTCGAGGTCATTTCATCGGTCGGATCTCCGTGGAATGCTCAACCACTAAAACGTGCCCCAGCTTGGCTTTCCGGTGCTCCGCCCACCCGAATCACAGTGAAATAATTAAAGAGATCCAGCGGCGGAGTCAAAGACCGCAAAGGGAAGAAGGAAGAAGAAGAGACGGGGTGGTGACCGGACCTGGCCGTTCCCCCAACTCTTCCCTCTCGCTTTCTGACCTTCTGGCCTGTAGCTGATCCGAGGGCGTCGATGGGGGCCCTCCGCGCCGACGGGTGGCTCCTCACGTCGGTGCTCCTCGTCGCTGTCTGCTTCTCCGGCTTGGCCTGCTTGGCCGGAGCCGATGACTCGGAGGTAGTCAATGCGACGGAGGCGATCAAGGGGGTTTCCGACAAGGAGGGTAGCTTCGCGGACATGATCGACCGCGCGCTCGAGAAGGAGTTTCCCGACAACGAGCAGAGTGGTGGAGGTTTGTGCAGATCTGAGTTCTCAGTCTCGTTCTTTTATTCCACGGATGGGTTTGCTGACGTGTGGAGATGTGATCTGGGAGGTAGATCGTTAGGATTTTTGGAGGCTGGACCTCTGTTTCGCTATTTCTTGGTTGCTTGGTCCTGATACAGCAATGAATGCAGAAACACCCATTTTAGGTTTTTAAGGTCCCTTGCGTCTTCTCTTCTCTTTTGCTCCTATTTTCTGTTAATAAGTTCCACTGTGTTCGATGCTGAAATTGTACAAGTGAGCTTACTATGGTCCTTGTGTTGGACAGGCCGGTTGTCCGGCTGCTTTAGGAGTTGCTTTCCAAGCTCATTTTGTTGCTAATTTACGGGATCTGATTAAATTGACCTCCAAATTTAGGGTGGGTTCTAGGAGTTTTGTTCAGATTTAAGCTTATCTCAATTGGTATATGTAAATTCAGTCAATTTATCCTCCTTGTAACTCAGGCTTTAGTAGTTTATGATATGAATTTTTTAATCCTTGCAGCCATAACATCCGTTTGCCTTTTTATTTCTGTGAGATATACTGTAAATACTGACTTCTACTAGAAATGAACTTTTATATTGCAAAGGAAAAGTTGATCAATCTACTAACGATTTTATTTACCCTGTAGAAACTGACCCCGGCGGCTTCAACAATAGTGTTGCTGAAAATCAGGTATAGTTTATAAAAAAATTAGATATTTGAGTGATTTCATAAAAAATGAGCTTTATGCATTAAATTTTCTGTCTTTAAACTTGTTTATTTCAGTTATAAATGAATTAGTTTTTTTCCTGCATCTCTGTTCCTTGTCAGTCTTCCTGAAAAGTATGAAGCAAATGTCAACATGCTTTCATGAGAGTTTAAGGTTCCGTCAAGGTAGTTGTAGGTGTTGGATGATGATCTTATCCATGAAATTTGCTATGCTAAGTATTTTTCAACTGGAGTGAACTTTGTTTTATAGGAGGCATGTTACCAAGCTGAAGTTTAAGTTGTGTGGATGGCAAATTGTACCTTATGAGTCAACTATCTTATCTTGTCAGCTATATCTTGATGGTGGAGCTAAATCTGTGTAGAAACACATTGCAGATATCTAGGTGTTAATTTTGAAAGTTCTGTGCTTAGTGGTTCTGATTTATATTGCAACTGTTTGGGCTGCCTAAGTTGAACATAACAAGCTTGGAATACCGATAGGAATTTTTAACATGCCTTTGTCTGATTGGTGCGTGCAATCAAGAATAAATGATGACAGAAACCTTGTTAAACAATTGATTTGTGTATACAACTATTTTAGACAAAACATGGAAAATTATCTCTGACAATCATTGACAAGAATAAAACTAGTTCATCTTTGAAAGCTATTTTGTCCCTATTTAGTTCTTTGCTATAGCTCCCATTATGATGCTTATATCTGTCAGGAATTTCTTGGATGTAGATTATTGTACCTTTTGATCATATTCATAATCGTTCATCCTTTCAAAAGATTTAAAATTTCTCAAGTTTTTCTTGATAATTGTTCTCATCATTGCTATGCTTCTTAACAATTGTTTTGATTCTGATACTGAATCAACTGTAGATTTTTACATGAAGTTCAAACAGATATAACTTTTCATTTTTATTGTTTTATTCTTTATCTAACTTCTTTAACTAAAGCACTATCAATGTTTTTTCGGTTATTAGAACTTAATGGTGGTGATAATTGAGCAACTCATGATTCTTCTTCTTTTGTATACTAGGCAGTTCTGGAGACTGTAGCTAGAGTCACTACAAAGAAGAATGAAACCAAAGAGGAAAAGTATGCGCTCCTTTCTTTTAATATATATTTTATTTACATTTCTCTCTTTTTTTTTCTAATTTTTTTATGGCTTCTATAAAGTTCAATGGAGGGACAAGATGAAAAAATGAAGGTAGCCGACTCCAAATACTTGGGAGTTGGGACCATCGTGGCTTGTATTTTAAAATGACTTTACAGAAATTATAACCAAGTGACTCCCTTAAACCATCTTATGTGCTTTCTAGGTCATTTCAGTTTCATGATGTTTTTAATCTGGATAACGAGAACCGAGTTGAAGACATTCCTACCTTAATAGATCGTAAGGTATGACAAATACCTGTCCAACACTCCAACACTCCAAAGTGTGAATGCTAGAAATTTTTTTTTGTATACACACGAAACTTGTGAATCTTTTCTGTTATCAAATCTTCCTATGCTTTTTTTGACCTTTTATCATTAAGGATACTCAATTTTTGAAGAACCCTTTTATGATAGGATAATGTTTTCATCATATCGAATCCAAAGTCAAAATATCCGGTGCTACAATTAGACCTAAGGTAAATTCACAAGATTATGACTGAAGGTTTCAGTAGAATGATTTGTCTGTCTTACATACTATAGACAAGCTGTGCAGGTTGATTTCTGATCTTGTGGTGGTTATCGTGTCTGCAACATGTGGTGGAATTGCATTTGCCTGTGCTGGGCAGCCAGTGAGTATTGAAAGTATTAGAAACTAGTGTTCTTTTTTTTGGGATCATCTTCCTTTACTTTGAATAATTAATAAAATTTAGCCATCTATATTATCTTCAATTGTGCGTTCCATTTGCCGTTCTTATTACTATGTGTTTGATATCTACTAATTCATGAAGTATTTCAGGTAATAACTGGCTACTTGCTTGCTGGATCTATAATTGGACCTGGAGGCTTTCGCTTTATTAGTGAAATGGTGCAAGTTAGTTACTTTCACCTTTCTTGTAAAGCAAGTGAAATTAAGCAAACTATGTTGATTTACTTTGATGACTCAATATTGTATCCAAAAACTTATCTTGTTTGTTCACCAATGCTATTAGTATCTAACTATGATCATCCACTTCCATATATTAAAAGAAACAAACTCTCCTCTTATATTTTTTTTTCTTGGGCAAACTTTACTTTTGATTGTGAAATTAGCTTATGATAAAACCCAACGAACATTGCTTTGAAGCAACATAAAGAGAAATTTGCAAACATCTTGTTGTAGTAATTAATATTAATATTTTTTGTTATGTTATATGATTTTATCCTACTTGTCGAGCTTTTATTAGGACATTGACTACTATTTTATGTTGTTTGTACTTTTTAGAAATCATCTTTGGCATTGCTGTATCTAGGTTGAAACAGTAGCTCAGTTTGGTGTAATCTTTCTTCTTTTTGCTTTGGGCCTGGAATTCTCCATAAGTAAGGTATTTTGTCAGAATCTTTTTTACTTGACCTAGAAGGCACTTGGATGCCATAGATCTTGATGCTATTATAGTTGCTCTTCCATTGCATTTACAGATTAGAGTTGTCCGTGCTGTGGCTATTGGTGGAGGATTTCTCCAAATTCTACTATTCATGTGCTTATGTGGTGTAATTGCATTAGTACGTTCACAAGTCTCATGCACTATTTTTTGTTGGAATCATCCTTTCTACTATCAAATATGCTTCATACTACTTTTACAGTTTTACCTACATTAGCTTCTTATGCACAGTAACTGCAGAAGGAAAGTCATTTCTTTCCTTTTGCTTTCAGAAAGTATAAAGTTATGTTAGAAAAGGCTCAATCTATAACTTTATATTCTTAACACTATGCTAAAAGCAAAGTTTAAAATTTCGACCCGTGCCGAGGTTTCGGTTCCAGACCGGAACGATACGGTTTTGGTATCGTATTGTGCCGTGCCGATACAGTTTCGGTATTTTTTTATTTATATCTAGTAATTATTAGATAAATATGTTTATTGTGTATAATTTAAAAATAAGTGGTATATTGATTTTATATAAGTTGTTTAAACATGGTTAAAAAAATAATTAAATATAGTTTTATTTAAAGATATATTAATTACTCAAATAAAAATTGATACATCATAATTATATAAATTAATTGTTTATTCATTTAATTAATTATTAGTTTAAATCTTATATATTTTAAATAGTAAAAATTTAAAATATCAATTAAACAATAAAAATAAAAATAATAATAATAATAAATTATCAGAATATAAATATGATTTATTAGAATTTTTTTAGAAGTTTTAAATAAATTTAAAACAGTAAAGAAGAATTTTTTATAATATCAATTAATAAGTTTTAATTTTTTTTAAATTTTAAATATATTTTTATATATTTTATAGGGATAATTTAATTAGGATTTATAAAAGTCTATTCAAAATATCACAGGCTAGTTGGGAATTGTTTAATTAATTAAATCTTTTTACTTTTGTGGAACAGTGATCCTATACCGATCTCGTCGCACGAGTCCCGCGAGCAGCACTCGAGTGACACTTCCGGTGGCGCCAGAAGCGTTGCATGATGCCTTTGCCGCCGTCGGAAGCGTCCGGCGATGCTTCCAGCGGCACAGAGACGTCAATGGCTGGTGGATGATAAAGGCAAAATTTGTCCGCCTATTGTGCCGGTTTCGCTTCCTCACCGGAACGGTAAATTCCGGTGGTTTCGGGCGGCACGACACGACACTTCAAACCCGGGCTAAAAGTAGATATATTCATAATTTTTGATACCATACTGACTTAAATTATCACAAATAAAAATGTGTAAACACTAAAAAAAAAATAAAGCCTTTAGACTGGATTATATTCTTTTGTGTATTTCATTCATCGCAATCCTGCTATCTATTTGCCATACTCCTATGGGATCTTCATTTAAATATGGATTAGATCTGTTTGAGGAGCTGGTGAGTATAACAAAAAAAGTTCAATCTTAAGAATCTACCAGCAACATGCGGTAAGTTCATTAGTTTATTCCATGTGATTTACCTCCCTTCACATAACCTGGGGACCGGCTGTGAGGGGTGCTTGGGGTGAGTGTAATCATCTTTTGCTACAATTAGTTTATACCATGTGATATACACTTGAGCAGAAGAATTTTGCTGTGCTTAGTTCTGTATCAAAATTTTGATGTTATCAACAAAGTGGACGCTTAGAGCCTCAATGATTTTATTTCTTCTTTTCTACGCAGGGCACCTTTGCAACATGGCTTGGTATATTGCCATAAGCATATCATTTAACAATTAGCTTCCTTTTTCTGTCCCTGTAATTGACAAAAATATTAATTTAATAGTTTAATGTCTATGTAACTGTCTGTCCCACTATTTTTTCCGTTTATGTTGTTTGTTTTGTAGATGTTAAATTACTGGGTTGAAACTATATGAATATTTAATTAATACAAATTGGAACAAAAAATTCATGGTACATGTATTAGTACTATACATAATGCTTTGCTACACACACTAATGGTTAGTGATATAATCTTTATATGTGCTGTTTCAGTTATGTGGAGGCAAAACTTCAGAAGGGATATTTGTTGGTGCCTTTTTGTCTATGTCTTCAACTGCTGTGGTTAGTTTCCATTTACTGTAGGTCAAGATGTTAATTACTCTTTTTTCTCCTCTTGGTGAATATAATTATATATATTTCAGAAACTAATACTAAAAACAGGCTCTGCTTGGTTGTGTTTGCACGATTGTCCACTGGTGGGTTTAAAGGCCCACAAACATGGCATGTTTCATTGTGCAATCCTTTGAATTCTTGTTACACCCTTTTCATGTGTCAAAGCATATTGATGAAAATAGTTCAGATGAAAATATTCTTGTTGAACTATGTATTGCTCAGGTTACTCTTTCTTTTATTGTGTTCTTTTGTTTCAAACTTGGTAAGTATAGAGAGCTTACAATTTGCAATGAGCAAGCAGAAACTTCTGATGATCAACTGATGTTCTCATGTAAAATTGTGGCGTAGTGAGCCAAATAATTTGTTCCAATGTATAGTTCTAATAGCAGTTTCATTTTCCTTTGTGTTGAATAGGTATCTTTTCATAATATGCTTCTTTGCAGCATGGTGAAATAATTCCTTTATTTTGATTATTTTAGATGTTCAATGTTCTTCTGAACATTAGTATTATACATCCATATAGACAGTTTACTTGATAATAATCGTTCATCGGAAGCAGTTGAGTCATAAGTCAAATCAAGTAGCATTTGATAATAGCGAACCTAGTGATGCAGGTTTTGAAGTTTTTGATGGAAAGGAACACTATCAGTGCTCTTCATGGTCAAGTTACTGTTGGGACACTCATACTCCAGGTACTACAAAGAGTTTCTTCTAGTCCTTTTGTGACAAGTGCTCCATATCAAAATTGCTGTTTGTATGAACTGGGATATCAATAAAATTTTAAGTAACTTTTCAGTAGCGCTACGCTCATTTCTTGAGACCATTCAATTTATGTTTGCGGTGGTTGAAACTTATTTTAGGATTGTGCTGTTGGCTTGCTGTTTGCACTGCTTCCCATTTTGGGTGGCTCGTCTGGTATTTTCCAGGGGCTTATGTCAGTTACCAAGTCGTAAGTAGTTTATTGTCCTATAGGTTTATTTTTTATCCAGTATTTTTTTTCTCTCCAATGCTTTTTCTATTCTATGCGGGCTTACTTTTTGATGTTAAATTTATCCAAATGATAGGGCGAAGATTGAAGTTTAGTCTACTGGTTTTTCCTTATACAGTATAAGAATTTCAGTTATATTGTGTATTTCTGTTAAGTAATTGCTTAGAGTTCATAATCATGATCCACAGTTATTGACAACATATGGAGGATCCATTTGTTAGTTGTGTGATAATAATTTATGAAGCATTAAATCCATGGTTTGAAATCTCGTATCATGTTGAGCAGTACGATTGAAATTTTCTATTTCAATAAATAACTAAAACTCCATACTACTTGACATTGATACACATAATGTCTCGTATGACGTTGTGTCAATTGTGTCTATAAGTAATGTGTCATGCCAATGCTTGACAACTCCTTGGCATGCTATAACATAGATCAAGATAAATTCTGATAATATTTTTTTATAGGTCGTGTTCATAAAACAAATGTCAAAGTTATACTATTTTAGATGAAACACAAAGTCAAATTATATAGATGCCTTATCTTCTTTTCTCTTTCATCCCCTTCCTCCAATTTACCAATGGCACTATACATTGGAATGTCGACAAATACCACTCAAAGACCAAAACTCCGGTACAACTTGAGATTTTGAACATTGGTTAAATCCTATGAACACAGCATTTTGTTTTTGTTAAAAATGAATATTAGATAGCTTCTATTTTAGTATTTAATTAATTTTGGTTAGTTGCTTGGAAGTTATAAATGTGAAACTATTCCTGAGTTTGCCTTTATAATGGGTTCCTTGCCAGTCGGGTGTTGAAAGATGGCTTCATATGGGATGGGATCAGACTAGTTTATAGTCTAATGAGATATAAGACATTTACACCTTTTGTAATTTTTTTTAAGAGGGAAAAAGATAAAAGGTGGAAACTCCTTGTAAAATTTATCCCATTTTCCAAATCTATGGAGGATGAGATATGGTTCCTTATTCAAAATTATCATGGTTTATCCTCTTTCTATGGAGCACCTATATCTTAAGTTTTCCTTTTAATTAATACTATTCGCTACACTTTTCCTCACATGAGAATTTATACTCTTGCTCCCTCAAAAGTTTGTTTGGAAAGAAACTCACTTCCCTTAGAGAGAGGACGTAAGATTGATATGATTAGACACCCTTCCCTCCACCCCCTATCCCTATGCCTCTTCTTTCCACATCTCAGCAACATTCCCACATCCAATGCTGACAATTGTGGTTTCCACCTCATTCCTCCATCTCTGAGAACAATCGTCAATGCCTTCACTTTTTACTCAGTTGAAATGATGCTAATTTGGTGTCCACTACAAGTCAATTATCCAAGATCTCTTGTCCTCCCCACAAAAGGACTAAGAAATGAATGTCCTATAAATCTACTCACAATTTCATTAGATCTATTTGTTTTCTGCTACAAGTTCATGCCTAGATTGACCAGGGGTTGATCGATGATCGCCCTGCATCTCCACTGCTTTTGATCCAATCTTGGTCTAATGTGTGAAGGGCCTAGGTAGTGACACCTTACTACCTAGTATATAATTTTTTTCTGAAGAAAAATGAGTTTATTTTTTTGGCAGGGGAGAGAGGACAATTGAATGAACTTAAAACTAGAAGGAGAGGTAAATTTGAGAAAAAAATAAGGCATTAAACTTTTCAAAAGGAAGCATTTTCTTTAAAAAAAAAAACTGGAAGTCAAAAATATGAATTTGAAAGAAAAAATTATCACAACAATAAGAACTTTAACATGAAATCTGAAAGAAAAACTAGAGGGTTGAAAATATGAAATTTGCTTCTCAGGTGGCAAAGTAAAAAAGGCCGTCTCATGTTGGCAAATTGTATGTTTCCCTCAGAATGTGTTAAACATTTGAAGGATTTTTAACATTTTGAACTATAGTTATAAAAGTTGAACCAGATCAGTTTCGAGCAATTTGTTTAGTTATCAGATTGGTGGGCCAACTGGTCGAACTGCATGTAGACCCAAACATCAAGTTGGTTGAGTCCATTAGTCAAACAAACCTAGATCTATTGTTTAAACCATAAATTCCAACTAAAAGAAAATATATTGCTTCCATTACATCATATGTTGGTGACAATTGGAAATAAATTTCCATTCATGTCTCAAGTAAACAATCAAATTATCTTTTAGCAAAATTAAGCTGTATAACTTGTATCCAAACTACAAAGTACAAACTATAAACTATTAAAATAAATCTGCTGAATAGGAAAAGCCATAAGATAATTAAATTATTAACTATACCTAAACCACATGTAAGAACTTGTACAGCTAGAAAACTCCTAAAGAATCACAAATATAAAAATATGGTTGAGTTATAATTTATCTAATCTTGTATGTGACCTTTGTATTTTAGTCATGAAAATGGGGATTTTTTTGTTATTTTTAGATAAATGAAAAAACTACACCAGTTTTCTGAAAACCTGCAGATTTTTCCAGTTTTCAAAAAACAGGCGATCAAACTGTTTTTGGCTGGGTTTTTGATCTGTGGTTGGAATCGATCCAGCGAGTAAACTCATTTCCCCTCTTTTCCAGTTGAAATGCCAGTTCGGTCTGGTTTTAATAACTATGTCCTCAGCATTTGGTTTATACCAATGAATTAATTATTTGACTAGTCTCTGCAGTTAGTTTGAATTACAGGGGATTAATATACACTGTGCTCAGATTGTGATTGTAATTGTAGGACGTTACTTTTTAGCTCAGCTAATGATTTTAGCATTTGGTAGTAAATTTATGCCAAAATTATGAAATCATTCTTCCTAGTTCTTTTGCTTCATATTTACATTTTATTAACTATAGATTTTGTTAATTGCTCTTCATGAAAATGCCACCAGGTTGATTATGCTTTTCACCTTTTTGGCAATTCTTTCTATACTATCTCGTACTGCAGTTCCATGGTTTCTTAAGCTGATGATCAGTCTTTCAACCCAGGTACTTTCAACCAAATTAGCAAGCTATTGTACAAAAAAGTTTCACTTGTTATCATGCTCAAAGCTTTATGACATGATTGATTATATGCTAACAAATTCACATGTCTTTTGTGCAGACCAATGAACTTTATCAGTTGGCCTCTGTCGCATTCTGTCTGCTGGTTGCTTGGGTTTGTTCCCTACTGATTGTTTAGCTTTATCCTTGGATTATTTCTCCATGTTAGCACAATTTTTTATATCTTCAATTATGGGCTATGATGCAATTACATCACAGCCTAGGGATCTTTGACTTGCTCTAATGCATTTGCTCTATTTGAGCCTAATCTGTTATCTTAGGTTGATGTTATGTTCTTAAGTTGAGTTCTTTATAACTGTTTAATATTGTTGGAATATCAATTTTTTTTACTGGAATAAATAGAAAAATGAGCTTTAATTTCTTCAGAACTGACTCGTTGTCCAAATCCAAAAAAAAATTGAGCTTTAATTTCTTTAGAATCAACTCATTAATCAAATCCAAAATAGCTCGATTTTGGTTCAAAATATTTATTATCTGTGAATATTTTCTACATTGGAATTCAAATGTTAGAAATCTGTCCATCTTTGTATTTAGCAGATTGTTTTTATTTAAACAGGAAGAACTAAACAAGAATTTGAAACTTCTGGTTTTGAGTCAAAATATTATATAGATAATATTGGCTTGAAATCAATGTGTTTCAGAAGTTGTCATCTCTGTTTTGATTAAAGGTGTTTTCTGCCTGTTAACAAGTATTTCTATCAGGGTTTTCCCTTGAATTCCTCCAATCCTAGAATGAGAAACTCTACGTATTGAGGAATCAACAAAGCTTTTTGGCAGATTGTCAGTTTAATGCCCAATTATCTTTCAATAAACTATTTACTATCTGAAGTTGTTTCTATCTCAAATATTCCTTTTTGTATTCTAATTATCTCAGGGTAGTGATAAGCTGGGTTTGAGTCTTGAGTTGGGTTCTTTTGCTGCTGGAGTAATGATATCAACAACAGATCTTGCACAACATACCCTTGAGCAAGTCAGTACTTCTCTATCACTGTGTTTTGACATATAATTTTTTTTTTGCACGTCAATATTTTCATGATACTGCTAATATTACTTGTTTGATTATTTTTTTATTTAAATATAATTTTTTTTTTGTGTGTGTAAACTCAGAAGGGAAAAGTTTGCTGTTTGCTTTTTCTTGCTACTTTGTTTTTTTTTACTTGCATGATGGGGCTAAGCTTTTATGATTAATTTATGACTCATGTTTGCCCTCTAGGAATGTGGCAACTTCCATACTGTGTTTTAATTAACCTCATTTTTCTAGTGTGTTAGTGTTGTCTGCTGTGTGTAAGTTTACATCCTCAGTTATTCATTGTCCAACAGCGAAAGTCAGGTTCAGAGACTAGAAGGAATGATGCCTCCAGCCGTGGTTTTACACAAGTTAGAGTTGATCTGATCAACCATATTACAAGTCTTGGATTTACCTAGCTCTTTAGATACAGCTTAAATGAGGGTTAATCTCAAGGTTAATACCTAATGGTGTGTGGAAAAGGACATTGAGGCATTTGGAAACTCTGAAGGCTGAACAATAGAAAAAGAAATTCAGTTGCTTTAGTTTCACTACGTATGTATAACCCATTTTATAACAAGTGAAAAAAGATGCTGTGAAACCTACCCCAGATAGCTGGTGTGTTTTACTTCCTCATCAATATACAATCATTAGGCTATGCAACCAAGCCTAAGATGTGTATTGATCAAATGCATATTATGAGTATGTGCTGTTCACTCCAATCAACCATATGGATAACTTAGAAGTTTAATAGACACGTCGAGGTAATAGGATCTAGAACTTGAATTGTTTATTTTCTGCAAACTGAAGGGTAACAACTCATGGAAATTTACTAATCTATGCTAGATTGTTCATACTGTCATCACTTAAGTTAAACTATGCCTTTGTTATTGATGAAATCTGACTACATAAATAGTTGGGACTTTCCAACAAAATGATGAAGTTAGCATCAATAAATTCAATAATCACTTTGTCCTTTGCCTCAACCCCTCCTTGCATGCACTGTTGCTGGGCGAAACCCCTGTGATTTACCTCCCTTCCATATAGTGGGTGGCCACCCTGGAGGGGCTGCCGAGGTGACAGTTTCACTTTTTTGCTGCCAATAATCACTTTGTTCTTTATGTGGAATTCAGGTTTTAGTTATTCGTACTAAAATGTTGTCCTCAAGTTTCTGACATCACTTCATTGCTGCAATATTTCTTCTAAATTCTCTTCTGGTTTATTCTTTTTGCAGATTGAACCCATTCGTAACTTCTTTGCAGCTCTTTTTCTTGCTAGCATTGGAATGCTAATACATGTTCAATTCCTATGGAATCATGTAGATATTTTATTGGCAGCCGTAATCCTAGTAATCATTGTAAAAACAATAGTGATGACTCTAGTTGTAAAAGGATTTGGATACAATAACAAGACCTCACTTCTTGTAAGTCTAAATCTCACATTCTTATATATGTGGTCATACTATGCTTATCTTTTCTTTTTTTTTCTTTGTAGGTTGGCTTGTCCTTAGCGCAGATAGGAGAATTTGCATTTGTCCTCTTAAGTCGTGCTTCAAACCTTCATCTTGTTGAGGTTGTATGGATATTTCCTTTTCGAATTCTTAATTTAGTTTGTGCTCAGTCATCGTTAGTCAGGTTTGCAATTGCCACTTAGTCTTGGGACTTGAGTCATAACTGAAATTGTTTATCTGTACCTTTAATTCTGGTTTCATGGGGCAGCTGAAGAATGGCAAAAAGTTAGCATGTGTTTCTGTCAGATTATTTTAAAACTTCTCTTGGTAAATACAATATGGTGATCCTTTGATACCTTTCTGTGGAACACAAAATGAAACTTCCCTCCCTCACAATGACCGTGGGTCCGGTCGGTGGGGGCCCTGGGGGCGAGGGTTTCGCCTTTTTGCTGCAACAAAATGAAACTTCCCAGATAATAGGTCCATAAGCAATTCATGAATCATGATGCTGCTAGCCTGCTACATGATGAGAATTGACTAATTTCATGCATTTATACGATTTAGGTTTTCATACTAGCACATACTTTCACTATTTAGATGTCAAAGTTCATAGTAGTTGTCCTTCAAAATGGTAACTTCAGTTGCACCGTTTTACAGGGTAAATTGTACCTTTTACTTCTGGGGACAACTGCACTTAGCTTGGTAAGTACTTCTCAATAATCAAGATTTAGGAGATAGGAAGCCACTGCTATTAAGATTTTTCTTTCATCTACAGCTTGCCTCGTTAAGAAATATCAAGGATTAATCATATCTTTGCATGCTTGTTTTTAGGTAACTACTCCATTGTTATTCAAGTTTATCCCCGCAATCATTCATCTTGGTGTTTTGCTGCGATGGTTTGCTCCTGATAGCATCGAGGTAATGATATTGCATCCTTGACTATCCTCTTGGGGATGTTTGGATGTTCCATTCCATGTTAATAAACCAGTTTTATCTGCAGTTAGGGCATAAAGGTGATAGTCTTCGGTCCGATAGTGCAAATAAGCGCATGACTTCAATAATTCAGGGTTCTCATGATTCATGATAAAAGAAATTCACAGGAGGAGTCCATGCTGCAGCTAATTAGTAACTGAAGATAATGACTTGCAAGAGCATGTATCGCAGGGAGAACATGTACTGAAACCAGACTATTTCATGGTGCATATTAAATTTCAAAAGCATGGATGAATCCGCTGCATTATTATCTGAACGAGCATACTTTCTATCCTGGGGAGAAAGCCTTCCAAAAAGCTATATTGATTACATTTTAGCACTAAATGGGATTTATCATACCCTATCCTGGTGCAGTTTTTGTGTAAAGCACACGATAATGTATATTTTTGTTTGTTGATATGCTGCATCTTTGAGATTTGAGTTTTTCCTTCATATTCATTCAAACAAGTCTAGAATTGCTGATTCATCAGCATCCATTTTGTACTTAAACCTTATCCTCTTTTTTATAGTTGAAGTCTTGATTTGTTGTACAATTTTATCCGATTTGTAACAGAGTTCTTCAATTACTTCAAGTTTTTCTCCATAAACCTCATAGTATGATGCTAAAATTTGATCTGGTAGCTGTGGTTTGTTCAGATTGTGCTGGGCTTGGATTCAGAGGTCCCATCTAATTTGTTGGTTCATTATTGTTGTTGCTCAAAAGTTATTATTGTTCATAGTTGCAGCTCAGTTGTAAATGCAAATTTGTGAATCTATGATGCATGTCTGTATACGATTTAATGTCAATGTCATTTTATTGATGTCAAGTAATTGTTTCAGATCATAGTATACTAGAGAAAGTGTTAGCTTGTTTCCTGCTGGATCTAAATTCTAATAGACATTCCTTGTAACTCTGTTTCCTTTATTGAATCTGGTTACAGGAAAGTACGTGTATTGCTAATTTACCTCTAAAAGATCTTTGGTTTCATGCAGATCTGCCTGCCCTGAGAATACGATCCTAGGTGACATTAACTAAGCTTGCGAGAATTTGTAACTTTGTCTGAAAACATCTACTTAATGAATCTTGAGCCTGGACTTTGATCTGCTTGCACTATTACAACATTGCAGTTTGTTATTTCTTGTGAAAATCCTTGCCACTCTACTTTGATTCTCATTTACTAGTGTTGAGATCATAATTGGTCGTTGCTTCGAGAATTTACGAAACTATGCTGTTTTATGTTGTGGATTGAATCATTGCCAGAGACTGCTGTTTTATATGGTGGGTAGAAATCAGTACGTCATTTGTCGGTTCAATTCTGATATGATCAAGTCAAGTTTGGAACCACATTACTAATGATGACCCGTGAATAACATACAAAATTAACGTGTGATGACATGTAGAAGATTTGAGAAAAATTAATCTAATTGTGATACATCAAAATAGACAAGAAATCTCTAAACCTTTAGGACTTTGATGGCTTTAAGCTGGATCGGGGACTTGGGAGGAAGCGTGATCAATTTGAAGAAAGCGCCCAAGTCGAACGCCATTCCTGCGTGAAAAAGATTAAAAAATTTCGAACTGCTACCAGTAGGAAAAAAAAAAAAACGTCACAATCAATAATTGAAATGTCTTTCATGACATTGTTTACCATTCCGACGGCAAAGTAAAACCGGCATAGTAAACTCGATGATTTTATCGTGCATCATCATCACGTGTGTCACACGTGTGTATTGCGCGCTAGAAGGGTCAATGCCAGTCGTTGGATGTTTCTGGTGGTATCGAAAGTATCCCGTGTAATGCGATGCTGCTGACATTACTCGTTGAGCACGAGCTTCTTTGTTTGCAAAAATTAAAAAATAGATTTAATTAATTAAAATAATTTCCAATTATTTTGAAGAGATTTTATAAATCTTAATTAAATTATTCTAATAAAATATATAAAAATATATTTAAAATTTTTAAAAAATTAATAAATTTTATTAATTGATATTCTTAATTTTTTACCATTTAAAATTCTATTTAAAAATTAAAAAAAAATCTAAAAATTAAATTTATTTTTTGATAATTTTTATTTTTTTATTTTATTTATTTTTACTATTTTAATGTTTAATTGATATTCTGATTTTTTTTACTATTTTAAATAAATATTATTTAAATTAATAACTAATTAAATGAATAAATAGTTAATTTATATAATTATTATATATAAAATAACATCTTTATATTAATTAATATAATTATGATTATTTAATCTGGAGAACCAATGCTTCATCTGAATAATATTAATTTTAATTCGAGTTATTTATAAATCAATTTTCTTTAAAAAAAATTATAATTAATTATTTTTTTAATAATATTAAGTTATTCAATAATGGAGAACTTATATAAAATCAATATATAACTTATTTTTAAATTATACAATATAAACATATTTATCTAATAATTACTATATATAAATAAAAAAATATCAAAATCATATCGGCATGACACGATATGATACCAAAATAATATCGTTCCAATCTGGAATCGAAATCTCGACATGGGTCAAAATTTTAAACCTTGGTCACGATATATGAGAATGCTGAAGAAGAAATGTGTCGTTGCATACAGATGCAGGGCTCAAATTGGCATCGATCAACTGCTTCTTGCAAGTACCTTTCCCCTCACTGTTACCTCTAGTCTACTTATTGTTAGTGTCAGCTCTAAGTGTCAACCACCATGAGATGATTGATATGAAACTATGGTATCATATTCTAAATAAAAGATAACATTTTGTATTTATTATATTTACTTTAAATCTATACAAATTTGAATAAATATAATAATACCTGATCCTGTTCGAGAGTCGAGTCAACGGGCGCTGGGGACGTGGCGCTCGCTGCTGTCTTCAGATGACGTGGACATCCGGTGAACCTGCAACAAAGCTGGGCCGGGAAGGGGTTCCCGGCGACGACCCTTCGACGCTCAAGTCAGACACCGGTGAAATAAAGTGGAAGCAGAGTAACGAAACTGTAGCTACAGTGAATAATCGCGCATACCTCCGTCGAAGTCTGAGATTCTTATATAGGATCCCGAGGGGCGCGTGCACGCTTCCCGAGGCATGCACGCTCCTCAAAGCATACCTTAGAATGGTCGTGCCAGAAAAGTGTGCCTGATGCCATACCGCAACCGTCCGAGCATATCTCCGACATGACAGTGGAAACTTCCACTGTACGATCTTCTGTCCGGTCTGGGCGCCGACCATGCTGTCTGTCGGCAGCGCGTGTCTCGAGAAGGATATCGCCAGCTGTCCAGTTTGTCCTCTTCTCTCTCGTCTGTTACTAGGCTGAGCGGGTGAGCCGCTCGGTCGAATACTCAGACGAGCATGCAGCCTTAGTTGTTCGGTAGCTCGGCCAAGCGGACATGTCGCTCGGCGAATCGACTCTTTCATACGAGAACCCCTGAGCATCGGAAACCCGACTTGCGATCGAGCTGTCTTCACGCCGGCCTGGGTGCTATCGCGGCCGATCGGCGAGGTGACCTCCCCGCTCGGCAAGACCATTGGGCTGACCATCTTGACTTTGACTTTCACGTGTCGTTGACCACTGTACGACCGGGCCCCCTCCTTCACCACCGGATCACGTGCCTTCCCGTCTAGTCTAGTCGAAGGAGGCTGAAAGTCCGACTGACTGGACTGCTAGTTTGGTGGTGTATTGACCGCTCGACCACTGAAGTGAGTGATTCTCTGATCGGGCACTGTGAGGGCCCCCTCCTGCCGCTCGGCGGCCTACCTGCTAGGCCTTGGAAAGTTTTGATTGTCACTGATTGCCTTGCCGATCCGAGGGCGATTAATGTTGACGTCTTCAGGATCTCCTCGGAATTCGTGCAAATCCTTGCCCTTAATGTGGAGCACGCTTCCACGCCCACGTAATGACATTCATTAAATGTCGCCCCTAACCTGTTGCCACATGGTGCCACCGTCGTCATCGTACGGCGAGGACATCAGTTCCGATGGGATAGGCGACGGTTTGAATTCAATGGTCAGATGCCAACTTCGATCCGGATGACCTGGATCGGACGGTTAAGGTTGACCGAGCCCTATGTTTATAAAGCACCGACGCCGACAACTATTCCATCATTGCTGCTTCCGCGTGTTTCATCGGCTTCCTCGGCCTCCAACGCTCCGACGATCTTCCACCTCCCTCTCCTAGGTCTACTTTTGTAAGCTCCCTGATTTTTTTTTGTTTTCGCATTTGCTTCCCCTTGCTTTCCTTGGTGTCACCTCTTTTGTTGTTCTTTCCGTCGATCTTTCTGACGAAGCTTCTGCGTTTTCATTTCCCGATCATGGCCAGTTCGTCCGCCCCCTCTCCTGGCCTTTGGTATCACGCCATGGAGAGTCGGTTCGACTCGGGAGATGCCTTTAAGCTGATTAATGCATATGATATCCCTACTGACCACAAGCTCACCCTGGCCGAGCCGTCCGACTGGCCTCATGACTCGCCACCCGACACTGTTACCTTCTTCCGCGACCAATTCGTAGGTGGCCTTAGGTTTCCAATCCACCCATTCATCATAGAAGTGTGCAACTACTTTCGCATTCCCTCGGCCAGCTCGTGCCCAACTCCTTCAGGCTGCTGTGCGACGTAGTTGTGTTCTTCCGAGTGCACAACATCCCCCTTAAGCCTCAGATTTTTCATTATTTTTACTATCCCAAGCAATCCGAACTGAGCGCCTTCTTGTTTCAAGCTCGGATCGGCTTGGTTTTCTTTGATAAAATGTCCACCTCCAACAAGCATTGGAAGGACCATTTCTTCTTTTTGAGTTTTCCCGAGTCGCCACCCTTCCGAACCCAATGGCAAACTTCGCTGCCGCCTCCCCCCGACCTGAAAAGGTATAGGACCGAGCCCGCTTTTCTACACGCGGCTAGCCTGCTGGCGGGACTGAAGCTGGACATCCATAAGCTGCTGCCCGAAGGGATGCTGTATCTATTTGGCTTAAGCCCGATCCGAACGCGGCTTCCGAACGGCCCTGATAAGAAATAACTTTCTCTCCTTTTCTTTGGGTCTAACTGATTTCTTTTCTCTTTCTTGCAGCTGAGACCATGATGAAATCGGTGGTGTTCGACATGCTGAAACGCAAGACTGCCGAGATAGAGGCGGCTGCAGCGCAGGAGGCGGAGAGACTCAGCATCACCCCGATTGACTCTCATGAAGGCGAGAGCGAAGAGGTGCAGACGGCGAGCGATGTGTCTGCCGCTCGAACGGTCACTACTGATGCAGCTGGAGAGATCGCTCTGTCGGGTACAGAACCGGCCACTCGGCCCGAGGAAGCTGAGTCTTCCGATGACGAACTCCCGTTGGTTGGACGCAAACGCCGCCGAACAGGCACACCAACCCGCTCAGCCACCTCAGCCGTTCACATGTCCGAGCGGATGGACGATCCTCCTCCACTGGCTCCAGCGACTGTGGAAACGCTGTCTTCTGACCGGTCCCCATCTCAAGGAGATTGGCCTTCCGACCCCATCGCTGCTCAGCCTCTCAGCTCGCTCCCTCCGGCTTCACGGGTAATCAAGCGATCTCTTATTCACTCTGAACCGGTCGGTCAGTCTTCTGCCCCTTCAGCGTTCGCTCAGTCTACCTTGGCCCAGCGTAGGACTATCAAGGCCTTACTCCACCTACCGACAGAGGAATATTTGCAGACGGTCGAACGACTGACGAGCCCCGAACACTTAATAACCATCCGGGGACCCCTCGCGAAAGTCTGGGAGGACGCCCGAGCGTGCGTGGCTCTGATGCCCCCGGGGCAGCTCGGCAACAGTTATCTGCAACAAACCACCGAGGTAACTTTTATCACACGCCTTCATTTCTTCCTCTCTGTTCAGTACTGACTATTTCCCTTTTGACCTGGTTGCAGTATTGGGTGGAAAGTATAGCAGTATGCCACAGCCTAGCTTTCCTTGAAGAGGAGTTTAAAAAGATCAAGGTCTCTGGTGGGGCTCCCCCTCAAGGCCCTTCTTATGTCGAGCTGAAGGCCGACTTGGATAAGACCAACAAACTGCTAAAGGCCAAGCGACACAAATCTTCGGGCCTGCAAACTAGGTAGACCGGCTCGAGACCCAAGTAAAAACTTATGACAAAAAGATCGACTTGGCTACCTCTAGGAAGAATAGAGCCGTCACCGACCTAGAGGCAAAGAATGTCGAGGCCCGAGCGCTCGAGCAGAAGGTCAAGGAGTTAACTGATCTGCTCATCGCCGAGAAAGCGGGCCGCTCAGCGGAGGTGGTCGCTCTCCAGGGCGACCTGAAGACCCTTCAGGAGGCACTCGAGGCCTCTCGAGCCGCCCTAAAAGAATATCAGGAGGCTGAGCCAAGTCGATTTACTGTCATGCAGCAGAATTATATCCTCTCGGAGAAATTTGTTGAAAAAGCTTACGCTCGGCTCGTCCATGCGTTCGAGTTGGCCATCACCGTCACAGCTGACTATCTAAAGACAAAGGGCCGACTTCCTAAGGATTTCACTATTCCTGCCCGTGATCATGCTGATCTTTTAACCACCATTCCGGATGAGATTTTTAATTATTTAGAGTGAAGTCGTGGATGTGTACTGGCCGTTCGGCCTATTTCACTGTGTGTAATTGTCGTTCGGCTTATTTTGATCAATGAACTTTTTTGGCCTTTCCTTGTCTGCTCGTCCAATCGCTATGTGTATTTGAGCGAGTTGTTTGATTCGTGTGAGCCTTCGCCTCTTGATCTCCGAGCTACCACTTGGCAGTCGAGTACAAGACCATCGCTCTTCCGTAAGTCCCGTTAGGTTTACGCGGTGCCAAGGCTGAACTTTATGGTTGCCGCTCGACGGTCTACGACCCGGGGGGTTTACAGTCGTCGGTTCGACTCTAGAGTTTAACGTCGCCGCTCGACGGTCTTCAAGCCGGGGGGATTATAGTCGCCGGATCGACTATAGAGTTTAACGTCGTCGCTCGATGGTTTTCGGGCCGGGGGGTTTATAGTCGCCGGTCTGAATCTAGAGTTTAACGTCGCCGCTCGACGGTCTTCAGGCCGGGGGGTTTATAGTCGTCGGATCGACTCTAGAGTTTAACGTCGCAGCTCGACGGTCTTCAGACCTGAGGGTTTATAGTCACCGGATCGACTCTAAAGTTTAACGTCGCCGCTCGACGGTCTTCGGGCCCGGGGGTTTATAGTCACCGGTTCGACTCTAGAGTTTAACGTCGCCGCTCGACGGTCTTCAAGCCGGGGGGTTTATAGTCGTCGGATCGACTCTAGAGTTTAACGTCGCCGCTCGACGGTCTTCGGGCGGGGGGGGAGGGGGGGGGTTTATAGTCGCCAGTCCGACTCTAGAGTTTAACGTCGCCGCTCGACGGTCTTCAAGATAGGGGGTTTATAGTCGTCGGTCCGACTCTAGAGTTTAACGTCACCGCTCGACGGTCTTCAAGCCGGGGGGTTTATAGTCGCCGGTCCGATTCTAGAGTTTAACGTCGTCGCTCGACGGTTTGATGGAGTGTAGCCGTTCAGCGAAAATTGGTTATTCCCTTGTGTGTCATGAATTCCTTCCTGCGAGCGAAGGATACCGAAGAACGGAAATACACTTAATGAATTACATTGGTGCACCTTTCAACCAACTCGGTACGACTGGAGATGATTGTTGGTGCAACCTTAGGTCAAGGTTGACCTGGTTGACTTGACTCGAGTTGACCTGACTCGAGTTGTATTTTGATGTTTGACGAGAATAGAAAAGTTCTATTTTGATGTTTGACGAGAATAGATCGTCTTTATCTTCTTGGTGACTTGCTACTAGCGCAAGTCCAGCGAGAGCTTCTATCTCCGATTCAGATTACGTGTCATCCCACGTCACCTTTAGATTATACTTGGGCCGAGCTGGCTTCTTGTTCTTTTTCCTTATCCTTATTCTTCAATTTTGGGCAGTTATCTTTGACATGCCCTTCTTCATTGCAGTAGTAGTATCTTACTTTCCTTTTTTTTGTACCCTGCATTAAGTTTTTTAGATTTATTTTTTTTTTAAATTTTCTTACCATGAGTGACATTTTGTCGTCATCGAGAGAAGATTCAAAATCTCGTTCGTCCGTTTTTGCCCTTAAGGCAAGGTTGTGCTTTGGCTCCTTCTTTAGACATGCACATCTTGACTCATGAATTTCAAAAGTTGAAAAAAGTTCTTCTAAAGTGCTTACCTCTAAATCCTTAGAGATGAATTACGCATCTACTAAGGTCGACCATTTTGGAGTCCTGGGAAATACGTTAAGTGCGTACCTTAGCAAATCTTAGTTGGTTACCTTTCTCCGAGATTCGTGAGTCCGGTGATGAGCTCCTTGATTCTTGAGTGGAGATGTGGGACAGTTTTGCCTTCTTCTAACCAGAGGTTGCTGATATGGTTCTGGAGCAGGTCCCGTCTCGCTAGTTTTGCCTCTGAGGTCCCTTCGTGTAGTTCCAGGAATTTTTCCCAGAACTCCTTGGCTAACTCATAGGCTCCGATACAGTTGACTTCTTGAGGTGGTAAAATGCTAAACAGATGAAACTCTGCTTTGCCGTTTGCCACGAAGTTGACTTGCTCCTTCTTCGTCCACTGATATGCTTCTTTATCTTTCGGGGCTACAAAATCATATTTCATAATTATTAATAATTCAAATTTTATTTTAAACAATACCTCCCTTGAACTTCGGTGGGTTGATGCTTGGTCCAGCCATCTCATGCTTCATTTAGCGGTTAGTCCTCCTGAAGTGAACCCGCTCAGATACTAATTGTAGGACCCTTGACAGCCAACTAGAGGGGGGGGGGGGGGGGGGGGAATAGCCCTGCAAAATAAAAAGAACTTTTCTCAAACTTTACAGCTTAATAAGAATCAACACTTGCATAAAAGAAATAAGAAACTAGAATTAAGAGGTACAACAGATTTACTTAGTTACAACCGGGAAGGTTATTAATCCAAGGAATTTGAAAGTGCACTAAACTCTCCTTCTGACGAAGAAGCCTCTTTACAGCAATTAAAGCACTCAATTACATAACCAGACTGAAAAGAAATCAATCACAAGTGTTGTTCTGACCTTCTGGGACTAGGGCTGTATTTATAGACCTAGTCGGGGCGCCTGGAAGGGTTTCAGGTGCCTCTACGGGGGTAAGACTTTTTCCCCATTGTAACGCAACATGACACGTCTCGTTTGTCTAATTTTTTTGGTC
Source organism: Zingiber officinale (assembly GCF_018446385.1). Taxonomy (NCBI): domain Eukaryota; kingdom Viridiplantae; phylum Streptophyta; class Magnoliopsida; order Zingiberales; family Zingiberaceae; genus Zingiber; species Zingiber officinale. The sequence goes on along the minus strand of NC_055996.1, from coordinate 7,306,999 downwards.
CGGGCACCCCAGATCGAAAAATCAACTTTTTATTGATTTTCGGTCCCGGTCTTATGCTCCATTTCTGCTCGCATTGGTCCGGGTCTTCTGCTCGCTTGGGTGATCTCGACCATCTGGAATAGGGTTCACCCGAACCCAACTTCCAACCTTATCGTGCAACCTTCCACTCCGGCTTCTCGTCCCTCGAAAACGTTGCGCGCCTCCTTCTCGTCCGCCCGCGTACTCTTCCGCAACACCTCATCCCTCAGATGCACCTCACCCGTCGGCTCTCTTCTGTACCGTCCTTCTCGCTAGCTGCATCTTTCACTCGACTTCCTATCCTCCTAAATTCCTGCACACTTAGACACAGGGGTTAAATACCAACAGGACATAATCTGACTTGGTTGATGACATCAAAACTACCTTAGGGTACTTACAGTTACTATATTATATTATTCATTGTATGAATTGCTTCTTTTCGGAGGTTTCAGAAAGAAGGATTATAGTGAGTTGCTCAACGGTATGATCAAGGATCGTGGGTCTTGGAGTAGGAGTTGACGTATGCTCCGAACCAAGTAATCACTTGAGTCTTTTGTATTATTTTCCGCTGCCACTTTGATATTTGTTCTACTAGTCATTATGAAAAGAAAAGAGTTTTAAAGGAGCGATATCCAACCCCCCCTCCCTATTGCTCCCTATCGATCCTTCAGATAGCATTTTAACTATCGCATAACAACTTAACTCCATTTTACTGAACACCCAGTTCTCTGACCAACCCTATAAGCCATAAAGCTTCCTTCATTACTTCAGCTGCTACCATGTACTTTGACTCAGTAATAGACAATGTAACAATAAATTATATCATAGATTTCTAACAGATAGGTCCTCCTGCCACAGTGAACACATATCTTGTAGTAGATATTTTGTCATCTAAATCTCCTGCATAATCTACATCTACGTATTCAGCAACTTAAGGATCTTCCAGTTGTTTACTGAACATGATGTTTTAATCAGTTGTATTTCTCAATTATTTAAAAATCTACTTCACTACATCCCAATGTGGTCAACCAGGATTTGAGAGAAACTTGCTTACCATACTAATTACTTTAGCCAAATTTGGTCTTGTGCATACCATAGCATACATCAGACAACCAACTGCACTGGCATAAAAACCTTTGACATCTCTTGGATCTAATCATCCATCTTTAGACACTGTGTATTGGATAACTTGAAGTGATGTGCCAGGGGTGTGCTCACTGATTTTGCATTCTTCATGTTAAATCTATTCAGCACCTTCTCCACATAGTTATGTTGAGACAACCATAATCTCCTTGCAGCTCTATCCCTGTGAATCTCCATGCCATGAATCTTCTTGGCCTCTCCCAAATTTTTCTTTCCTTCAGGAAGTTCCACTAAATTCCACGTTTGGTTCTTATGCAATGACTTTATCTCTTCCTCCATAACACCTATCCACTTGTCATTGTCAGAGCTGTGTACTGACTCCTAAAAAGATATAGGGTCTCTGCTACTAGTGATAAGCACATAAGATACCAAGTCTTCAAATTCGTATATGGTGGGTGGATTTACGACTTGTCTCATTCTGCCACCAGGTATAGTGCGATGCTCATGTACTCTGAGCTAGAATCATTGGATTCATGAGTCTCTAACTCCACCTGCACAACATCCTTTTCCATGTTGCTTTGTAGTGTTTCCTTTCCTCCTCCTTAGTACGCTATAGCATAGCCTTCTCGTCAAACATCATATCTCTATTGATCATCACCTTGTTTGCCTTAAGATCCCAAAGCTTGAAGCCTTTAACTCCTTTCTGATATCCCAGAAAAATGTATTGCTTTGACTTCGCATTCAGCTTTGATCGTTCCTCACTAGATACATGCATATAGGATGGAAAACCAAAATCTTGAAGATGAGAATAATCTACTGGATTTTCTGTCCATACTTCCTCTGATACTTTGCCTTCTAGTGCTGCCCTTGGTGATATATTAATGAGATAGCATGCCATGTTAACTGTTTCTGCTTAAAAATTCTTTGCTAGCCCTGCATTCAGCCTAAGACATCTTGCATTCTCAATAATTGTTTTGTTCAACCTTTTCATCACCCCATTCTGCTGAGGTGTCCTGCGAATCAAGATATGTCTCATTATCCCATATCGCTCATAAAATTCCTGAAACTTTGAATCTGTGTACTCAGTCTCATTGTCTGACCTAAGACATTTGATCTTCCTTCCAGTCTGATTCTCCACTTTAGTTTTTCACAGTTTAAACTTTGTAAAAGTTTCCGACTTGTGACACATAAAGTATACCCAGACATTTCGTAAGTAATTATCAGTAAAACTCACAAAATATAAGTGTCCTCCACATGATGCTACACTGGCTAGTCCCCAAAGATCCATATATACGTAATCTAGAATCTCCTCCATCTTGTTTGTTGTCGTCTTGAGTTGCACTTTACTTTGTTTCCCAAGAATATAGAATTTACATAATTTAAGCTTGCATATCTTGGCACTCTCTAACAAATCTCTCTTATAAAGTTTTTGCATCCCACGTTTGCCCATATGCCCTAGCCGCATATGTCACAAGACAGTACTGTCTGATTCAGACTCCACTGAGGCAACTCCACCTACAGTTGTAGTCCTTATCAACTTATAGATACTCCCTGCTAACTTTGTCTTTTCATTACCATTCAGAGCTCCCTTGCTGACTTTTATCACCTCGCTCACTAATTTATAACTACAACCAATATTATCTAGTATGCCTACTGAGATCAAGTTCTTCCTTAACTCTGGTATATATTTGACATCACATAGGGTTCTAATCACATCATTAAACATCTTGATTCTGACGTTCCCTATACCGATAACTCTACATAATGCATCATTTTCCATCAATATTGAATCAAAATCCACTGTCCTATAGGTGTCAAACCACTCCTTGTTTGGAGTCATGTGATATGAACATGCAGAGTCTAAAATTCATGCATCTGTTAGTTGCTTCGAACTCAACATAATTGATAGCATATCTCCATCACCATTCTTTGAATTTTCTTCTTCAATTATGTTTGCAGACATTGCTGAACTACCTTTGTTCTCTGTAACATGTTTCTTTATCTCTGGACAATCTCTCTTCATATGACTTTTGCCTCCACACTTGTAGCACATGATCACCTTCTTCTTTCTAGACTTAGAACGATCCTTGTTGTCGTTACTAGATCCATGTTGAGATTTGCTCCTACCACGCTCTTGATTACTATTTACCACAAGTCCTTCTCCCTGAGAAATTTTATCGCTTGTTTTCTTCCTTTGGTGAAATCCTAGCAATGCACTTATAATCTCCTCAACATTGAGAGTTTCCTTACCCCACATCAAAGTAGTAACTAAATTCTCGTATGTAGGAGATGAAGATAGAGAATTCAACAACATCAACGTCTTGTCTTCATCTTCGATCTTCACATCAACCCACTTCAGATCACTCACAATTTGGTTGAATACGTTGATATGCTGGCTCAAATTAGTTTTTTTTGTCATCTTCAGCCCGAATAATTTCTACTTAAGATAGCTTGTTTGTCAATAACTTTGACATGTACCAACATTCCAACTTTTGCTAAACTGCCACTGGTGACTCCTCGTCCATGACATGGTATATCACATCATCTGTAAGACAATGCCTGATTGTTGCTACTGCCTTTGCCTAAAGTTATTCTCAATCCAATCTCTCCGTACTTTCTGGTTTCCTTTCTCCTAGCGCCTTCACCATGCCTTGTTGCACCAACAAGTGCTTGACCCATCTCTTCCATAATCAAAAGTTTTCAGTTTCATCAAACTCACCATATCAAATTTCACAGAAGTCGTTCCCAACATGTTGAAGAAATCTGTCAAAATCTCGCTTTGATACCAATTTTTGCGTAAAGAGGGGGCAACACCTCTCAACCTCTAACACGGGAGAAGAGGAAGGGATCGCACAAAGCAACGAGACAAAGACGCTCAAGAAAGAGCAAACACGAGGAAAGAGAAGAAGAAGAGTTCTCGTGGTTCGGCGGTGTGCCTACTCTACAAAAATGGCCAAAGCTTTATTAGAATTCTCTCTACACAGTTGAATCATATTCAATGATTCTCATGATACAATTGGTTTAGAATGATCCCTATAAATAATGCCTAAATGATAGATCTGGTAAAATCATAATAGAATTTTATTATGAAAATTCGTAACAGAATTCTGTTATGAAAAATTATAACAGAATTCTATTACAAAAAATTTTAACAGATTTTTCCTTCCATGATATCCCTCGCATTGACATTCATCTAGATATTAGCCGCCAATCAACCGTCTACCCTAGTAAACCAGCAACGTCAGCTCAAGGCATTGGCCTTGCCTATATATATACGTCTGGATCGGAGTCAGGGTGCTTGGAATTGATCCAAGCACCCGTTGGTGACATGCATGGTCTAGGCGCCTGGACTTACTTAGTATTATTTTTTTATTTTATGTTGAAATTGATTGGAGTCAACAAAATTTTTTTGTTGCAAGTTTCGTTGGTTATTTGGGTCGAAATTTGTTTTCGACCCTAAATTTGTTGCAATTTTGGGACGAATAATTTTCGTTCCAAACGTTTGTCCCCAAATTTATGTTTTTTTTGTAGTGAGGGTTCAAAATTTTAGAATTTAGAAGTTGGGTTATAACGGATTCGAGTTAATAAGATTTTTCCTCTAGGGTTCAGACTTCCCTCTTGGTTTATAGTGTTCCATATTAAAAATTTTAGATATTCACGGGGTATATTATATGTATTTAGGATTTAAGATTTTAAAATTTAAGAGTTGAGTTATAATGGATTTAAGTTAATAAGATTTTCCTCTAGGGTTTAGATTTCTCTCTTGGATTATAGTATTCAATATAAATAATTTTAGATATTCACGGGTATTATATATGTATTAAGGATGTTTTAAGGAATTTTTATTTTTATTTTAAAAAAAAAAATTAAAAAAATAGAGTCAGGTCGCCTGGATTAAATCCAGGCGCCCCAGCCAAACTAAAATAAAAATAAAAAACAAATCTAAGCGTCAGGATTAATTCCAGGCGCCCTGATAAATTTGTCGCGGACTATTCCGCATGAAACAGTCCGTAACTTATCATTACAATATATATACGTTGATCTCTAAAAAATACATACACTCGAATAATTATCGATAATCTCATAATTTTTTATTTTCTCATTGATGTTCTTGCATTTTTTTTTCTCACTCCCTCGATAATCTCGTGTCTTTCTCCTCTCTTGACAATAATAGTTTCAAAGGAATTATTTATCTTCTACGTTCTTTCTTCCTCTTTCAAATAAAAACATAAAATAAGAATTTTTATTCATTCGATTTAATACAAAACAGTATATTAGTTTTTTTAAACATCAAATGATTCCAATATTAAAAACACATTATTCAATAAAAAAATGTCAACTACATGAGCTATATATATATATATATATATATCAGTCATTAAAAATAAAAACTCAAAACATCAATTAAAAATTTAAATGAAAAATCACTTAATTTTTCGAAGATAATACTTTAGAATATATATATATATATATAATAAATCTAAATTAAGATTAATACTTGAGATATTAAAAAATATCTTTTTTTATACATGAAAAACTTGAATGCTACTAATAATATTGGTTAATATAAAGTTATCAGAAAAAAAATTTCAAAATCAAAATTAATAAACTTTTATTTATATTCAATAATATCTCTAAAAAATAAATAATTTAATAATTTTATCCACGGAAAAAAATTATTATCAAGTTTAAATATAAATTTTTAATTAATTTTTTCATCTAAAAAAAAATAATTTTTTTATAAAATAAATTAACATTATTTAAAAAAAAATTAAAAATTTACCTAGAGCCTTCAAAGCGGTTGAGACGGCCCTGTAAACCGGCAACAGATCCACGTGCAAGGTTGAGAGCAACTTTGTTTTTGTAATTTGCTGGAACATGGCTCGTCATTTCCTCATAAAAATAGAACTTGAGACCGGAGTAAGGAAAGAAATAAACGAAGTGTAAAGAAATGAAACTACTAGTACAACAATTAAGTTGACACTAAAGATTATGGCAGTAAAATTTGACTTCAGATGAATCCAAATTAAGACACCTAATCTACAAATATTCAACAAGGAAAAGGACCTAAAAATGAAGGAAATCCAACATAACCAACTTTCATACAATTTCTTTCTAAACAAAGACAAAAACGTTATCTAAACATCTTCTATATGCCTTTTTCAGATATAGGATGACCTAAACTAATTGGGATGCATTTTCAGCTGGTAACTCTGAGAAGACATGGCATAGTTAGGATCTAGTGTCACACCCTTCGCATAAGTATGGCGTTCGACTCGTTATATTCTTCGATGGGCAGGTGGAGGATCACTGTGACATGGCGCTAGCCGCTCAGGGCCGATTGAGCCAAGGTCGCTCGACTGGACGGTCGGAAAGGGGACATCAGACGGATGCCGGACTTTTTTACCTTCGAGGGCTTCGAAGGTGGAGGCATGAAGGCCACTGGCAGCGTGGTAAGAGTCTCTTGCAGCAGATCAGCCAAGGAGGGCATCCGATCAGACGACATGGAGGCCGTCGTTTCTTGAATCGGAGTCGGGGTAGAAGTTTCGACCCGCTCGACAGACCGCGCACCTGAGGTAGCGGAGCGCAATGAGGGCTTTGCTCGGCGCCTCTTGTGTCGATTCAGTGGTACATCGGAGGAGGCTGAGCCCGATGGCTCCTCAATCGAGATGATCGGACGCCACTTGGATGGAGGCTGTGAGCCCATGGCCGCTTCTTCGCTCGGTGCATGGCTGGCATCGCCTGCGCTCACCAAGATGGGCATCGCATCGCTCTCATCTTGGGGCTCTTCATATGAGCCGATTGGCTGTAGGCCGTGACTCGCCAGTTCTTCAGCAACTGCCACATTGATCACGGCATCCTTGAGCTTCATACCTAGGTTGGCCGGCAGCCGGGTGCGGATCGGACTTAAGCCAAAGATATAAAGGACACCTTCCAACAACAATTTGTGGATGTCATACTTTTGACCGACCAACATCGAAGCCACTTTCGGGTAGTCCGATCGACTCTTGTAGCTTTTCAAGGGAGGCTAAGGCACCACTTCAAGCTGCCAGTGGGTCGGGAAGTCTGGCCGCTCGAGAAGGCGTATGAAGAAAAAATATTCTTTCCAGTGCTTGTTGGAGGTCGACATCTTGTTGAAGAAAACTAAACCGACTCAAGACTGGAAGAGAAAAGTCCCCGGATATGACAGTTTGGGATAGTAAAAATAGTGGAAGACCTGGGGAATAAGGGGGATGTCGTGAAAACGAAACAAAACAACGACGCTGCACAACATTCGGAAGGAGTTCGGTACAAGTTGAGGAAGGGAAATGCGAAAATATTTAAAAACTGTGAGAATGAAGGGATGAAGGGGAAACCACAGACTGGCGATAAACTGATCCCGGAAGAAACAGATACAGCTGGTCAACGGAGAGTTGGGCCGATCCAAGGGAGAAGACAGAACGATCTGATGATCAGAAGGAATCTTGAAGACATCTCTCAAGCTCTCAGCGTCGCCTCCATCAAACCTAGACTCCATGGATATGTAACAGAGTCCAGGGATGGAGGTAGACGGCTACGAAGAATTTGCCATCGCAAAAACAAAAAGGCAATCGAAGAAGACAAAGGTTATCGGAATACAGCTGGAACAGAAAGAAAGGTCGAAAAGCACGGAGGAGGAAGCAATTGGGAGGAAGCTTACGACGTTGGAGAATGAAGAACGCACAGGAACATAAAGAAGATCGTCGGAGGATGAAGAATGCGTAGCCGGGAGCACTCAAGGAAGACTGTGAAGGAAGCGACGCGGCGGGCTTATAAGCTTCAGGATCAGCCGATCAGAGCCGTCCGATCTAGGTCGCGGAAACCCAGGCCAAGATCTCACCGTCAAATTTGAATCGCCAAACGTCACATCATGCCTATCACATCAGGCGTGCGGCAGCATCGAGTGTGACACATGGCGCCTCGCCACAGGTCGGCATTTAATGACGGCATGGAAGCACCTCAGCCTTAATACGCAGAGATTTACACGATTTTCCAGAAATCTGGGTGACGTCAATATGGCTCGCGCTCGCCCAAGACAGCCCAAGGAAAGATTTCACAAGTGCAAACCTTCGTTGTGTCGATCAGATCGAGGGAGCATACCTATGCCCGAACGACAAGCTTCAACAGGCCGATCGGCTAGGGTCGGTCTTATCCCGAGTGGAAACCACACAATGTCGGACTACAACCTCCTTCGACTAGACTTGAGGGAGAGGCTTGTGATGCGGTGATGTTGAATGGCCCTACCCTGTTGCCACGGTGGAGGTCAACTTTGGTCAAAGTCAAGGAGGTCAATGTGTAGAAGGCATCAGCCGATCGGGTGAAACATGCCCCAACCAAGGAGAAGGCCTCGATCCGTCGTCGATTTCGACACGGGGAGCATTCAAAACAACCGACGCTCAAGGGAGAACGACGCGCAGAAGCTAAGCTGAGCGGCAATCTCACTCGGCCAGATAGCGAGGCCTGGCATCGACAAAGTTCAACTTCGGCCGAGCGGCTACCCCGCTCAGCTTGACAACAGAATCAACATCAGTCGAGTACGCGGACAATGGACTTCTGGTTGAGCCGCTGTCCCGCTCGACCCAGCAATAGAGAATGCGACAGTGGACTTTCGGTCGGGCGACTATCCTGCTCGGCCCGACAACAGACATCACGTGGATAGTGGAATTATAGTCGAGCGACTACTCCGCTCGGCCAAGCAATAGACACAGCATGCTATCTCTCGACATCCTTTTGGGAGCTAGTGTCGCTGACAAGCGGCATGGTCAGATAGAGGATCGTATGGTGGAAGCTTCCACTGTCACTTCAGAGTTATACTCAGCTTGTTAAGATACTATATCAGGGACACTTTACTGATAAGTCTTTTTAGGGAAAACTTTGAGATACGTGCTTACCTTGGGAAGCATGCACACACGCTACCAAAGTTATATTTAAAGGGGGGTCCAAGCATCGGCGGAGGTATGCGATATTTACTGTTGCACTACAGTCTTCTTGTTGCTTCGCTATTTGCTTCTTCTTCGTCGGAGACTGACTTGAGCGTCGGAGGGCCTGTAACGCCCGCCCCTCCTGCTAGTATGGTACGGGGTTACTTACATAACCCTTACTATTGCGGAAACATATATGCATATTAAAATTTCTTTCGAAAATAAAACACTTAAAAATATCCTGAAGTCATACGGACAATAACATAACACACTTAGTCCATTTCATCATAACGAAATAACATAAGCAGACCTTCCATTTCTTTTAGCCGAACCATCACCACACACATCTCCTTGCCTCTTCTGCAGCTCCCCTAGGTCATCCATTCTTTGCCTTTATCTGTGGTACAAGGAAAGTAAGCTGTAAGCACACGGGCTTAGTAAGATCCTTTCCTACTCACAAAATCCATATTTCAAGCATAAACATATAGCATATAATCATGGAAATATAATCATCTAAAATCACATGGTGAATGCATAGCATCATAACATATTATCTCATAAAGAACATTATGCTATATCACATCATAAATCACCATGTCATGTAAATCATAAGAGTATAGCATGTCATATCATAAATAAAAAAAAAACATCATGCTATGTCATATCATAATCATCATGTCATATAAATCATAAGAGCATAGCATGTCATATCATAAATCATAAAGAACATCATGCTATGTCATATCATAATCATCATGTCATATAAATCATAAGAGCATAACATGTCATATCATAAATCATAAAGAACATCATGCTATATCATATCATAAATCATCATGTTTCATAATGCAAGATGTCTTTTAAATATATCATATAGTACTTGAACATAATATCATCATGAGGGCCCGACTTGTACCACATACATGCATAAATACGCGCAATCTCTAGGACAGGGTAGCTAGCCCCGAACCTACTAGGGATCTAGGTCCGTTCATAGTCCGTCGACCTAGGGGCGTACTAAGGAGCTTATCCCTCTACTAGACCCGTTCATAGTCCGTCAGCCTAGGGGCGCTTATGGAGCCCACCCTTGGTACAAGCCATACAAAGTAAAATATCATATCATGGTTCATATCATAACATAACATATCTTATCTTATCATATCATGAGGAGTAAAGCATGCATATTTGGGCACACAGCACATGCATGGATCATAAGCATAAATAATGAGCATGTCATATTGCCATATCATAAAGCATGCATATTTGGGCACACAACACATGCATGGATCATAAGCATACATAATGAGCATGTCATTTACCATATCATAAAGCATGCATATTTGGGCACACAGCACATGCATGGACCATAAGCATACATAATGAGCATGTCATTTACCATATCATAAAGCATGCATATTTGGGCACAAAACACATGCATGGATCATAAGAATACATAATGAGCATGTCATTTACCATATCATAAAGCATGCATATTTGGGTACACAGCACATACATGGATCATAAGCATACATAATGAGCATGCCATTTACCATATCATAAAGCATGCATCTTTGGGCACATAGCACATCATAAAAGACACAATCATGCATGACATCATTAAATAACATCTCCTAATTCATAACGTATCATGTGAGACATATCTAAGCTTCTAAACTCATAATGGCCGAACCATTCATAAAGAGGAAACCAAGTTATAGGCAACATGCAAGCATAAACACCTAGCTAAATTCATATCATATTATCAAGAGGTACATGAGCATGCTAGGTTAACTTTTTAGCTTCTCTAAACCCTAATTTGGTTCTTGGCCGAAACATACATGAAGAGTAAGCTAAGCTTTAAGCAACATTCAAGCATAAGAAAAACCAACCCAATCCCTTAACATAGCATACATATCATAAGGATGTAGTGAACATGGTTAGTTTAGGTCTTAAGCTTTCCTAGGTTCTTCATCTATACTTGGCCGAAAGTTCATGTTTATAAATCTAGGTTTTAAGTCAACATACAACATGAGAACATTTACTAGCTTCTTATACTAGGGTACTTATCATAAGAACATAATGAACACGCTTTATTTAGATCTTGATCTACCCAAATCTTTCTTTTTCTATACTTGGGCGAAAGTTTCAAACTTATGACCCTAGGTTTAAAGCATTCTAATCTTATGTGAAAACAAAAGCAACTTGTACCACAGGTGAGGGGATACTTACTTCCTTTCGCTTGTGGTTTTTCTTAAGGAAAGATACTCTAGGTGAAGAGGAAGAAGAGAGTTTCTTTTTCTTGCACTCCCTTTTGTTTCTCTTTCTTTGAAGGGATAGATCTTGAAGGCTCCTTCTTGTAAATTAGTTTTCTTGGAGAGGAAACTTAGTTTAGCTTTTGGAAATGAGGAGAGAGAGAGCTTTTGGTTTCGGTGGGGAATGAAGAAGGAGAAGGAAGGAGGAAGAAGAAGAAGGATTAATCTCTTGCTTTTCTTCTCTCAACCTTATTTATTTCCATGTAAATGAAGCATGTCTTCATTCATTCCCTTAACCCCTCTATTTCCTCATTCTTTTAATCTCACGAAAATAGAGAGAGGGAGGGAAGCAAGCAACTTGTCTTTTGCTTGCTTCTTCTCTTAACTAAGAGGAAAAGAAAGTAAGCTACTTGGTTTTCTCTTGTTCCTTTACTTAACCATCTTCTCACCTTTAACTATCATTTCCATTCTTTTCTTATTCACATATCATTCATTACTCTAGTGGTTCTATGCACCAATTTAACTCTATCATTTGTGGGAGGTTCAAGGTTCAATCCTTGACCTCACCTCTTTTTATTTTGGTTTCTATTTTTCCATTTTTCTCTTTCTTTCTTTTATTCTTCTATTTTAAAGAAAAATACTTCTAGGTATAGCTTAACATTTCGTGGGTGTTACAGTACCCCATACCTCATAGAAAGTTTGTCCTCAAACTTAAAATAGCTACATCAGGTGGCACTGGACTTCCTGCTGAGTGCATCAGCCACTTTGTTGGCCTTTCCTGGATGATAAAAGATCTCGCAGTCATAGTCCTTGACTAGCTCGAGCCATCTACGTTGTCTCATGTTCAGATCATTTTGGGTGAAGAAATATTTCAGACTCTGGTGGTCGGTATAAATCTTACACTGAACACCATACAAATAGTGTCTCTAGGTTTTGAGAGCAAACACCACGGCTGCTAGTTCTAGATCATGAGTGGGGTAATTCTTTTCATGCTCTTTGAGTTGTCTAGAGGCGTAGGCAATGACCTTGCCATCTTGCATGAGTACAACTCCCAATCCTAATTTGGAAGCGTCGCTGTTCATATCGAAACCTTTGTTACTTTCCGGAAGAGTAAGGATTGGAGCACTGGTCAGTCTCCTTTTTAATTCCGTGAAACTTTTCTCGCAGTCATCCGTCCATTCATACTTTTTGTTCTTCTTGGTGAGAACTGTCATAGGAGCTGCAATTTTAGAGAAGTCCTCTACAAACTTCCTGTAGTAGTATGCTAGCCCGAGAAAACTTTTGATTTCACTGACATTCTTTGTCCTGTTCCAGTTACTTACAGCTTCGATCTTGTTTGGATCTACCATTACTCCGTCCTTGGAGATGACATGACCCAAGAATGATACTTGATCGAGCCAAAACTTGCATTTAGAAAACTTTGCATATAGTTGTTTCTCTTGAAGAATCTATAGTACAGTATTCAGATGTTCAGCATGTTCTTCTTGGATCCTCGAATAGATGAGAATATCGTTAATGAAAACGATCACAAATTTATTGAGATATGCCGTAAACACCCGATTCATCATATCCATAAATATAGCAGGAGCATTTGTTACTCCGAAGGGCATAACTATGAACTCGTAGTGTCCGTATCTTGTTCGAAATGTCGTCTTCGGTATATCATCCTGTTTTACTTTCACTTGATGATAGTCGGACCTTAGGTCAATCTTAGAAAAGACGATTGCACCCCTCAATTGGTCGAACAGGTCATCGATCCGTGGAAGAGGGTACCTGTTCTTGATTGTCACATTATTCAGCGCTCGGTAGTCTATACACATTCGCATAGACTCATCCTTCTTTTTCACGAACAGTACCGGAGCTCCCCATGGAGAGTGACTCGGGCGAATAAATCCCTTGTCAAGCAACTCTAGTAGTTGTCCCTGAAGTTCCTTTAACTCAGCAGGCGCCATCCGATAAGGTGCCTTAGAGATCGGCTTAGTACCGGGAATCAATTCGATCTCGAATTCTATTTCTCTGTCGGGGCTAACCCTGGTAATTCATCTGGAAATACTTCCGGATAATTGCATACCACCCTGACATTTTCTAGCTTCTGATCCATGGCTCGACCGGTATCGACCACGTGTGCTAGAAACCCAGTACATCCCTTATTTAACATCTTTTGGGCTTTAATGGCCGATAAGAATCTCCCAGTTTCCTTCCTTGGTTCTCCAACGAATTCGAACATTGGTTCTGCTTCAGGTCGGGAAACCACTTTTCTTTGACGACACTCGATTGAAGCGCCGTACTTGCTCAGAAAATCCATGCCCAATATACTGTCATAATCTTGCATGTCAAGCACTATCAGATAACAGTAGAGTTCTCTGTCTGCGATCCTGATGGGTGCGACTCGCAGCATATGAGTAGATGGTATTGCTTCTCCCGACGGTAGGGTTGTTAAGAATTTGCCATTTAAAGCTTGTGGTGGTATCTCTAACTTCTCCATGAAGGGTGTAGAGACAAACGAATGTGTTGCCCCAGTATCAAATAACACATTAGCATATTGACTGAAAATAGGTAGCTTACCTGTAACCATGATAGAGGCACTCGCCACATCGTCCTTGGTAAGCGAGAAAACCCTGGCGTTCGTCGTAGTTGGCGGGGCTTCCAATCTCCCTTGGCTAATCGGAGTCCCTTCAATGGCAGCTTGCATATAGTGTAGCTGTGAGGGAGCACTTCTGTTGTAGTCTCTGGCCAGGTGTCCTTCCCGTCCGCAACTGTAACATTTTCTCGTACCCTTGCGACATACTCCGGAATACTGCTTTCCACAAATGGTACACTGAGGGTACTTAGGTTGCTTATTTACTGGTCCTCCTTTGGTGTTGTCCCATTGTTTCCTTTTTCCATTTAAGTTTCCTTTCTAGCTGGGTTTGGTACTCTGAGATTTCTGCCCTTGTGTCTGTGCCTGATTCTTATTCTCGTTCATCGCCTTCTGATAATGTTCAGTGATTAGGGCACTGCTGACCAGTTCTTCTGTAGTCTGCGGTCTATTAATTCCGCCGGCCACATTCAATGCTATCTCGGGTCGGAGCATCTTTAGCATCAGCCTAACCCTTTCTCTTTCAGTGCCAACCAATTCTGGGCATAAGCGCGCTAAACGGTTGAATTTCTTCACAGCTTCATTAACCGACAGATCACCTTGTTGGAACTCGGTGAACTCATCATAGTGCTTGTTTGTCACCCGCATATGGAAGAATTATTCGAAAAATTCCGTTTCGATGTTTGTCCACCTCATTTGATTTATTTGTCTTTTTGCTTTGACTCGATCCCACCACATTCTGGCATCGCCCGTAAGGCAGAATGACACACACTTGACCTTCTCATGTTCAGGCCAATCCAATAATTCCACGATGCTTTCCACCGTCTTGAACCAGACTTGGGTATCCCATGGTTCACAGTTGCCAGAGAAAACTTCCAGTTTCAATCTTTGCCACTGAATCAGATATGCCTCTTGATGAACCACTGGAGCTGGGCCTACTGGTGGTACAGGTACCAGTGGTACTGGTGTAGCTACCGGTATGATAGGTATCGTGTTCTAATTCCCAGGTGGGGTAACAGGATTCCCCTGCTGATTCATCAGGGCAGTGATCATCTGTTGCTGTTCCGTAACCTGACGCTGGAGCTCAGTGACTACATGCATCATATCCGGTGGTGGTACTGTCTCATCAGATCTAGTATTCCGTCTTCTAGCCAACTTGTAACGCCCGCCCCTCCTGCTAGTAGGGTGCGGGGTTACTTACATAACCCTTACTATTGCGGAAACATATATGCATATTAAAATTTCTTTCGAAAATAAAATACTTAAAAATATCCTGAAGTCATACGGACAATAACATAACACACTTAGTCCATTTCATCATAACGAAATAACATAAGCAGGCCTTCCATTTCTTTTAGCCGAACCACCACCACACACATCTCCTTGCCTCTCCTACAGCTCCCCTAGGTCATCCATTCTTTGTCTTTATCTGTGGTACAAGGAAAGAAAGCTGTAAGCACACGGGCTTAGTAAGATCCTTTCCTACTCACAAAATCCATATTTCAAGCATAAACACATAGCATATAATCATGGAAATATAATCATCTAAAATCACATGGTGAATGCATAGCATCATAACATATTATCTCATAAAGAACATCATGCTATATGACGTCATAAATCACCATGTCATGTAAATCATAAGAGTATAGCATGTCATATCATAAATCATAAAGAACATCATGCTATGTCATATCATAATCATCTTGTCATATAAATCATAAGAGCATAGTGATAACTAGCGTTTTTATATGTTATTTTGGATCTTGGACTTGATATTTTTATCCTCTCATATGCTTAATTCTGTATTTATATCATGTTTTATGAGTTGAGATTTATTTAGAGCGTTGATCTAATTTTTCCTATATTTTTCTGATATTTTATCTAAAATATGCATCTTGTTTTGTAGGGAAGTAATCTGGACCATTGATCAAGATCCATGATCAAGACATCAAGGAGATCCAAAGAAGTAAAGCCTCATCTCAAACCCATTCCTCAAGCCCAATTATAAAAGCCCAATTTCACTTCTCATAATGGATCCGGATTCACTCTTTAATGGATCTGCTTTCTTAATCCGGATCCGGCAACCCATTAAGAAATATTCTCTTCTCCTCACAAAATGGACGGTCGGATCTTCATCCATCACAAACGGACGGATCAGATGAAAGGGAAAAGCTTCCCTTTATCTTCTCTCATGCGGAAGCACAGGAACTCGGCTAGGGCTTGCGATTTCTTCTCCCCGACGCCCCCGTTCCTTTCTCCCAATCGAAGACAACGAAGCCGACGGCGGCGATTCCAGCGGATCTGTAGCAGCGACGGTCACTGAGCATCACCGGAGAGGTTTCTCCGACGAGGTTCTCCATCCCCTCGCATTTCCTTCGAGTGAGTATCTGCCCGAAACGGTGAAGAGGGCAGAGACTTACCGACGGTGGCGAGTTCTGGGTTCTTCTCCGGCGTCACTCCATTTCTCACATCAGCATCGGAATCCTGAGTTTCTTTGCTGGAAACGGTGAAGAAGGCAGGAGCTCAGATTCCAGCAGCGCCATTTCCCCTTCGCCGGAGAATTTCCAGCCGGACTTCTTCCAAGCTCTGGTACCACACAACTCGAATCTGCCGGACACGGTGAAGAAGGCAGCGTAGGGTTGACAGTCCTTGGAAGATTTCCTTCATTCAGCAGATTCCTTCCGGAGAGGTTTCTTCGAGGATTTCGCGCTTCCACCGTCGCGAATTGCAGTTCCGGATTCAGGAAATTTCCGAGTGAGCGGTCTTCTTCCTCGGTGATTCTGTAGTGACAGACAGAATACTTTATTGTGTTTGATTGTGGAGAAGTGGATTGGTTAATTAGGATTTATTTGTTGTTCTTGTTTCATTTTATAGTTAAGTTCTTATGCTTGTTTAATGTGTAGTTGTTAGTTTAATTTCGTGTTCGATCTTCTTATGATGCATGTTAATTAGTTTTGGTATTTTGTTTAGTTCATTATGTATGATTGTTGATCTTGTATCATAGCGTGACAATATGGTACAAGTTTAGCTTTTATGCATAATTAGGTTTCATATAATTGTCGTTAAGTTTGTTTAGTTAATTGTCTTTGAGTATTGCTTTCTTTATTAATGTTTCTTGGATCCTCATAGTGTAGAGTGACACTGCATTATGAGTTTATATTTGCTGTTTAGTTAGGATTTCCTTATTTGCATTAGGTGTAGAAATTCCAAAACAAAACCCCATTGTTCGATTTCGTCTGAGAGCAAACGTCCTATCACTGTTTCCACGTGAGAGACGACCCGGTCCTCTACTATACTACCTTAGTGTAGGTTAAGGGGTTCGGTAGATTAGAAATGAATTAATTTGATTTACGAGTGTGACAGATTCATAAATCATAAAGAACATCATGCTATGTCATATCATAATCATCATGTCATATAAATCATAAGAGCATAACATGTCATATCATAAATCATAAAAAACATCATGCTATATCATATCATAAATCATCATGTTTCATAATGCAAGATGTCTTTTAAATATATCATATAGTACTTAAACATAATATCATCATGAGGGCCCGGCTTGTACCACATACATACATAAATGCGCTCAACCCCTAGGACAGGGTAGCTAGCCCCAAACCTACTAGAGATCTAGGTCCGTTCATAGTCCGTCGACCTAGGGGCGTACTAAGGAGTCCATCCCTCTACTAGACCCGTTCATAGTCCGTCGGCCTAGGGGCGCTTATGGAGCTCACCCTTGGTACAAGCCATACAAAGTAAAATATCATATTATGCTTCATATCATAACATAACATATCTTATCTTATCATATCATGAGGAGTAAAGCATGCATATTTGGGCACACAGCACATGCATGGATCATAAGCATACATAATAAGCATGTCATATTGTCATATCATAAAGCATGCATATTTGGGCACACAACACATGCATGGATCATAAGCATACATAATGAGCATGTCATTTACCATATCATAAAGCATGCATATTTGGGCACACAGCACATGCATGGACCATAAGCATACATAATGAGCATGTCATTTACCATATCATAAAGCATGCATATTTGGGCACACAACACATGCATGGATCATAAGCATACATAATGAGCATGTCATTTACCATATCATAAAGCATGCATATTTGTGCACACATCACATACATGGATCATAAGCATACATAATGAGCATGTCATTTATCATATCATAAAACATGCATCTTTGGGCACATAGCACATCATAAAAGACACAATCATGCATGACATCATTAAATATCATCTCCTAATTCATAACGTATCATGTGAGGCATATCTAAGCTTCTACTCATAATGGCCGAACCATTCATAAAGAGGAAACCAAGCTATAGGCAACATGCAAGCATAAACACCTAGCTAAATTCATATCATATTATCAAGAGGTACATGAGCATGCTAGGTTAACTTTTTAGCTTCTCTAAACCCTAATTTGGTTCTTGGCCGAAACATACATGAAGAGTAAGATAAGATTTAAGCAACATTCAAGCATAAGAAAAACCAACCCAATCCCTTAACATAGCATACATATCATAAGGATGTAGTGAACATGGTTAGTTTAGGTCTTAAGCTTTCCTAGGTTCTTCATCTATACTTGGCCGAAAGTTCATGTTTATAAATCTAGGTTTTAAGTCAACATACAATATGAGAACATTTACTAGCTTCTTATACTAGGGTACTTATCATAAGAACATAATGAACACGCTTTATTTAGATCTTGATCTACCCAAATCTTTCTTTTTCTATACTTGGCCGAAAGTTTCAAACTTGTGACCCTAGGTTTAAAGCATTCTACTCTTATGTGAAAACAAAAGCAACTTGTACCACAGGTGAGGGGATACTTACTTCCTTTCGCTTGTGGTTTGTCTTAAGGAAAGATACCCTAGGTGAAGAGGAAGAAGAGAGTTTCTTTTTCTTGCACTCCCTTTTGTTTCTCTTGCTTTGAAAGGGTAGATCTTGGAGGCTCCTTCTTGTAAATTAGTTTTCTTGGAGAGGAAACTTAGCTTAGCTTTTGGAAATGAGGAGAGAGAGAGAGAGCTTTTGGTTTAGGTGGGGAATGAAGAAGGAGAAGGAAGGAGGAAGAAGAAGAAGGAAGGATTAATCTCTTGCTTTTCTTCTCTCAACCCTATTTATTTCCATGTAAATGAAGCATGTCTTCATTCATTCCCTTAACCCCTCTATTTCCTCATTCTTTTAATCTCACGAAAATAGAGAGAGGGAGGGAAGCAAGCAACTTGTCTTTTGCTTGCTTCTTCTCTTAACCAAGAGGAAAAGAAAGTAAGCTACTTGGTTTTCTCTTGTTCCTTTACTTAACCATCTTCTCACCTTTAACTACCATTTCCATTCTTTTCTTATTCACATATCATTCATTACTCTAGTGGTTCTATGCACCAATTTAACTCTATCATTTGTGGGAGGTTCAAGGTTCAATCCTTGACCTCACCTCTTTTTATTTTGGTTTCTATTTTTCTATTTTTCTCTTTCTTTCTTTTATTCTTCTATTTTAAAAAAAAATACTCCTAGGTATAGCTTAACATTTCGTGGGTGTTACAGGGCCATTGGTGGGAGCCCCTTCCCTGGCTCGGCACTGACGTCAGCTGTGTTACAGGTTGGACCGAAGTCCACAGGAGGTCAGCGGGAGCGCCACATCCCCAGCATCCATCTCACCGACTTTCGGACAAGATCAGAGATGGGTTCATGGACTCAAAATTTGGAGAGAGTTGAGAACATCTTATGTTCCCAGAAGGTTACATGATGAGTTTGTTGTTAGGATCCTCCAAGTTTTAATCCTCTCTAACTTTTTACATGGTATCAGAGCAAGCAATCCCACTGCCATAGTGCGCCAATCTCCAACAACTGATGAATTTGCTGTGATCAAGAGGCTTGCCATTATCGTTGCCTTTAGATGATACTAATCTTATTTGAAACGTCAAGGACATCATAGTCAGACCCTTGATCTTCTTCTTGTCCACTCTAAGGTCAACAATGAAGACAAGAGTGTTGTTGTCTTCAATTTTCTTCATAGCAGATTTAGTGGTCAAGGGATATTTGAGAATTTGATAGTGGTCCAACTTGTTTCTAATTGGTGGAGCACTAATTCTAGGGCATTTTGGGTTTCTGGGCTATATAAGGTCTTTGGCCGATGAAAAGTCACAAAGGTCCAAATCTTCTTGGTCTTCTTCTTCAGAGTTGATCCCATCTTCACTGCCTTCGCAATTTTCTCAACATGTGCCTTATCATGAGGTCTCTTCGAGCTGGCCTGCAACCCCTCTTCTTGCTCCAGCAATTAGTTATCTCATAAAATCTACTTTTCATGAGGGTTTCTTTCTCTCGCTATGCGTAATCAGACTTGCTTTTTCTTCTTTTTCAACAGTTGCCATCCATTAATAGCAGCAACAACAGATCTCTGTTGACACAGCAGCTCCCTTCCATCTTCATTATCAACAATCACAATTCAAATTGAGTTTGTTATCAATTTTATTTTAAAATAAGGGGTTGATTACTTCAATGGAAGCTTCTAAATTTCTCAATACATCCCTCATCCTATAAATATTATATTTGATGGAACAAACTACGATTTGTGGGCTGAAGAGATGTGCAACTTTCTTAAAGAAAGATTTCTTTGGTGCTTTGTTACTAGTGAAATACCTAAACCCACATGAAAGCCATAAGAAGCAAAAGACACGTTTACAGAATGTTTGATCAGTTGGGATAACATGAACCACCAAATTTTGATATGGTTTCAAAATTCTTGTGGTAAGGGATTCAAGCTTTACTTTTGATGTTTTGATACTACTCAAGAGGTATGAAATTTCTTAAAGAAATGATATTCTATATTTGATGATATCAACCAATTTTAGCTATATAGGAGACTTCATTGAATACAACAACGACCGGAACAAACAATTCATAGATACGTCTCAGAATTATAAAAAATTTAGGATTATATTGCATTTGATGATCCTGTATGGCCAAGTATTGACACAACTACTATCTATGCTAATCTCCGCGATCGTCAACATAGCTGACAGTTGTTGATGACTCTTCGAGATGATTTTGAGTCTATTAGAAGTTATCTTTTTCATTGAGAGTCCTTGCCAAACCTCGACACTGTGATTAAGGAGTTAATCACCGAACAAACTTGTCTACATGCTCTACATATAAAAAAGTATGTATATTTAGTTAGTGTTGTCTTGGCTGTTCAAACACCTCAGCAATCTATCAAAAAGTCGTATAGAGGCTCTTGCAATTATTATAAAAAGTTTAGACATCATATTTCTAAATGTAGAAAATTGATCTACAAAAATATTGCATAAGGTCAATCATTCAAAGTTTCTCACTCTGCATCTTCTTCTGCTGCTGTCATAGATGGTCCAATTGAGAGTACCTCCCCAAAATTCTCCTTCAAAAGTATAGACATTGTTCAAACCTCTACATTGTCTTTATCTAATACTTTTCTTGTTCTAAAATTTTCCCTAAATCTTATATTGTTGGACAATTATGTGACCATGTCTTTAACTTGTCATTTTCAAGTCAAGGTTGTATTGTGCAGGATCCAGTGACAGACAAGATCCTTGGAACAGGGCGTAAGGTTGAGCAACTATTTGAACTAATTTCTTTGTGCTTTCTATCACAAACCCTTATTGGAGCTACCACCTCTCAAATTTGACATTCTTGTCTTGGTCATTCATCTATTAATCACTTGGGATTTCTAATTTCTAGTGGTTCTCTAAGAAAGATAATTTTAATTATATTTCTTATCAACTATTTAAAGGTCATATATTACTTTTTGCCAAATGATTTTATTTCTTTAGCTCTTTTTCTATATGATTCATTCTGATATATAGGGTCCTACATCACATGACACTATGGGTGGTTTGAAATATTATGTGATATTTATTGATGATTTTTCTCATTACACATGGATTTATTTTATGCATGATAGATCTGAATTGTCCTCCATATACATTTGTTTTGCTCATGTTATTCAGATAGTTTTCCACTAAAATCAAAACGTTACTCACTGATAATGACATGAAGTACATAGACTCAAATTCACTTAGTTTCTAGCATATCAAGGTATTATTATTCAAAGATCTTCCCTGAAACCTCTCAACAAAATGGCCCAGTAAAACGCAAACATAGACACATCCTCATTGTTGTTCAAGATCTTTGTTGGTGCGGGAAGCATCCGACGATCGAACTCAAGTTTTGATAACGACAAAGGGATTCAGAGTTAAGTTTAATTGTTAGCTAATGTGTGTCCTAGCTGTGGTTAGGCAAGGGAAAAACCCTAGGGGATGGTAACTCTAGATCATAGGGGGTGGTAACCCTATGCGGAAAGTCTTGGCGGGTCGGGTGCTTCAGGCGAAAGTCCTAGGGGGTGGTAACCCTAGGTGAAAAGTCCTGGTGTCGCGAACCAGGTGGAAGACTGGACGGGTTGGGAAGCGGGCGTCCAGCAGAAAGTCCGGAGGCAACGAGCGTCGAGCAAAAGTCCAGTCGATCTGGAGGATCACACTGACAACATGTAAATCTCCTGAGTGGAGTAGGTGAGGGCGCGTTCCCCGTAGAGGGAACAGTAAGCGTCGGGTCGACTTAGGGTTTCCGATTGGAAACCCGAAGTCAGACCCAGACAGTCCGAAGGCTGTCATGTTATTCGTTTATATATTCCATTGTGTTCTAACTCTGTTTTGCAGGTAACTAACATTTTTTTATGCAGAGTTAGAAGTGACCGGGATCGGTCGATCGAACCTTGGGATTAGTCGACCGAACCCACAAATCAACAGATCAGATCTCCAGAGGTTGGACCGGACTCGACCAGGGGATCGGTCGACCGAACCTAGGTTGGGTGTCAACTGGATCAGGCTGACTGGGCTGATTCAGACGAGCTTATCGGTCGACCGGACCTTTTATCGGTCGACCGAACCTCGGATGGAGTTTGACCGGATCGAAGCAGAGCGAGAAGATCGGGCGGATCAGATAAGAGGGATCGCCTGATCGATCGACCGAACCTTGGGATCGGTCGACCGATCCGCGTTGGGTCAAACTTGATCCCGAAGCTTGGGGATCTGGATCAGACTTTGTAGAGCTATAAAAGGA
The DNA here is from genome assembly GCF_018446385.1 of Zingiber officinale. Taxonomy (NCBI): domain Eukaryota; kingdom Viridiplantae; phylum Streptophyta; class Magnoliopsida; order Zingiberales; family Zingiberaceae; genus Zingiber; species Zingiber officinale. The sequence goes on along the minus strand of NC_055996.1, from coordinate 7,283,989 downwards.
GGCCTCGAGGTGCAGCTTGAATACACAACTCTCGAACAGAAGATCTCCTGTGATCTAGTGTGCTGCTTCGTACGCTTCAACAACGCCCTGCTGCTCCGACAATCAGCAACCACTCTTAATATATTGTATTTTGTCGGTATAATCTTTCTTTTTAAGCTCATACTTGTTCTCATCTACTTGTAAAAATTTGCGCTATATAGTTGTTGCCCACCGAAAGCAGTCAACGACCGCGGACCTTCGAGTAGGAGTCGAGATAGGCTCCGAACGAAGTAACTTCTCGTGTCTTCTGTGTTTGTGTTATTTCTTTTCCGCTGCATTTACTTTTACGATTCTGAAATCAATTGTGAAAGCCACGAGCGCTATTCACCCCCCCTCTAGTACTTTCGATCCAACAATTGGTATCAGAGCAGGGTAGCTTTGATCTGGTGCAACCACCAATCAAGCATCTTTTGTGGCATTTTTTTTTGGTCTTAGGAGTCAATTGGAATCGGTACTTTTACCATTTTCCAATTTATTTTTCGTAATTAGATCTCTTGCTCGAGGTTGGTGCAACACCACCCGAGTTCGCGTTCTATTTTTTTTTATACTTCCCGCACTATTAATCCAGGACCAAGTCTTGGAATTTTCTTGTTGTTTATTTTCTTCATAGTTGATCTAAAATGACCCTTCAAGAAGGCTACAGTACAGCTCGCCCCCCGCTATTCACCGGAGACGACTTCGGGTATTGTAAGGGTGGGATGGAGGCATATCTCCAGACTCATTTTGAAGTCTGGATAATCGTCAAAACTGGACTCCAACTACCAACTGATAGCGTCGGCAAGCCACTACCATACTAGGACTGGGACACATCTTTGATTAAGAAGGTGGAAGCTAATGCCAAGGCGACCTACACCCTCCAGTGTGGCCTATCAAAAGAAGAACTTAACTGGGTCGGCCCTTTCAACAGTGCCAAGGAGCTGTGGGAGAAGCTCATTGAACTTCACGAAGGAACGTCCGACACCAAAGTAAGTAATAGAGACCTAATCTTCAATAAATTATTTAATATCAAACTGCAGGAAGGTGAGACGGCTGCCCAACTCCACGCCCGGATTCAAGATTTGCTAAACGGTCTTCATGCAATTGGACAGAAGGTAGATAACCGGGACATCATAAGGTACTCCTTAAACGCCTTTCCGAGGAACACCTTGTGGGCATCCATGGTAAATGCCTACAAGGTTTCTAGGGACCTATCTACCACTAAATTAGATGAACTTTTTACAGAATTCGAACTTCATGAACAGATTAATGCACGCCCGACCGAGAAAGGGTTGGCTTTGGTTGCAGGAACAGGGAGAATGCGCGAATCAAAGATAAAGCGCAGAACCGAACCAGAGTCAGAAGAAGAACCAGATTCAGACGATGAAGACGACGAACTAACAACTGAACTCGTCAATCTTGTAAAGAAATTGTACAAGAAGAAGAAGGGGTTCAACAAGAAGGACCTCAAGAAGGCAGTTCAGTCCAAGGAAGTTCAATCAAAGGTGAAGTTCGAGGTAATGTGCTACGGATGCAATCAGAAGGGACACATCAAGGCGAACTGCCCAAATCAGAAAGATCCGAAGAAATCAAGGAAGAAAAAGGCCCTAAAGGTAACATGGGACGAATCTTCAGAAGAGGATACCGACGACGAGCTCGAACAGACGAGCCTTCTTGCACTGATGGCTCGGGACCAGATCGACGTGTCCGAGAGCGAGTCGGAAGCAGAATCAGAAAGAAGTCACGGATCCGCATCCGTTTCCGAAGGGCCCGATCCCACTGTAAGTATCCCTCGACTAAACAATCTAGTCAATTACCTGTTACGAAAATTAGCTAAGTCTAATATTAGAATTAAGTCACTTCTAAAGGAAGTAGTTGTCCTTAAAGAAGTGACTAACTCTGAATCTTTGACTGAACCAGTTCAGACTGGAAACTCGACTCAAGTCCAAAAACTTGAGGAAGAGAATTCCAGCCTGAAAACTCAGGTCAAGGATCTGGAGAAAACATTAGAATGATTCTCTTTGGGTTCCAAGAACCTTGATCTGATTATTGGGACACAAAGGACAATCTATAATAGAACTGGCCTAGGATTCAAACCAAAAAAGAAATATAAATCATATTTGTCAATTATTAATAGACAAAATAATAAATCAGTCCAAGCATGAGTACCCAAGTCCAACCTGGTTAATCAAGTTAGACTTGGTCAATATTGGGTCCCTAAGGATCAAATACATTACCTCGATAGACCATATCGAGGCTATGATCCAAGGGGAGCTAGAAGAAAAACAATAAAAATAAAATTGAATTAAAATTCAAATTAAATAAGATTAAAATTTAAATTAAATTAAATCAAATTAAACTAAGATCCAAATTAAATCAAATTCAAATTAAAATCCAAAGGAAGTCTCCAAAATAGCTGGCACCTCCTAACTTAATCCACTCGATAAGGGTAACCAAGAGTAGACTACCCGGCAGGGTAATTAAGATTAGAGTAAAGTGGGCAAGGTTTAACTTGACTCATGGTACTGGTGAAGTATTGGATGATAGTACGTTGGGGAAGCTTAGTCATCGCATGTCTAGGAAGATATGGCTTTGACCTGGTGCGTTTGGCTAAGTGAAACTAACCGAAGCTACCCTCTATGGATCCTAACTAGTTAGACCAAGGTTTTGTATTAAGTTCAATGGGTAGGACTATTTGGAAAACCTCGAAGGCATGGTTACTTTAATGATGTCCTTGTGACTCACCATAGCCCAGAAATTTATCCAAAGAATGCCTATTTGTTGAACCCAAAGTTAAACCAGAATCTAACACAAAGTTAAACCAAAATCCTAAATTTGAATCTATTCATCTCATAAAAATTATAGGATTCTCTGATTGAAAATTTAGATCGGGAGAGATGACTAAGGAATTAAAAATTAATTCAAACTCACAATTAATTCAAATTTAAAATTAAAATTAATTCAATTTCAAAATTAAATTCGTAATTAAATTTAATTCAATTTCAAATTAAATTTGTAATTAAATTTAATTCAATTTCAAATTAAATTCATAATTAAAATTAATTAACTTAAAATATTTTTCAAAACTCAATTAACTTAAAATATTTTTCAAAACTCAATTAACTTAAAATATTTTTTCAAAATTCAATTAACTTAAAATATTTTTCAAAACTCAATTAACTTAAAATATTTTTCAAAATTCAATTAATTTAAAATATTTTTCAAAATTCAATTAACATAAAATATTTTTCAAAATTCAATTAACATAAAATATTTTTTCAAAACTCAATTTACTTAAAATATTTTTCAAAACTCAATTAACTTAAAATATTTTTCAAAATTCAATTAACTTAAAATATTTTTCAAAATTCAATTGACTTAAAATATTTTCAAAATTCCATTAACTTAAAATATTTTTTGAAATTTAATTAACTTAAAATATTTTTCAAAATTTTAATTAACTTAAAATATTTTTTTTAAATTAAAATATTTTTCAAAACTTAATTAACTTAAAACCTTTAATATTAATGTCTTAATTATTCAAACCATCTAACAATCCCCCATAGGATTAACTGATAATTAACCTAGATTGGGTAAGATTGAAAATTAGGGAGTTTACCTCAATTAAACTGTCTTTTGATCAAAGAGAAAAAAATCCAATTCAACTACTTTATGTGTAGGAATTAGATTAATGGATACTGGACAGTGGATGCTCCAGACATATGACTGGAGATAGGTTGAAATTTACTAAGCTCAAACTAAAGAACCTAGGGTCGGTTGCATTCGGCAACGACAGTAAACTTAAGGTAATCGGAAAAGGTAATATCGAACTTAACTCCGATTTTATTATTCAAAAAGTTTTATTAGTTGAAAATTTCAATTTTAATTTATTAAGTATAAGCCAATTATGCGATACTGGTTACTCAGTTAATTTCACCAAGTCCGAATGTATAGTCAAACATATTGATAATCCAAAAATCATACTTAAGGGCACTAGGAAAGATAATGTCTACACCATTTATCTACCAACACCCTTAATAAAGTGTTTTCTAACACAACAAGAGGAAACTGAGTTGTGGCACAGGAGATTGGGCCACACTCACACTAGACTCATTTCAAAAATGAGTCAAAATGGACTAGTTAGAGGGTTGCCCAAATTAAAAGTGTAACGACCCGACCCTTTGGCCTCTTGGGCGGCCCTTGCGGCGGCCCAACTGGCGGCCCTTATGTCGTCGGCCCATTTGGCGACCTCTCATGTCGTCGACCGACGACCCTTTGGCCGTGCCGTTACTCACTAGGACTTTCCACCGGCTGATTTCCTCCCGATTCGAACTCTAAACCTCCGGGCTTAAGTATTAGAGTTTATGAACCAACCAAATGAGATGATCTCACTTGGTTACCAGGATTTAAACTCTAGAGTATATGAATCCTGGTAACCAAGTGACGACATGAGAGGTCGCCCAAGAGGCCAAAGGGCCGGGTCGTTACAATAAAAAGGCACCTTTTTATTGTAACGACCCTACCCTCTTGGCCCATTTGGCGGCCCATTTGGCGACTTCTCATGTCGTCGACCATCGGCCCTTGTGTCGTCGGCCCATTTGGCGACCTCTAATGTCGTCGACCGACGACCCTTGGCCGTGTCGTTACTCACTAGGACTTTCCACCCCTGGCCAGTGGATTTTTGCCTCCCCAGGATTCGAACTCTAAACCTCCAGGCTTAAGTATTAGAGTTTATGAATCCTGGTAACCAAGTGAGATACTACAACTGAAATGCAAAAACTGCAGACAACCAAAAGGATACCAACGTGCTGCTATAGGATAAATTGCTATCAACTGATTAGCAAGAAGGCAAGCAAAAATCTTAAATCTATTCTAAAATCTCTAAACATCATGATTCTCTACAACTAAAATCTGAAACCAAAGAAACAACCCCTCCTGTTCAGTGGCACGGCAGGAAACCAAAGGAAACAAAATACTCCAACATGAAACTGATCTGCATGCTACAAATCTGTTCTTAGGTTGCAAACTATTTAAGCAAATAAGGACAACACCGAAATAAATCCTAAACCTCCAATCCCTTCTCAAAAACTCACGGCAGCAAGCATAACTTCACAATCTCAACAGCACGTCTCAAAACTCGAAGGAAACACCAAAACAAAACTCGAAACTATTCTCAAACCTCTAGAAATTCCAATTCTGTACAGCGTGCCCAAAAGCAAACAAAGGAGAATCAAAACTGGCGGAACTACTCCTACTGCAGGTGAGTAGCAACTCACCTTCGGTTCTTGGACTTACAACCGAGCAAGACAGCTTCTAGGGCTTCGGAGAAACTCACGATCTCGGCCTCTTCCTCGCGTCTTCGAGTTCTCCTTGTCGAGAGGATCGAGAGGACGAAGAAATCTCTTGGAATCGAGCCTTGGTCGGCCGCCGGAGACGTGCCCTAGGTTGGCTTCGTTTCCGCCCGAGAGGAGAACAGCGCCGCCCGCGTCGAGAGAGAAAGGGAAGAGAAATCGTGAGATTAGGTCACGGCTAATCAAGCCCTAAGTTCTCCCTTTATAACTCCAATATTTCTATTAACTACTCTTGCTTAAATACAACTTGATTCGGGTTTTATTAACAAACCCGCGGCTGGTCTGTTGGTTAAGCGAATCTCTGCTTCACCCGAGGTTCACGGTTCAAATCTCGGCTTGGACATTTTTTGTCGAAACTTCTTTCGTTCAATAAAAATACCAAACGAACTCCAAAAATTACGTAAAAATACTCTAAAAATTTCTAAAAATCTCTAGAATTTTTCTAAAGCATTTCTAGATTTTTATAAGGACTTTTAGAACTCGAAATAGGGAAAATTGGGTCGTTACAATTCTCCCTCCCTTATAAAAAGTTAGTCCTCGAACTTAGAATAATTCTGGATATATTTCTGTCTCATGCTGTCTCCACGCTCCCCTAGTAACTTTCTCGTGCTTCTGGTTCTACCAGATGACTTTTACTAATGACACTTCTCTGTTTCCTAGTCTCTTGTCTGCTCTGTCCATTATCTGTGTCTGCTCTCATAGCTAAGATCCTCTTGGATCTACACTGTCTGAGGCTGAATCACTTGGCTAAGGTCGTGAATACACTTCTTTAGCATGGAGACATGAAATACATTGTGTATTGCTGACATATCTTGAGGTAAGTCTAGCTTGTAAGCTACCTTCCCAATTCTCTCTGTGATCGGGGTAGGGTCCTACGTATCGAGGACTTAACTTGCTCTTTTTCTCTTGGGTTCTCCGATGTACTCAAACTGTGCTTCTGCTTCAGGTTGGAATACGACTTTCTGTTTACGGCACTCTATGGAGGCACCGTATCTGATCAGGAAGTTCATTCCAAATATGACATCGTAGTCAGTCATGTCTAGCACTATCAGATCACAAAAGAGTTCTCTGTCTGCTATCATGACTGGCACTGTTCTGAACCAGTGCGTGGATGCCATAACTTCTCCCGAAGGTAATGCCGTCAAAAATTGACCACTGAGTACCTCTGAGGGTATGTCTAATTTTTCGGAGAACATCCTGGCTATATATGAATGGGTTGCCCCAGTATCAAATAGAACAGTAGCACTATACTGTAAAATGCTAATCTGACCTGTGACAACTGTCGAGGCATTGGCTACGTCCTCTCTGGTGAGTGAGTAGATCCTCGCATTCGCCATCGCTGGAGGGGCTTCTAATCTGCCCTGGCTGATAGGTGGACCTTCTAGAGCGGCCTGCATCTGATATAACTGAGCTGGCTGGCCTGCATACTGAATCTGCTGTGGCTGAGGGAGACCGGTCTTGTTCGGGCACTGCTTGGCCATGTGCCCTTCTTGTCCACATTCAAAGCATCCTCGTGTGCCCTTGCGACAAACCCCTGGGTGGAATTTCCCACAAGTAGCACACTTTGGATAACTGGGTCGCTTGCTAGATGGTCCTCCTTTTGGATCACTCCCTGATTTGCGCTTGCTGTTGGAGTTCCCTTTCCAGTTAGAGCTGTGGCCTTGCTGTTTTTGAGTGTGAGAGTTTCCTTGGCCTTTGGACTCTGAGGAGACTTGCTTCTGCTGCTTTATGCTGTTCTGGTAATGCTCTGTGGTCAAGGCACTGCTCACTAACTCCTCTGTGGTTTGTGGCCTATGTATGCCACCAGCCACGTTCACTGCTATCTCTGGCCTCAGCATCTTGAGCATCAACCGGATTCGTTCCTTCTCTGTGCTGACTAGCTCTGGGCATAGACGAGCCAACCTGTTGAATTTCTTCACGGCTTCCTCAACTGAAAGGTTGCCCTGACGAAACTCAGTGAACTCGTCGTAATGGCGGTTTGTAACCCGTATGTGAAAGAACTCCTCGAAGAACTCCTTCTCGAAGTCAGCCCATGACATCTGGTTCACTGGGCGCTTCGTTCTGATTCTTTCCCACCACATGCGTGCGTCTCCTGTCATAAGGAGGCACACTTCACCTTCTCGTGTTACGGCCATCCGGAAGCTCCATCGTGCTCTCAAGTGTTTTGAACCAGGCTGTGCATCCCATGGTTCACTAGTGCTTGAGAAGTTCTCTGGCTTGCCACTGGATCCGATAGGCTTCCTTTCTTGGCTCAGATGCGCTGGTGGAACCTCTAAGACTTGTGGAGTCGTCAGGTTTGACTGTGGGGGTACTCTCTGATTAGCCTTTAAGGTGACTATTTCTTGTTGCTGCTGCTGTAACTGAGCCACTAATGCTGTAAGGTCTGGAGGAGGCACTGAACTGCTTGCATCTTGCTGGGGCTCAGTAGCTAGTGCCCTTCTAGCTGGGCGTCCTCGTGCCATTTCTAAAGACATAGAGAACACAACATAACTAATCTAATCACGTTTAACTAGCTACTATAAACATGTTAGAGGCTATCACACATAAGCATGCTATAATTATTCCTAAACATGAAAGCAAGAAACGTAAATAGAGTAGAGGTATTCTTACTTGGAAGACGGCAAGGCTGATGCTGATGTGTGTGATGCTGGAGAATGGGAACTGCTCTGATACCAACTGTAACGACCACCCTTCTTACAACTACTACTCTCTAAGGATGACCGTTACTTAACTACTAACTCTACTTAACCGGTATGATTAAAAAATCATATGGAAACCCTACCAAAAAATTTCGGCAGAGTCTCCCCTGTACCGGTGACCTTAAACTGACATACATAACATAATAGATCACATATCAAACAACAACCACGCAGTTTAACAAATCAAAACATGCAGGTAATGAAAAGCGGAAACATAACTTCTTACTACAAAATTTTCTTATCAACTTAATAAGAAATTAAACTAAACAAATTCTTAAACTAAGTGAGTTCTTTAGCTAAGTCCAAAGGATCTCCATAGTCCACACATCACACACCGTCACAACATCTCCTTGTCGCCTTCTTCCTTATACTTTAGCTTTTCCTTTATCTGCAGTAGGAGGAAAATAGTATCTATAAGCTAAAAGCTTAGTGAGCACTATCCTACTCACAAAAACTCGATATGCATGTATATAAATAAAAACATGCTAAAACTGAATGCTAACATGTAAAGCTACTCATGCTCATAAATAGCAAAGAAATCAACTAACTGAAAAGTTAACATGTATAGCTACTCATGCTCATAAATAGTAAAGGAATCATGCTAACTGAAATACTAAACATGTATATCTAATCATGCTCATAAATAGCAAAGGAATCATACTAACTGAAATACTAAACATGTATAGCTAATCATGCTCATAAATAGCAAAGAAATCAACTAACTGAAATACTAAACATGTATAGCTAATCATGCTCATAAATAGCAAAGAAATCAACTAACTGAAATACTAAACATGTATAGCTAATCATGCTCATAAATAGCGAAGGAACTAACTGAAAAGCTAACATGTAAAGCTAATCATAGAACTATCATGTGTATCAATAAGAAACTGAATTGCTACCTAAGCTAAACTAATTAATGCTAAACTGAGTCTAACTTGTATTCACATAACTAATTTGTGAAGTTTTGAAAAACTATTTACATAATAGATTAAAATAATAATCATGCTGTTGATGGGCCCGACAACTGTACTTGCTGTGCGCGCATCCCTAACTAAACCCGGGATTGCAAGTTTCGAGTCTAGTAGGGTTTACTAGGTTATCTAAACCAAGGGACGACTGTGGGAGCCCAACCCAATGGACATCTGGTCCAGTACAGTGCCACTTCTAAAAGTAAAATACTGGATCTTAAACTAATTAACTTATCTTGCTTTTACTAGGTTATCTGAACCTAGAGGCGACTGTGGGAGCCCACCCATTGGACCATAGTCCCATATAAGCTGAAGCAAGACTAAATAAGTTATTTTAAATGCTTCTACTGCATTTACTGAGCTATTAAAATGCCTACTGTAGCATTATATTGAGCTAAGCATTTTATCAAGCACTTGGTGTGCACTAGAACACACCCTATGTACTAAAAAATCTGTATACAAAGCTTAACATAAATCTGCATGCAAAGCTTAACAAAAAATCTGCATATTAAGCTTATAAAAAATCTGCATACTAAACTTATCTAAAATTTGCATGCTATAAAAAATAGGACTGCTCATGTTATTCCAATAGCAAATAGGAAACTAGAACAACTTAAGCATGCTGTGATAGTAAAACAAATTCAACTACTAGGCATGCAATAGAATCTGGAAAATAAAGGAATCGTTGCTGCATGGAATTAACAGAATATCATGCTTCATCAGGAAATATTGAGAATTCGTACTAAGGTAAAGCTAGAAAAGGAAAACTGCACTTCTATTAGCAATGGAAAAGAAATCTGCCAATGCTAAAAAAAACTATTCTTACTAAGCAACCAACAACAAGATCTCAAGGCTAATATGAAATTCATGAGGCATATCAAAAACCGAGATACTACAACTGAAATGCAAAAAATGCAGACAACCAAAAGGATACCAACGTGCTGCTATAGGATAAATTGCTATCAACTGATTAGCAAGAAGGCAAGCAAAAATCTTAAATCTATTCTAAAATCCCTAAACATCATGATTCTCTACAACTAAAATCTGAAACCAAAGAAACAACCCCTCCTGTTCAGTGGCACGGCAGGAAACCAAAGGAAACAAAATACTCCAACATGAAACTGATCTGCATGCTACAAATCTGTTCTTAGGTTGCAAACTATTTAAGCAAATAAGGACAACACCGAAATAAATCCTAAACCTCCAATCCCTTCTCAAAAACTCACGGCAGCAAGCATAACTTCACAATCTCAACAGCACGTCTCAAAACTCGAAGGAAACACCAAAACAAAACTCGAAACTATTCTCAAACCTCTAGAAATTCCAATTCTGTACAGCGTGCCCAAAAGCAAACAAAGGAGAATCAAAACTCGCGGAACTACTCCTACTGCAAGTGAGTAGCAACTCACCTTCGGTTCTTGGACTTACAACCGAGCAAGACAGCTTCTAGGGCTTCGGAGAAACTCACGATCTCGGCCTCTTCCTCGCGTCTTCGAGTCTCCTTGTCGAGAGGATCGAGAGGACGAAGAAATCTCTTGGAATCGAGCCTTGGTCGGCCGCCGGAGACGTGCCCTAGGTTGGCTTCGTTTCCGCCCGAGAGGAGAACAGCGCCGCCCGCGTCGGGAGAGAAAGGGAAGAGAAATCGTGAGATTAGGTCACGGCTAATCAAGCCCTAAGTTCTCCCTTTATAACTCCAATATTTCTATTAACTACTCTTGCTTAAATACAACTTGATTCGGGTTTTATTAACAAACCCGCGGCTGGTTTGTTGGTTAAGCGAACCTCTGCTTCACCCGAGGTTCACGGTTCAAATCTCGGCTTGGACATTTTTTGTCGAAACTTCTTTCGTTCAATAAAAATACCAAACGAACTCCAAAAATTACGTAAAAATACTCTAAAAATTTCTAAAAATCTCTAAAATTTTTCTAAAGCATTTCTAGATTTTTATAAGGACTTTTAGAACTCAAAATAGGGAAAATTGGATCGTTACAAAAAGTTATTGAAAACTCAATCTGTAATGCTTGTCAACAAGGAAAACAAACCAAGTCAACCAATCTAGTTAGAACTACTTGTTTACTTGAGCTCCTTCACCTAGACCTATTTGATTCACATGGAGCCAAGTCACTAAGCAAGAACTAGTATTGTTTAGTTATAATTGATGACTTCTTCAGGTTCACCTGTGTAAAATTTCTAAAAATAAAAGATGAAACCTTTGAAGTATTTAGTAATTTTTGCAAATTAACAGAAAATGAAAAAGATGCTAAAATTAAAAGAATAAGAAGTTATCATGGAGGGGAATTTGAAAATCATAAATTCACCCAATTTTGTAAAATCAATGGGTATAAACATGAATACTCATGCCCTAGAACCCCTCAACAGAACGGTCTAGTGGAACGAAAAAATAAAACCTACAAGAAGCCTCTAGAACCATGCTAAATGAATATAATCTAAACCATCAATTTTGAGCTGAAACAATAAATACAGCAAACTATATTCAAAATCGAATTGTAATTAACAAACTTCATAATAAAACCCCATATGAAATATATTATAATAAAATTCCCAACTTAAACTATTTAAAAGTATTTGGATGTAAAGTTCACATTTTAAACACTAAAGACTACTTAGGAAAATTTACACCCAAATCAAACCAAGGGATCTTTTTAAGGTACTCTACAACCAGTAGGGCCTATAGAGTCTATAATCAAAATACCCTAAAAGTTGAAGAAACAACTAATGTAATATTTGATGAAGAAAATAATCTACCTAATATAGATCAAAATGTTGACATTAACCCAAGAAACAAAGAAGATGATGAAATCGAACTTGAACCTATTGAATCTGAAGAACAAATCACTAACTCAAATGGTATACGACCAATAAGAACAAGCACAAATCACCCATCTGACCAAATTTTGGGTGACCCAACTTTAGGAGTTAGAACTAGGTCATTTTATAGAAACCAGAGCCAAATAGCCCTGATTTCAAAAATCGAACCCAAAACCATAGAAGAAGCCCTACCAGACCCAGATTGGACTCTAGCAATGCAAGAAGAATTAGCCCAATTTGAAAGAAATCAGGTCTGGGAATTAGTGCCTAAACCCATTAATAAATCCATAATTGACACTAAATGGGTTTTTAGAAACAAATTAAATGATCAAGATGAAATAGTTAGAAACAAAGCTAGGTTAGTAGCTAAAGGATTCAGTCAAGTAGAAGGGTTAGACTATGATGAGACCTATGCCCCTGTAGCAAGACTTGAATCCATTAGGATGTTGCTGGCCTATGCAGCACACAAGGGATTCAAGCTATTTCAAATGGACGTAAAATCCGTATTTTTAAACGGATTTATTAAAGAAGAAGTATATGTAGGTCAACCCCAGGATTTGAGGATATAGAACAACCAAATTATGTCTTCAGACTAAAAAAAGGTCATATACGGACTAAAACAAGCACCTAGGGCTTGGTATGAACGTCTGTCCAATTATCTAACATCAAAAGGGTTTAAACAAGGTCAAATAGATCCAACCCTTTTCGTAAAAACCTTAGAAAATGACATTTTCATAGCCCAAATTTATGTCGATGATATTATTTTCGGTTCATCAAACTTTAAATTTCTAAAAGAATTCACCAAACTAATGGAAAATGAATTCAAAATTAGTCTGGTAGGAGAACTTAATTTCTTCTTAGGTTTACAGATTAAGCAAACTAAAGATGGAATTTATATTTATTAAACTAAATATGCTAAGGAATTAGTTAGAAAATTTGGCATGGAGAACTTAAAAACAATTAATACACCAATGGCTACAAATGCTAAAATTGACTCAGACTTAGAAGGTAAACCAGTAGATTTGAAATACTATCGAAGTGCGATAGGAAGTCTACTGTACCTAACTGCGAGTCGACCAGATATTATTTTCGCAGTAGGTATGTGTGCACGATACCAATCTTGTGCAAAAGAGTCTCACTTAACCCTTGTCAAAAGAATCCTTAGGTATGTTAAGGGAGCCCTAAATGTAGGACTATGGTACCCTAGATCTGGCACCCTTGACCTAACCGGCCACTCTGACTCAGACTATGCCGGATGGACAATGCCTAGTAAGTTGGTCAAGTAGAAAACAACACTGTGTTGCTTTATCTACCACTGAAGCTGAATATATAGCCTTAAGTGAATGCACATCTCAGTTGCTATGGATGATGTATACCCTTAAAGACTATCAACTAGAGTATCATAAAACAAAAATCTCAATTGATAATATAAGCTCAATAAATCTAACAAAAAACCCAATTCATCACTCAAGGACTAAACATATAGAAGTGAAGCACCATTTTGTAAGGGATCACGTAGCTAAGGGTGATATTGAACTCAACTATGTTGAGTCAAAATCAAACCTAGCTGACATCTTCACAAAGCCCTTACCTGAACTTGAGTTCAGTGTTAGGTCCAAAAGTAGCTAGAGGGGGGGGGGGGGGGAATAGCTCGTCGCGTTCGCTCGGTGCGCTTCGTTGCTGGGCGTTGCTTGTTTCTTCTTGGATGTGCAGCGGAAAATACAGAAACAAACACAAGCACGCTAACACTAGGATTTTACTTGGTATCCACCTCACAAGAGGTGACTAATCCAAGGATCCACACCAACGCACACACCCTCCACTATGAATAACACTCCTTTATGGTAACTACCAAAGGCGGAGAAGCCCTACAACACTCTCAATACAAGAAGAAGAAAGGGAAATACAAGTTAAGCAAAAGCTTACAAGATGTGCAGTAAAAACCCTAACCCTAACTTCTTCCTCTTGCAATAGATCCGCCTCTTGACTTGGAAAGCCTCCAAGAACCTTCAAGAACTGGCGATCACGTGCTTGTAGAGAGCTGTGGAGGAGCTGGAATGAATCTGAGAAGAGCTCGTGAAGAGATGCCGAAGACCACGCTCGCCTGCGGCTTTAAACCCGACGCAACGGTCGGATCCCGATCGATTCGAATGTTCCGAATCGATCGGGGAAGCTTTGGATCGATCCACGGATCGATCCAGAGCGCCTCTGTGCTCTGGAAACGCGCCTGGATCGATCCACGGATCGATCCAGCGCTTATCGCGCGAAGCAGCATCGTCCCGATCGATCGGCTGATCGATCGGGACCTCTGGATCGATCCACGGATCGATCCAGAAGCTTTCTGTTCGCTGGGAAGAATCTGGATCGATCCACTGATCGATCCACAGCCTGGATCGATCCACGGATCGATCCAGAACTTGATTTTTGCCCAAAACCAAGTCCCAAACCTCCCTAACCAACATCCGGTCAACCTTGACCTGTTGGTACATCATGCCTCGCATCTGGTCACTCCCTTGACCTGCTAGGACTCCCCACCAAGTGTCCGGTCAATCCCTTTGACCCACTTGGACTTTTACTCGTCGTGCCAAGTATCCGGTCACTCCATTGACCTACTTGGACTTCCACCAGATGTCTGGTCAACCTTGACCCATCTGGACTTCCTTCCTTGCCAAGTATCCAGTCAATCCTTTGACCTACTTGGACTTCCCAACACCAGATGTCCGATCATCCTTGATCCATCTGGATTTCCTTCCTTGCCTGGCTTCACTCACCAGGACTTTCACCTAGCTTCACTCACTAGGATTTTCACCTAGCTTCACTCACTAGGGTTTTCCATCTGCCTAACATGCCAGTTAGGACTTCCCAGTCAAGTATCCGGTCAACCTTGACCTACTTGACTCTTCTTCGATCAATATCTTATTGTCAAACATCTAAACCCAAACCAAGACTCAGCTTGGTTAACCAGGTCAACCTTGACCTGAGGGATGTTGCACCAACAATCTCCCCCTTTTTGATGTTTGACAATACCACAATAACACTTACAATCCCACATGTAAGTTAGGCTAATCCTATAGCCTCCTTCTTCATGCCACTAGGTAATGAACACATAAGTTAAGCTTTTCATTCTCCCCCTAAGAGGGCAAACTCCCTCTAGGTAATGAAAACCTAACTTACTTCCTTTCATTCTCCCCCTATTGGCACACATCAACCCCCTACTAATAAAACACATCAACCCGTCTTTGGACACACATCAACCTATGCTCCAATTTTGGGCACACTTCAACAACTCCATTTGTTGAAGACTCTCCCCCTGAAGAGTTGCTCATCGTGATCACAATTTCACTCATTGTGATCAACTTAATATCGAAGGTCCCATACCCTTCATTATCCTTAACTTCTCCCTCAATGTTGACAAATACCCAACCTTGAGCATTTTCTAACCACTTGAGTTCCCACTTGAAATGATGAGGATATCCACTCCCCATTTATCCCCATTTCAAGTTTAAATGCTCAACCTTGAGCAAGTTCACAACAGAAGGTTAACCACCTTCCAAGGTTCATGAAAAATAATTTTCATATCTTTAAAGAGTCCCTCCCCCTAAAGACATGGTGGAAACTTCTGTCATTGCACCAACAATGACTTGGAATCCCTAAACCTTTAGGAAACCCAGATTTAGAAGTTTTGAGGTTCAAATGTTCAAAATTTGAAACAAACCTCAACCTAAACTTCAACTTAGCCTTCCTTTACCATTCCATCCTTGTTTTCAACACGAAAACACCCTTTTTATGTATACAAATGTATTTTAAGGGTTTGGAATGAGTACCTAGACTAAAAATAGGTTCAAAGTGCTGAAATCAGGCTTTCCCAGCCAAAATCAGCAACTTGGATCGATTGGAGTTGGGTTCCAATCGATTGAACCTTTCTGAATCGATCCACCGATCGATTCAGACTACCTGGATCGATCGGCTGATCGATCCAGCGAGCTTCTTGTTACGCTCCAGACGATCCATGGATCGATTCGGGCACTCCAATCGATCCATGGATCGATCGAACTCGATAGTTGCTGAAATTCCATTTCAACGAAACCCCTAGAAAATTCTACAAAAATCCAAAAATTATGAAATTTCGTGTAGACATTGTTTAGGGCATTTATTATCAAGAAAAAATAGTTTTCTATGAAAATACATCATATTTTCAAAGATTGACACAAACTTGAAAACTTGCAAAAACTTTAGTGTTTTCTTTAAGTTTGTGTCTAACTATTCAATGGTGATTACTATCAAAAGATAGCCTTCACCAAGGTTTTCCAAAATCATTTTGAAACCTTTTTCAAACCAATATCCCACCATATTCCTTGGGCTTAATGCACATGACTTGTACATTAGCTTTCCCAATGATGGGAAAACACATATCTATGTGTTTTGATGAAACTAAAACTCAAAAGAATGCACTAAATCAGCATCTTGAGTTTTGTTCATCATCCTAACATCTCACTTGTATCTAATGTGCACTAAAACACATACAAGTCATCTTATAGGTCTTTGTGAGATGTAGATTTTGGTTTTGCCCTAATCTAGGGATCATGCATATCTATCTAGGCATTTTGGAGATATTAGACACCCACCTAGGATGTCACTTGTTAATAAGTGTTGTTAAATGCCTTTTGTCCTTAATTACAAGGAATTAAACTTAATGCATGATAATGTTATGACATACATCAAAAAGAAATAATTTTCAAAAGAAAATATCCTATAATTTCATGATGTATGAATGTCATGACATGGTATTTTTGGATTTTTCATAATAAAACATGAACGCAAAAATGGACATGATGTCATGACATATGATGGGCAAACAATCATGGCAAGATTTAGCATAAATAAAATATACCTAGATTAACTATCTAAGTATCCCTAAAACCTTAGCTAAACTTACAACTTAAACCTAGATTGCCCTAAAGTGCTTCAAGAAGATGTCAAAGCCTAAATTGGCATTTCTAATTCCCTTGATTAATTTATGCCAGTCGAAATTAAGCATATCCTCAAATGTTGGCATATTTCATTTTTTTTCACAAGAGTAGCACTTCAAAGTTAAGGCCCGGATTGCCTTAAATTTCCTAAGAACATACCAAAATCCCAACTAGGTAGCTCTTATGAATTTCCCAATATGTGCCTTTTAAGATTAAAATCAAATTTTCACCACTAGGCACATTTTACTCTTTCAAGGAGTAAATAATAGTTCCATTTCATTTTCAAAGGTTAACAAAAACCTTGAAAATGCTCCTTGAGTGTCAATTTCCTCAAAGTTGGGTTAACTACCCTTCTAATTGGAGTTGACACTCTCTAACCCATCTATGGGGTAGAGAAGATGCTCCTAGGAACCCAACACCTATTGGTGCTCCTTGGATGCTCTAGGTACTCACTAGGGATAACTTCCCTAGATACCTTCCTAGTGACCTTGTTGGGCTTCTTAGAAGCCTTGGTCACATTTTCTAGGTCAACCCTAGGGATAGCCTCCCTTGTGACCTTGTTAGTGACTTTCTTAGACTTCTTAGAAGTCTTAGTCACTTGGTTTGCAAAAATACTCTTAGGGATGACTTCCCTAGTATTCTTGACTTGACCACTAAACCTAGGGTTTGTTCCATAACTATATGGAACCCTATGATAACTAGGCACATCCTTCTTAGCCTTTGGTTTGTATCCCAAACCTCTATGGCTATTTGATGGCTTTGACTTTCCTAGCCCTAGGTTTTGCTCATTTTGCCCTTTTAGGATATTTTCCATCCTTTTTAGGGTCTTTTCAATTTTATCAAGTCTTGATCTCAAGACTTGATTTTCTATCATTAAATCCTTAGAATTTGGTTTTTCATTAAGTCCATGAGCATTTTTGTTTCTAGGCTTGTATCTACAATCCTTAGAGTTCTTGCCTAGACTTTTACCTACATTCCTAGCCTTAGGTGTAGTAGTTTTGGCATGTAGGGCCACATGCTTTTCCTTAAAGCCCTCATGCTTCCTATTCTTATGGTAAATCGCATTAAAATGATAAAAATTAGAACTATCATGCTTTTTACCATAATTTAAAGGAGTAGGCTCAATAAATGTTACCTTCTTCTTTACCTTGGAGGCTCCCCTTGACTAATGCCTCCTTGAGCCTTGACCATCTTCTTCCCCTTGAGGCATTGACTCCGGTAATGCCCCTTTTGATTGCAAGAGAAGCATATAATATGCTCCTTGCTCTTCTTTGTGTTGGGGATGGTCTCCTTGGGCTTCACCTTGCCCTTTTGTGCCACTTGGCCCTTCTTCTTGGCTAATTTAGGGCACTTGCTCTTGTAGTGCCCATGTTCCCTATATTCAAAGCATATAATATGATTTTTATTATTAATTGAAATATTTATACCTTTGCTTGTAGGGGTGGCATCTTTTTCTTTGGATCCGGAGGTAGAAGCTTCCTCTTGATCGGACCTTGATTCTCCTCCATTTGATTTTTCTTGACTTGTGGAGGTATAAGCTTCTTCCTCCTCTTCTTCTCTTGACCCGGATGTAGAGGCTTCTCCTTTTTCTTGATCCGGTGTCACCAAGGATTGCTCCCCCTCAATCCTAGAGGTGGAGGCTTCATCATCTTGAATATGAAACAAGGAGTATGCTCCCTCCTTGTTCCCTTCGTTGCATTCCCTTGAGGATGAAGCTTCTTGGATTTCCTCTTCTTCGGAGGTTGAGCATCTCTCAACCTCGGAATCCTCCTCTTGGTCTTGCTCCACAGAGTCTCCCTCTCTGGATTCTTCTTGATCTCGTACAGTGGAGGGGATCTCTTCATGAAGCTTGGCCAATTTGCTCCATAAGTCCTTTGCATCTTCAAATTCTCCAATTTTGCAAAGGATGGTACTTGGCAATAAATTGACCAAAAGCTTGGTCACTTTTTCATTGGCCTCGCACCTTTGGATTTTCTCCGAGCTCCATTTGCTTTTCTTGAGAAGCTTGCCCTTGGAGTTTGTTGGAGCTTCGAAGCCTTCCATTAGAGCAAACCATTGCTCTATCTCCATCATAAGAAAGGTTTCGATTCTTGATTTCCAAGAATCGAAGCTTGTGGATGTGTATGGTGGAGCCACCCTTGTGTCAAATCCAAGTCCATCTTGGAATTGCATCTTGAATTTGAGCTTGATAAAATCTTGAACTTGAAGAATTTGCTCCAACTTCTTCACCCTCTAGCTTTTCTTGATATGCTTGACCCTTCCGGCGATGATTCCGGTGAAGAGCAACCTCGCTCTGATACCACTTGTTAGGTCCAAAAGTAGCTGTTAGCTCAATGCGCTTCATTGCTTGGCGTTGCTTGTCGTTGCTTGTTTCTTCTTGGATGTGCAGCGGAAAATACGTAAACAAACACAAGCACGCTAACACTAGGATTTTACTTGGTATCCACCTCACAAGAGGTGACTAATCCAGGATCCACACCAACGCACACACCCTTCACTATGAATAACACTCCTTTATGGTAACTACCAAAGGCGGAGAAGCCCTACAACACTCTCAATACAAGAAGAAGAAAGGAAATACAAGTTAAGCAAAAGCTTACAAGATGTGCAGTGAAAACCCTAACCCTAACTTCTTCCTCTTGCAATAGATCCGCCTCTTGACTTGGAAAGCCTCCAAGAACCTTCAAGAACTGGCGATCAGGCTTGTAGAGAGCCGTGGAGGAGCTGGAATGAATCTGAGAAGAGCTCGTGAAGAGATGCCGAAGACCACGCTCGCTGCGGCTTTAAACCCGACGGTCGGATCCCGATCGATTCGAATGTTCGAATCGATCGGGAGGCTGGATCGATCCACGGATCGATCCAGCGCCTATCGCGAAGCGCTGGATCGATCCACGGATCGATCCGGCCTGCTACTGCGCCAATCGCTCCGATCGATCGGCCGATCGATCGACCTCTGAATCGATCCACGGATCGATCCGAGGCTCGCTCATCGATGAACGGATCGATCCACTGATCGATCCACAGCCTGGATCGATCCACGGATCGATCCAGAACTTGGTTTTTGCCCAAAACCAAGTCCCAAACCTCCCTAACCAACATCCGGTCAACCTTGACCTGTTGGTACATCATGCCTCGCATCTGGTCACTCCCTTGACCTGCTAGGACTCCCCACCAAGTGTCCGGTCAATCCCTTTGACCCACTTGGACTTTTACTCGTCGTGCCAAGTATCCGGTCACTCCATTGACCTACTTGGACTTCCACCAGATGTCTGGTCAACCTTGACCCATCTGGACTTCCTTCCTTGCCAAGTATCCAGTCAATCCTTTGACCTACTTGGACTTCCCAACACCAGATGTCCGATCATCCTTGATCCATCTGGATTTCCTTCCTTGCCTGGCTTCACTCACCAGGACTTTCACCTAGCTTCACTCACTAGGATTTTCACCTAGCTTCACTCACTAGGGTTTTCCATCTGCCTAACATGCCAGTTAGGACTTCCCAGTCAAGTATCCGGTCAACCTTGACCTACTTGACTCTTCTTCGATCAATATCTTATTGTCAAACATCTAAACCCAAACCAAGACTCAGCTTGGTTAACCAGGTCAACCTTGACCTGAGGGATGTTGCACCAACATTCAGCTCACTTAGAAGACAAATAGGAATGTGTTGGGTAGAGTAGGTAGTGAGTTTCAAACTAGTTTCCTAGCTTCACTGTTCTACTTGTTTTCAAAATAAGGTTTTAAACATTCTAGGAAAATATTGTTTTTAAAATTCCAATTTTACTAGATTTTCAAAATATAAAATTAGCTTAGGCTCTACCCTAGAAAACTTGCTCCCCTAAGTTTCAGCCAGAGCATCTCACAAACACCTATGCTTACCCTGCTTGTGTTTCAAAAACATAGAACAGCGTGAGATGCATAGGGTACAACCTGGACTCAAGAATGCTTATATCTGTGCATCAATATGAGTCTGGGCGTTAAACACCAAGTCAACAGTAATCAAGTTAAGTCTTCCAACACTAGTCAAATCTAACTGGATCTATTGACTTAACTTGACTAACCAAGTGAAAGCTGTTGCCCTCCAGGTAATCAGCTAGTAGCTAAATGGTTAGACATGTAGCCGCAAAACAACGTGCTTGATATTTAAACCGTTTTTGAGTTTACTCAGGCATGAACTTTAGGGCTCTAATACCTCTCTAAAGTAAATTGGATAATCTCATGCTTGGACTTAAGGACCAATTGAATTTGAATGAATAACCTTACTTAAATTTTTATAAGTCTAACTACTCCCTCTTTCCAACTTTAACTATATTTTTATATTAAAACATCTTATCAAATTTATAATATCCTCTTAGGATCCTTCAAAATTCAATATTTACAACTAAAGTATTTGTAAAATGCTTAGCTACGTGATCTCTATAGCTGTCTTCCAATATTTTAGCAAATACTTTTAAACTTAGTATATCTTATTTCAAATATATCAAATTTCTCAAATTTTCAAAGCAAAAATAATCTTTCAAATTTTATTCAAAATTGAGCTAAGTAAACTCTATTTTTCACTTAGCAAAAATTATCCCCAAATTAAACTCTATTAATTATGAAAGGCCAAGTGTTTTCCAAACATTTTTATCCCCAAACTATCTCTCTGATTATCAAATCTTTTTGAAAAGTTGGTATTGTCTCAAACATATTTTTTGATAAATGGCAAAGGGGGAGAATAGGAAAATTCAAAGAAAATTTTTTGTTAAGGGGGAGGTTCAATTAAGGGGGAGCTTTAATGTACTTACGTTTTATTTATGCGTATCCTTATTGCATTTTTTTTCTTAACTTTGAATTTCGGTTGCCATAATCAAAATGGGGGAGATTGTTGGTGCGGGAATCATCCGACGATCGAACTCAAGTTTTGATAATGGCAAAGGGATTCAAAGTTAAGTTTAATTGTTATCTAATGTGTGTCCTAGCAGTGGTTAGGCAAGGGAAAAATCCTAGAGGGTGGTAACCCTAAGTCATAGGGGGTGGTAACCCTATGCAGAAAGTCTTGGCGGGTCGGGTGCTTCAGGCGAAAGTCCTAGGGGGTGGTAACCCTAGGTGGAAAGTCCTGGTGTCACGAACCAGGTGGAAGACTAGACGGGTCGGGAAGTGGGCGTCCAGCAGAAATTCCGGAGGCAACGAGTGTCGAGCAAAAGTCTAGTCGATCTGGAGGATCGCACTGGCAACAGGTAAATCTCCTGAGTGGAGTAGGTGAGGACGCGTTCCCCGTAGAGGGAACAGTAGGCGTCGGGTCAACTTCGGGTTTTCGGTCAAAAACCCGAAGTAAAACCCGGACAGTCCGAAGGCTGTCAGGTTATTTGTTTATATATTCCATTGTGTTCTAACTCTGTTTTGCAGGTAACTAACATTTTTTATGCAGAGTTAGAAGTGACCGGGATCGGTCGACCGAACCTTGGGATCAGTTGATCGAACCCACAAATCAGCAGATCAGATCTCCAGAGGTTGGACCGGGGTCGACCAGGGGATCGGTCGATCGAACCTTGGGATCGATCGACCGAACCTAGGTTGGGTGTCGACTGGATCAGGCTGACTGGGCTGAGTCAGACGAGCTTATCGGTCGACCGGACCTTTTATCGGTCGACCGAACCTTGGATGGAGTTTGATCGGATCGAAGCGGAGCGAGAAGATCGGGCGGATCAGATAGGAGGGATCGCCTGATCGATCGACCGAACCTTGGGATAGGTCGACCGATCCATGTCGGGTCAAACTTAATCCTAAAGGTTGGGGATTTGGATCAGACTTTGCAAAGCTATAAAAGGAGGCCTCGAGGTGCAGCTTGAATACACAACTCTCGAACAGAAGATCTCCTGTGCTCTAGTGTGTTGCTCCGTACGCTTCAACAACGCCCTGCTGCTCCAACAATCAGCAACCACTCTTAATATATTGTATTTTGTCGGTATAATCTTTCTTTTTAAGCTCATACTTGTTCTCATCTACTTGTAAAGATTTGCGCTATATAGTTGTTGCCCACCGAAAGCGGTCAACAACCGCGGGCCTTCGAGTAGGAGTCGAGATAGGCTCCGAACGAAGTAACTTCTCGTGTCTTCTGTGTTTGTGTTATTTCTTTTCCGCTGCATTTACTTTTACGATTCCGAAATCAATTGTGAAAGCCACGAGTGATATTCACCCCCCCCTCTCTAGCGCTTTCGATCCAACAATCTTCTCATTTCTTCCTCTTGTTTTGAAACCTTTTGGAGGGAAACAACATTCACAGCTGTTTATACTATCAATTGTATCTTTTCTCCTATCATATAACCTCGGCAGGACATTTGAGTTTTTTTGTCAAGATCTTCTCAATTTTAATTCTCTAAGTTTTTATATAAAAAAAGAGAAATTTTTAGAATAGTGAAGGGGAATATAATGCAAATGTACTATGCGATTTTAATATTACGGTAGTAAAAAGTGTTCGACTTGCTTCCAATGCTTTTGTCAGTTTGTTTTTAGACTAATACAGTAAATTACAGGTGACTACTAATTTTGGATAGTTAAATAGCGTATGGAAAAAGATAGACACCCAACTATTAGTCATGATTTGACTCTTAAATCTATAATGATTGTATACTAACTTACGTGGGCTAAGAAATTTTGAAATTGACATACAAGTAACTTTAATATTGTGGAAGTTAAATATATAAAATGAAAATTTTTGAATTTGTATGCACGGTTCAATAAAATGTCGTGTTGCATAAGACCATTTCCAACCCATAACATCATATTTGGTATAGTTTTCTACCAAAATGGTACAATTTCAACACCAAATACTATTTCTACTCCAATCCATCCACACCATATCACACTAAAAAGAAATATTCTATTTTTCTTATTCATAATTTAATTATCAACATACATTTAAATTTATTAATATTTTTATATGATAATTATTATATTTAAAATTAATACTTCATTAATATTAGACAGATTAAACTTTTTAAAATTCAAACATCCAACTAATATATATATAAAATTATGATTTTTATTTTTAATATTTTATTGTATTTTTTATGAAATTAGTGATATAATTTATAAATATAATTATAATTAAAATATATTAAAAATAATAACTTTAATAAATCAAATCTTTATAAATATACCTAATAAATTTTAAATATGCTACTAAATACACTTAATTTAAATTTATAATAAATAATAATTACAATTAAATATCTAATATATAAAGATAATGAAAATAATAATTACAAATTAATTACATTTAATAATATTAATTATATAATAAAATTTAAAAATAAAAATATCTCCCACACCAAATATGGTGTGGTGAATAGTGTAACACCAATCACCATATTTGGTGTGAAGTTTGTTGTATGGATTGAAATAATTTGATGTCAGTTTTATATTAAATTTGATATTTTAGTGATGAATTGGAAATGCTCCAAGAGTAGACCAAGACTACGGTCTTTTTTGCCTTTTTCTATAAACCATTGAGAAGCAGACCAGACCGGTTCAGCAACACCGGTCATCGTACCGATTCAACGTTTGAAAGTCGTCCATTGACGTCGTCATCTCCGGGTTTTACTTGTTCAAAGAGTAGGCTCTCTCGCAGCTGGTCAACGCTTCCGCACATCCTTATAAATAGATTTCATCCGTCTCTCGTCGTAGCACACAAACAAAATCCGACATCTTTGAAGTATCAAATCTAGCTTCGTGATTCAGGAAGATCGACGAGAATATAACAGAAAAGAGAGAGAGGTTGCAGAATTTATAAATGGCAGCCCTGCAAGCCCGAGGCCTAATTTTCCCCTCATCCTCTTCTTCGAGCAACGGCTACCAGAGGGTCCGTGCTCTTCTCAGAGTTCCTGTCGACCTTGGAACACTTGGAGTCTCCCTGCCCAAGCTTCCACAGATCGCCAAGCGGCAAGAAGGTCGAATTAGCCTCGGAGAACTCGATAAGATTGACGCCGACAGCAGCCGATCGCCGGCACCTGCAATGGCCGACGAGCTCGTGCTCTCGAAGATGTACGCCGTACTGGAAGCGATCGCCGACCGAGCCGAGATGCACGCCATCATCGGAGAGCAGAGGAACAACTGGAACCACCTCTTCACCGGCTCCGTCAACTCCATCACCCTCGCCGCCTCCTTGATGGCAGGTGTCGCATCCATCTCCGCCGCCGGCGACCCCTTGGCCTTCAAGGTGTCGTCGGCCATCCTGTTCGCGGCCGCAGCGGGGATCATGATGATCACGAGCAAGATTCAGCCCTCGCAGTTGGCGGAGGAACAAAGAAATGCGACGCGGTTGTGGAGGCAGCTCGGGAGGTCCATCGAAACAAGTCTCGGCCACCGATTCCCGACCGATCGCGACGTCTCGGAGGCAGTAGAGAAGATGCTGGCGCTTGAGAAGGCCTACCCGCTTCCCCTGGTCCCGGGGATGCTGGAGAAGTTCCCGGCGGTAGTCGAGCCCACTCGGTGGTGGCCTAAAATTCAGCCGAAGAGATCACGAGCAACGCACGCCGGTAATGGCTGGAGCAAAGATCTCGAAGAGGAGATGAAGGGAGCGCTCAGATTGCTCAAAGTAAAAGACGAGGAAGAGTACATTAAGCTGAGTAACTTGGCGCTGAACGTCAACAAGGCCTTGGCCACGGCCGGACCTCTTCTCGCATGCGCCGCCGCGATGAGCTCCGGTTTGATAGGTTCTCCTGCGCTCGGTCCGTTGCCGGCATTTGTGAGCGTCGTCGGCGGCGTGCTTGCGGCGACAGTGAACACATTGGAGCACGGTGGGCAAGTGGGGATGGTGTTGGAGCTGTTCCGCAACTGCGCAGGGTTCTACCGGAGGTTGCAGGAGGAGATCGAGAGCAACCTGGAGGAGGAGGAGGCCGATAGGAGGGAGAACGGCGAGGTGTTTGAGATGAAGATAGCGCTGCAATTGGGGAGAAGCGTGTCTGAGCTCAGAGAACTCGCAGCCTATGCGTCTCCTTCGCGCGAAGACGAAGACATCAAGGAGTGCGCTGGGAAGCTGTTTTGAGTTTTGATTGTAGCAATTATTGTGCATAGCTAACGCTAATTTGTACACACAAACTATAAATTCATTCGTTAATTCATTTTAAGACCAACTGTTCATACAACAAAAATGGTGTTGGCACGAGCATCAACCCCGTTCAAAAAAACTCCAAGTCATCATTACGATCTTCAATAGCGATTATGGCATGAGCACGCCTATAAGCGGTAGATCTCATATTTCGGACAAATATTAACTATCATGTTCGAAATATGAGTCAGATAAAAATTGAGTGAATTACTAATGTTGACGGAGGGACGATTGAGATATTTTTCTCATATGTACTTCCGAAAATGTACTCTCACCAATCCGGGATGATTAATAGGGTATAACACCTAACCTGAACCTTGGGGGTCGGGAGCTATGGAGAGATCGTCCAAGAACTGACATGGAGTTAGCTGACCGGGAGTTTATCTTATTGAGAGGCTAAATGCCACCAGAAAGTGAACACTACAAGAAAATTGAGATCTTACAAAGACAACGTTTTTTTTTAAAAAGTGTTGTCTTTTTCTTTTTTTGAAAAACGTTGTCTATTAGTATTTTTTTTAATGTCTACGATAATGATTTTTAAAAAACGTTGTCTATTGTCAAGCCCTCATCTAAATCTAGGATGATCTAAACCGTTGGATGCAACTAAGGAGTAGAAAAAACCTAGGTTTCACTTTGGCACCCACCTTTCTCCCGAATCTGTCCTACCAACTCACGCATAGTCTTCTCTCCCCTCTCCCCTCTCCCCTCTCCGTGAATCTCTCCTTCGAACTCCTCTCCGTCCAACCCCTCTTCCACAAACCCCTCTCCACGAATCTCTCCTCCGAACACCTTCAAACAGTGAGCTTTTTTAGCACCAGTCGCGCCTTGCCTTGAAAGCCTTCACTGTCGCTCGAAGCGAGCAGTAGTACGATGTCGATCTCAACCTCTATGCGTTTCCACCTTGTCCATGTGCGGATCGTGGCAGGAGATCGATACCTTGGTTGCTGATCTAATGGAGGAGGGATGACTCTCCACAGAGACCTCCAAGGGGGTTCCCTAATGGCCGATTGATGGCGAGGAGGAGAGCTAATCGGCGAGCCGATCAGCGGTGGCGTAGAAGGTCAAGATTGGATTTTACTTCGCCGCGTGGTGAGCGCTGAACATGGTGTTCAACATCTACAACAAGAAGGTTCTTAACGCCTTCCCCTACCCTTGGCTGACCTCCACACTCCCCCTTGCTGCCGGCTAGCTCCCTCATGTTTTAGGTCCGTTACGCATGGCTTGCTTCCTCCAAGGATGCGGTGGACGAGATGATGTCTCATGGGGTTCTGAAGCAACCTGTGCAGAAATGACTTTATGGAAATGGACTTCAACTTGCCCTTACAAATTGCTCTGATATCTGGTAATGCTTCAAATACGACTACATTCTTCATGTTTTTTTTATCTTGAGGATTAACACTAATTTCTCTTTGTAAAAGCTGCCAACCATTTCTTAGTGTATCACCAAGTGCTTCCTCTATTTAGATTTTTTCTTTAATAATAGCCCATTGTGAACAATAGCTCACTTGTGTATGTTGTCTACCGTGCTTGTTATGCTGATGCCGATGAAAATGGTGTTATCCATCTTATGTCGTGCCACATAATTATGGGGAACGTGGAACTCATTCATCCTAGATCTGAATAGTCTCTTTTCACTAAAGGTATTTTGACACCAGCATAGATAATCTTCACAAGCCAAAGCATTATATCATATGGGATACTAATATGAAAACCCATATCTATGCAGAATATATAATGACATTTAAAATGACTGACAAACTTAAAGGTATTCACATAACTAGTAAATGATTGTGAAATATTTTTTCCTCGGTCTTCTTTTGGTGAACATGTAATGTTTGACTGTTAATGTGATTTCAGCATTTTAAATTGTAAAGAAAGTGAATCTCATGCTTTCTAGAATTCTAGTTCATCCGATAGCATTTTTAAATTACAGGTACCTCTCAATGATTATGTAGGATGCTTAGTAGAAGATCGATGTTGAGGAATTGTTATACATGATCACATGGGTAATTACACACTTTATGATATCTATATTATATATAATATTGTCAATATTAGTTACATTGCTGTGGCATCCATCGTTTATACATTGTTTATACTTTACAGACGCTGCACAGGAAATTTCGTTTTTGTTTTTGTTGATAGTTGACTTTCACATGGTACTTTGACTTATTTAATTTGTGTATGTAATAGAATTTAGGATAATAGATGAATACTAATTGTTACTTTTTTTTTTTTTTGTGAAATTCATCGTAATGTGATAATTGATACTTGTCTTCTTTCGATTGTTGAGGTGCATGCAACAACCTTTATCTATCGTATTCTATATTATCTCTAATTTTAAGTACCATGTGATAGATGTTTTTTATCTAATAAGTAGGAGCTAGGAGAATTAATTAATTAATTATTCTTTATTGATCAGTTTGGGACATGCAAAGCTTAGGCTTGCTTGAATCTCAAGCATCTCTCGAGCTTAAAATTAGACATATAATTTGCCTATCAATATGATGCAATGTATTTATTCTGATAAGAATTTTTTTTATGCCATTGTTAATGTTTATGCTTCCATTTGTGCTCTAAATTAGTTTTATAACTTTCCCAAACTTAATTGTCTTGATATGCTACTACAAGAGACACAGTTAGACATTAGTTATTTGAATAGGAAAACTGAAAATATTCATTCTTTAGAGAATGACAAACTTTCAGATTATTTTTTTTTTGCATTTCTACGGAACTAAGTGTTACATTTATGGGCCAATATATTTGTGGTTTCTTTTCATTAATCTCTAGGTTA
Organism: Zingiber officinale; assembly: GCF_018446385.1. Taxonomy (NCBI): domain Eukaryota; kingdom Viridiplantae; phylum Streptophyta; class Magnoliopsida; order Zingiberales; family Zingiberaceae; genus Zingiber; species Zingiber officinale. Next base: position 7,255,269 of record NC_055996.1, on the reverse strand, counting down.
CTACTGGCACACAGCTAAATATATAAGCCTTCCCTTCTTGATTCCTTTTTTACTAAAAATTTGTTTCATCTCATACTTGGTTGCTTGCTACTTATCTTTGATGATCTTGTTGAACCAAAAATATCTTTGCAGCTATGAATTCTACATAAGACAACACAAAATCTTTGTACAAAGTGAGCAGAAATGCGAAATACAATGAACAGTCATTTGAAGGTGCTTCTCTAGATTTTGCCGTTCACATAATTTTTGAATAACTTATAAGATACTAGTGACAATCATGTCATCTCTTCTTTGCTTATGAATGCTCTTTAGATGTTGAGATTGTGGAAATTTCACATGTCATTTGCTTATTCCTGTTGCCTTTCATTAGATGTTGAGATTGTAGAAATTTTACGTGCAGTGCCTTTTCAGATATTTTAAGGGTGAATGGAGATATTCAGAAACTCCAACTAAATAGCTCGAGTATAGATGATTACAGGAGCAACAACGTACTACATGCTATATGACACTGCATATGAACTCCAAGGATGTGATTGGAAAGTATTTTGATGAAAACTATCAAGAAGGCTTTGGGATTTAAGCGAGAAAATGGTGGTGTCTCTGCTAGCTTTCAAATGCTAAAACCCACTATGCTGGTTCTTATCACAATGGTCCTTCTTGTTCGGTTTACTCTTTCAAGAAGGTCAGAGAATTACAGTCAATGGGTGATTACTTTCTCTCCCAGCATCGTTTTGTACAATTGTTTTGCTATCATTTTGTTTTGGATGCTTCAATGACATTCCTTGGCTTGACTAACATGCTTTGGACAGGATATAGGCAAGGGATTGAATTTGAAAACTCGAACCCACAGGCCTGAGTAGATGTGAGTTCGTATGGGTGGATATGCTTTGTTTCCCATACACCATTGCAATAAACTCATAGACATGCATCCACAAAAATAACTGCCATTCTTTCTTCCATTGACAGGGTTCAACAGGAATCAAATTCCATTAGATATCCATTGACAGTGATGTGGCAGGATAGATAATGTGGTAGAAGAATTGCAGGAGATTAGTGTTTGTGCCAATTGACGCTAGGAAAATGCCAATTGTTTCTTAGATATTTGCTATCTACATAAGCCTTGTGAAGAATGCAGTTTAGAAACTGCATGCATTTTAGAATGTATATTAGAAACTGCATTTATTTTAGAATGTAGTTTGAAGAAACGTTGCCTTTCTCCAAGCCAAGCTTTTTTTTCTGCAGTTTGAAGAAACGTTATATTTCTGCAACAACAGTACTTTTTGCAAGAAAGTGTTTGCAGAGAAGAAAGCGTTTCATTTTTGCAATCCTTCTTTCTGCAGTTTGAAGAAACGTTGCATTTCTGCAAGCTTTCTTTTTTTCTTTCTGCAAGCATTTCATTTCTGAGTAATGAGTTTGGTTCATTTATAGAAAATAGCTAGTAGAAGTAATTTTTTGGTTCAAACTATTGATTGTAATTTTTTGTTTATATTTCAGGCCAATTGTTCAATCTGTTCAAAGGTCACAAAGATCCTAGACAAAATCCAATTGCTTATTCCTATAATAGATTGAGAAAGACAAACTACTTCTTCAGTATTGTGGTAGTAATTACTGTACTGTTTTGTCTCGTTCTCAAGCCGATAATAATTTTTTAGTGTAGCTAGTAGAAGTAAACATATTGTTAGCTTCGAGGTCGATTAGTTATTTTGTGCTCTTTTGTTTTAAATGTGAATATCACTATCTAACTTTGAAACAGAATTAGTGTTAATTTTGATATTTACTAGTTTCTCATGTAATTAAATACTAATATTACTTCAATGTCAGAATTCTATAATTTTGGTATGAGTTTGAAATCATTAGCTGAGCTGATTATATGTAAAATTCAAATCTAGATATGGTAAAAGAAAAATAATAGTTTCGTAAATATAAAAATAATGATTTTTAAATAACTTTTTTTTATTTTTTTTCTTTAAAACGACAACGCTTTTAAAGTGTTGTAATAGTGTTGTCTTTGCAAAACATGACAGCACTTTTAAAGCGTTGCAAAAGCGTTGTCTTTTCTACCAAAAACAATACTTTAAAAGTGTACAAAAACATTGTCTTTACAAAAACCGACAACGCTTTTAAAACGTTGCAAAAGCGTTGTCTTCGCTACAAACGACAACGCTTTAAAAGCGTTGTCATTGAGTAGACTTTTAATAACAGTACTTTTAACAATGCTTTTTCAGGCACATAGATAACGCTTTAAAAGCGTTGTCTATTAGCTTTTTTCTTGTAGTGGAAAGCCCAACCCGTCTAATCCATGGCAGGTATCATCTCGACTGTCTACCTAAGTGTCTCAGATTTGGAGTTCCGATCTATGAGAACCTGATCGGGAATCAGGTTGTTAACGTCGTCACCCGATTTTACTTCCTCTTTCCATACATGTTGACTGTCACGCCCCCTTTGTTGGGGTTCAATCAAAGTCCCACATTGGAAAGATTTAGTAAAGATTATAGGGTTAAAGGATGCATGATATCTCCATTGGCATGAGACTTTTTGGGGAGAGTCCAAGAGTAAAGTCATGAGGGTCTAAGCTCAAAGTGGACAATATCATGTCATTGTCGAGATATGTGGACATCCTTCGGTCCCAACAAATGATATCAGAGTCATGGTCCATACTAGATGTCATGTGGGGTGACCTTGAACGAAGTTGAAGGTGGGCCCCGGGTAAGTCAGGTTGACTGGATGCTTGTGGGAAAGGCGTGCGGATGCTTACGGGAAGCCCAGAGCATGTCAGGGTGACCAGATGCTCACGGGGAGGCCCGGACCATGAGAATAATTGTGGTCCTTCGTTTGAGGGGAGGATTGTTGGGGTTTAATTAAAGTCCCACATTGTAAGATTTGGTAAAGATCATGAGGTTAAAAGGATGCATGATATCTCCATTGGCATGAGACCTTTTGGGGAGAAACCAAAGAGCAAAGCCATGAGGGCTTAAGCCCAAAGTGGACAATATTAGGTCATTGTGGAGATATGTGAATATCATTCGGTCCCAACACCCTTGCCTTTTGCCTGTCACGTCCTCTTGAATTCTGACTGTCATGTCCTCTTGACTTCTGATTGTCACGTCCCCTTCACTTCTACTGCCCAATCCTTATTGGACCCTACCATTATGCACCGTATCACAAGCCTCCCCCCAAGTCTAATAGAAGGAGACTCAAGTCCGACTAACTAGACTCATGCCTCGGATACGTAACATGTTTAATCACCCAATTCCACCTCGGGAGAAGGACCTCACCAACCCTTCGAAGTTGACTCTTCACATCTCCCTCTTTAAAAAGGGTTGAGTCCCCCCACACCATTGTAATTTTATTGTTGACTTCTTCTGACCATGGAATCTTCTTCTAATTTTGATGAGGTATCGCCCTTGCACCAACAACTAGCTCATTTGACTCAGCTACTTGCCCAAAAGGATACTGCTTTAGCCGAGATGACGCATGATAGAGATCTTCAGTCTTCTCTCCGTTGAGACATTGAGGAACTTTGGTTGGCCGCTAAATCTCAGACTCGAGCTGAAGTAGCATTGAAGCGAAAAGCTTATGCAGATTTGGAGAGCCAGGCTCATCTATCTAAAAGGGAAACATGCCGCTTCCATAGCCCTTCTTCAAGAAGAGAGCTGGCTCAAAGATGGAACTATTGCTCAGCAGCGTCACATTATTCAATTCACCAAGGTAGAGCTGGTTCAGGCGCGATCTTACTCGGGGCAAGCAGGTCATGCGGAACACCTTTACTCGAGGTGTCGACCGACTATTGACATTGGCACAGACTTCTGATTACTTAGATATCCTTAATTGTGAAGTGAGATTTCGAGAAGTGTTCCTTGTACTTCATTAAATAAATACAAATCTAGTTGAGCTTCAGTCTCTATTTCTTTTTCCTTTTTCCTAGCACTTCTTTGTTGGATGATAACCCTCCCGGGAGAAGGCTGACTTGTGAGGTACTAGGCGCAGTAGTGTGCTTGCTTATAGCGTGTGCTAAGATGCGAGGACGAGAGTTTAAAATCTTTCCCAAGGATCATTGGTCGTGAGAGCAGGCTCACTTATAACTCGCACTAGGGCGAGAGTCTGGTGGCGTGAGAGCATACTCACTTATAACTCGCGTTGGGGCGAGAGTCTGGAAGCGTGAGAGCATGCTCACTTATAATTCGCGTTGGGGCGAGAGTCTGGCGTCCCAACCGAGAGGTTGTTAGTCGTGAGAGCAAGCTCACTTATAACTCGTATCGAGGCGAGAGTCTGGAAGCGTGAGAGTATGCTCACTCATAACTCGCGTTGGGGTGAGAGTTTGAAGTCCCGACCGAGAGGTCGTTAGTCGTGAGAGCAAGCTCACTTATAACTCGCACTGGGGCGAGAGTCTAGAAGTGTGAGAGCATACTCACTTATAACTCACGCTGGGGTAAGAGTCTGGAATCCCGACCGAGAGGTCGTTGGTCGTGAGAGCAAGCTCACTTATAACTCGTGTTGGGACGAGAGTCTGGAGGCGTGAGATCGAGAGGTCATTGGTCGTGAGAGCAAGATCACTTATAACTCACGCTGGGGGTGAGAGTCTAGAGGTGTGAGAGTAAGCTCACTTATAACTCACGCTAAGGCGAGAGTCTGGAGGCGTGAGAGCATGCTCACTTATAACTTATGCTGGGGCGAGAGTCTGGAGGCATGAGAGCTTGTTCACTTATAACTCGCACTGGGGCGAGAGTCTAGAGGCATGAGAGCTTGCTTACTTATAACTCGCACTGGGGCGAGAGTCTGGAATCTCGACCGCGAGGTCGTTGGTCGTGAGAGCAAGCTCACTTATAACTCACGCTGGGGCGAGAGTCTGGAGGCGTGAGAGCAAGCTCACTTATAACTTGCGCTAGGGCGAGAGTCTAGAATCCCGACCGCGAGGTCGTTGGTCTTGAGAGGAAGCTCACTTATAACTCGCGCTGGGGCAAGAGTCTGGAGGCATGAGAGCATGCTCACTTATAACTCGCATCAGGGTGAGAGTCTGGAATCATGATCGAAAGGTCGTTGGTCGCGAGAGCCTGACCAGCAAGGGATCGAGAGGCCTGACCAGGAATGAATCTGGAGGTCTGACCAGGAATGGATCGAGAGGTCTGACCAGGAACAGATCTGGAAACCTGACCAAGACTTCCTCTGGAGACCTGACCAAGACTTCCTCTAGAGACCTTACTAGGGATGGATCTAGAGGTCTGACCAGGCATGGATCTGGAGACCTAACCAGGGATGGATCTGGAGGTTTGACCAGGTAGTGATTCAGATGAGCAACATCTGTGACTTAAAGGGATCGTGCTAGAGGACTAAGCTTAATGCTCCTGCGATCACAAGGTGTAATTCATAAGACTTTAGTCAAATTTAAATCTTACTCTGATTTTGAGGAGGCATAAGGGCGTCGAATTTGGAGCGACACTTCCCTCCGCCTTCTTCTTCATTTCTCGAGGCAGTCGCATAGAATTTTCAATTTCCGAGGCATAGTCTTCACAAGGTAAGGCATTCCTGTTCGGATATCCCCCTACATGATTTTCTTGTCAGTTCCATCATAAATGTCCTTTCCTCGGGAGATGACACGTGTCCCACTAACTTAACTCGCCATAATGTATAACGCACACTTTTTGCACACGACCCCAAATAGCTTCCGCTTCTCGATCTGACGGCTGACATATGTTAGGCTGTTTCAGTTGTCTAGCTCGTTTTCCAATGCTTCCTAAGGATTTTGGTTTAAAAACCCTAAAGGACGTCGGTCATCGTTCCTTATCACTTCAACTTCCTTCGAGTTTCCTTCCCCTTCTTGCTTTCAATTGCTCGCCTCCTCCTTTGTGAACTTCCTTTGTCTTCCGAAAGTGCTATTCCTTTTTCCTCTCCCACTCCTTCTGATCTTGTAATGGCCGGTGAGATTGAGGTGTCTTGGTATGCATATTTCCGCTCCGACATGAATAATAGTGATCATAGGGCAATTCGGTCAAGTTTAGAATTTTTTGAGGCCTACAAGCTTCATTCCCCAAGGTCGAATGACCATCCTTCCTCCCCTCCAGCTTGTTTTGTGACCTTTTTTAAAGACCAGCTCCTTGGCGGTCTTTACTTTCCCATCCATCCGTTCTTCTCTTCTTTGAGCAAGTATTTTGGTGTTTCGTTATCCCAATTCACCTCCAACTCCTTCCGTGCTATGTGCGGAATGGTGATCCTTTGCCGCCTATATCGAATACCTCTGACCCCACAGCTTTTTCATCATTTTTACCTCCTTAAACGCTTAGAGCCAAGTGTTTTCATGGTGTAGTCCAAGGTCGGGTATAAGTACTTTGACGGGATGTCTTCTTCCAACAAAAATTGGAAATTTAGATTTTTCTATGTTCAATTGCCCGAGCCAACATCCTGGCCAACTGAGTGGCGCTATAATCTTCCCACTCCCTTTGAGCTATGCGACCACCAACATCAACCACCCTACCACACAACATCCGAAAAGTTGGAGGGTGTGTAACTGCGGCTCCCCTTTCTGCTGCAAGAGAGCATGTTATATACTTTTGGGCTCAACCCCATCTGGACGCCTTTGGCCACTGCTTTTGGTAATATCCAATACCCCCACTTTTCGGTCTTCGCTAACTGAAATATTTTCTTTGTGTTTTGCAAAAGCAGGCATGTTTCGAACCTACGCCATTGATTCTTCCAAGCCGCCCAGCGATATTCTAAAGAAATTGGGTCCAGAGATTTTGGAGGAACATGAGGTTCCTTATGCCCCGCAGGCCAATGCCTCGGCGGAGGCCTCTTCTCAACCGTCCGCGAACCCCGAGACCTTGGAACCGATACGGCCGTGGAAGAGAGGGCTCCCTCTCCTCCTCCAAAGAAACATCTGCGCCTCCAGCACAAAAGGAAACGGGTCATACCATCAGCTCAATCTTCTCCATCGAAGCCTCCTCTTTCCTCCAAGGCCAAGGCGAAAACCCCTGCCCGGGTAAACCCCTCTCCAATAATAGAGGCTACGAGTTCTCCCGTCCTAGTTTTTGTCCCGGAGCAGACCATCTCCCGGGCGGGAGACCTACTCGAGGATTCTGCGACCCCGTCTCTTCCACCCTCTGCTCCTACGTTGGCACCTACCTCCTCTTCACGCCCTAAGGAGCGGACCAAGGGTAAGTATACATTTACCTCTTCTTTCCATCTGCCTTCCCTGTAGGTGCAGGGTCTTATCCCATCGGCTAGCGCCTCTCCTCATTGTGGCTAAGTGAAGTTTCATGGGGCCCTGACCGAGTCGTGGAATACTGCTGTCGACCAGATTTTGGAAGGCCCTCCTATAGCGCTAGTTGACCTGTTCTCTAATCGGCTAGTATCAGTGAGTTGTATGTGTTTCCTTCTAAGACCCTTGAGATAAAGCTAATCTTTCCTTGCTCCTGACAAGTCTGCACCATGGGTCTAAGTATATCACAGTATGTGGCTGACCTTCAATGAGAGAACGAGTCCCTGAGGGCTCGCCTTCGAGAGTTGGAATCCCCTGCTACCACCGGCCATATTTTTTATTTGACCGCATCTAATAACCCGATACAATCTTGTCTTCAGACTATTAGGGAAAAAGTTCAAACTGCCCGGGACCTGGCTCAAGCAGAATCAGAGAAGGTGCAGACCTTACAGTCAGCCCTGAAGACCAGTAAGTCTAAGCTTAAGTCTGAAGGGTTGAGGCACACTCAAATTTTAACTGATTTAGAGGAGAAGGAAACTGAGGTGGCAACCCTCTCTTTACAGCTGAAGGAACTGCAGGAAGCGTACGCTGCTCTGGAGAAAGATCTGGAGGCAAAGAAGGCAAATCTGACCGCTAGTACTAATCAGGAAACTACTTTTCAGAAGCAATGGGAGGTAGGCTCGGCTATCCTGAAGTCCCTCCAAACAGACCTATTCAAGGCCAAGGACGAAGCTACCGCCACACACCAAGAGCTAGCCTTGGTCCAGGTTGATGCAGACAAGGCCAAGGACGGGCTAAAATATTATCAGGCCGGTGAGGCTACTCGTCTAGAAGCTTATAAGGCCACTTATCTTACTTCTGGAGTATTTGGAGTGAATATAGGCAGTCTCATCGATCGGATGGTCTGCTACGGAGGTGTGGGGACCCTTCTATAGCTTCGTGAGAAAGACTACCTCCGGTTGGCCCCTCCTGAGGATTTCCTGGACATGGATCGCCTTCTACGAGACCTTCCCGATGATGTCTTCTCGTCTTTTGATGATTAGCTAGCACTTACCCTATATCCTTCTCTTTCACTAATGTGTATTTGGACTTTGAAAGTTATTATAGGCATGTGTCTGGGTGGATGATCCTAGTGTCTTGTGTTGTTTACTATGTTCACATATATCCCCCACTACTCCCTGTTTGCTACGTTCAAGTAGTTTGTTCACTTCGCATCCTTCCTGCAGAGGGCTCATCGACTTAGTCTCTGTGTAGGCATTAAAGCACGCGATCGATCGGGTTTTTGTTACCCGACCGGGCATCTAATCTAACTAATCTGTTTAATGTACCGATCAGGTTTGGTGATTAAGCTACCCGATCAGTCGCTTTATCTAATCGATTTATTTTAAGGCGCCCGACCGGGTTTCGCGCAACCGAGCTACTCGCCTGATCGCAAGCCACCGTACTCGAGATTTCTGAGGGGGGATCCGTTGTAGCCTCACCTATTGCCAAAGTCACCGTAACCCCTCATTTCCCCTTATGTCTTTCATCTGCACGTTTTTCGACGCACCCCCTCGGCTTGATTTTCTAGAAGGATCATACGGCGGTCGCTGCTCTTAGGTTTACGGCTGACGTCAGCTACTTTAAATACAAACCGTTTGATGAGTGCTGATGACGAGGCCCTCTATGCCCCCCTTGGCAGCTATAAATATCCTTTCCCCTCAGCTTTACTAAACTTTTCGCCTCAAGCGTAAGTCTTCCTCTTATTTTCGGTGTCGGCTGTGCTCTGCCCCTTGTGTTTTACGTTTGTATCATCTCATGGATTCCCCTGCACCTAGCTACACTCCTGGAGTTTCGACCTTTATTGGCGTGGACCTGGGCAATCTTTGCTTCACCTATGAAATTCCTATGGCCATGCATATCATCATTCCTTTTGAGATCCACTGGGTTTCTTCACCCCCAGTAGGGTACACAACCTTCTTCAAGGAGCAAGTTGTTGTCGGACTCCGCTTCCCTATTCACCCTTTCTTTTCCCAAGTAAGTCATTACTTACGCATCCCTCTCGGCCAACTTACCCCTAATTCCATAAGGATCTTGTCTGGGTTAGTCCTCCTCTGTGAAGTGTGCGACATACCTTGGACTCCCAACTTATTCCACTAGTTCTTTACCCCTCGCCGTCACAATGAGGGTCTTTTCCGTCTCTAGGCCTGCACCAGAACTACTTTCTTTGTTCCTCTTCCATCCTCAGACTTGGAGTGGAAAGAAAAATATTTCTTCCTGAGTTTTCTCCTAGTCGTAGAATGGCCTATACAGTGGCGCTCGACTTTACCTCCGGTACCGCCTTTAGGGGATTTTCAAACATACCCCGACTTTACAGAGGCCTCCGTACAAATGAAATGCTGGCGCTTGAACCTGCTCAAACTGCTATTGGAGGACGTACTATTTCTATTCAGGCTGAACTACACTCCTTCAGAGCTACCACGTTCTTTAGGTACGGCTTGACCTACCTCGATTGACCTTTGCTTTCATATTCTAATTTTGGTGCTCTTCTTGCAGCCAACACCCTGGCCCGGGCATCCCCGATCAAGCCTCTTCCCCTGAGCGATATGAAAATACAACGCCGGGAATGCATAATACTGGATAGGAGGGGTTTATCACACCTTGCTCCCCTTCCCATAGGGACAACCGCCTCCATTGCCCCTCGGTCAACCGCCCGAACAACATCGCACGTTCATTTTGTCCCTGAGTCCTTAGGGTATGTTCCCCTCGTGCCTCCTGCTCGTCAGCCTTGAACTTCACCAGAGGAGTCAGATTTGGATGAGCACCCGCTTTCATGACGGACCAGACGTCAACCTATGGGATCAGGCCTCCCCCCCCGAGGCCTCGACTGCTACTTTGTCATCCCGACCATATCCACTGCCCTCAAGCGATCTTGCCAGACCGCCTCAACCCAGGGCTGAAGTTGACCAAGGGAAAGCCTAGACTGTTAAAGAAGAAATTGATCCGGGGCGGCAACCTAAATCCAGCGCCCCGGCCAGCCCTTCTCCTCGATCGACCGCTTCCTCTCATCCTGAGGCGGCACCCTCTTCATCTGACCCTTCTGCTCCACCCGGATCTATTCCTACCCCGCTTGCTCCATCTTCTCAGCCAAGGTCCGCTTCCACCCAACCTGGCTCGAGCGAGACTGCTCCAAGTTCTTCCCGGCCACGGTATTTCCGCTACCACGCCACTTTGCCTACGGAGTGTGGCTTGCGTCGCTCAACCCATGTTCCTGCTCGTAATGTCCTATTGTGGGGTCGCTTAGCATCTCAGTGGGAGTACACCATGCAAGTGATGGACACCCACACTCTGCCTGGCCTGGTGGACTCATCCACTAAAACAGCTTCCAGGGTAAGGTTCCGCTCTCTTTCGCGATTATGATCCTCCTGCTTTGTCTTTATACTCTCACTTCCACACGGTTATGAACAAATGTTTGCCGAGTCGCTCCGCTTAAACCAGACAATCCTGCACATATATCGATTTAATAAAATCTTAAAGGACCGAGTTGCAGACCTAGAGTCTCAAATAGGCAGTCGTGTCCGGACTAAGGGCGGAAGTAGCGGCCTTGAAGAAAGCGAGCACCTCCCAAGAATAGACCTTGGAAGAGGCCCAGTCAGAAATCCACCATCTTCGAAGGACAAGAGCAGGCTTGAAGCTATTTTACAGACCTCTGAGACTAAATGTCAAGAGACTCAATCAGAACTGACTCAGCGATCTGCAACTCTGGAGGATGTCAAGCTTGCACATAAGCAGGAGATGGATCACATAGCTCAAGAGCTGAGCTCCCGGGACCTGCTTATTATGGTCTAGAGGCGAGACCTAGAATACCAGGCAACAGAAATGGGTTCTCTGCAAGCAGAGTTATCTCAAGCTTAATCTGCACTATCGAACTCTATTATTGCCCTGGAGACCTACAAGGTTGGGGAGAGCGACTGCCTACAAGCGAGCCGAGAAGAATATTTGCACTTTCCAGAGTTTGGCGCACAAGTAGGGGACCGCTTCATCATGTTCGTGGCCTATGGTGCAGTGGGGGCTCTTCAACAACTTAAAGAGAAAGGGTATTTGCCCTCTGTCCCTCCTGAAAATTTTCTATATCATCGTCACATCCTTAGAGAGATGTCCGACGATGTATTCGTGGAATTCAAATAACCTATGTATGAACTTTATGCACACTTTATTGTACTCTACTTTTTAGAGATATTATGTCTTTTCCTTAGCATTGACTCAATGGAGCCTAAGTTATTTAACCCAAACGTAGGGTCCTAATCTAGTCTTTAAGAAGATTCGTGAGTGTCCTGAACCCAGGTATCCTGACCTGGCACTTCGAGCCCAACCGATCATATTTCCTCGATCTAAAGTCTTACAAAATACTAACTTAAGTACGATAGGACTAGAGGTAGTTAGCGCTCCAGGGACGATCTAGCTTCCTACCCTGAGAGTCCTGTAAATAGTAGACACCCGATGCTAACCGTTTAACAATTTTATAAGGACCGTCCCACTGAGGTGCTAATTTGGTTACCTCACCCACGGGTTTTGTCATCTTCCATACTAAGTCCCCTTCTCCGAAGAACCGGAGGGCAACCCTTCTATCATAGTTTTGACGCATCCTTTGCCGATATACCGTTAGGTGGGCAGATGTGTGTTCGCGAATTTCACTGATCAAATCCAGCTCTGAGAGTCGCCACTCGGTATTTCCTTCATCATATAACATTCTTCTGACTGTAGGCACCCCGACCTCTATAGGCACCACAGCCTCACTGTCGTAGACCAGGTGAAATGGTGTGAGTCCTGTGCTTTCTCAAGGGGTTGTGCGGTAGGCTCAGAGAATGTTGGGCAGCTCATCCACCCAATCACCTCCAACATGATTCAACTTAACTTTCAACCCCCCGAACTATCTCCCTATTGGTAACCTCGGTATGCCCATTGCTCTGAGGGTAAGCTACGAATGTGAAGCTCTGAGTTATGCTGAACCCTTGATACCATGCCTAGTTTTTGCGTCCTTGGAATCGTCTTTCATTATCTTAAACCAATTTGTGTGGTATTCCAAATCGGCATAGGATGCTTTTCCATAAGAATTGAATAACAATTCCTTCAATAATCTTGGCTAGGGCTTCTACTTCTACCCATTTAGAAAAGTAATCCACTACTACGAGCAAGAACCATTTCTGACTTGGCGCAATCAGGAACGATCCCACAATATTCATGCCCCATTAGTCGAAGGGGTATGAAACTATTGAGGTTTTCAGCATGTCGGTCGATCGATGAGTCATGTTTTGATGCTTTTGGCAGGATAGACAAGTGTTCACCAGTCTTTGAGCATCTTTCTACAGAGTTGGCCAAAAATATCCGGCCAGTAATACTTTTCGGGCCAACGTCCTTCCTCCCACATGATTGCCACAACATCTCTGATGTATTTCCTGCAAAGCATACTCCGCCTCTTCCAGTCCTAAGCATTTGAGTAGTGATATGGAGAATGCTCGCTTGTACATCTGGTCTCCGATCAAGATATACATATAAGCTCTTTTCTTGATTAATCTGCCCTCCTTTAGATCAGCAGGTAAGACGCCCTGCTAAAAATAAATGATCATCGGGGCCCTCCAATCGATTAGTTCCTTAATATTATTTTGCAGGTCTATCTAAGCTATCAGGAAAGTCTGGGCTATCGATCTGTCCAGCACCCAAGTGGTCAAAGTGCTAGCCATTTTAGCTAATTCATCAGCTCTTTGATTATCTGCTTGGGGAATCTTAGTTATTGTGACTTCTTTGAAATCCTCCTTCATCCTCTCATATGCTTCCTGATATACCTGCAGCTTGTCATTGTTAACTTCGAAGTTGCCTGGTACTTGTTGAGCTACAAGCTAAGAGTTTGAATAAACAACCACCTGGGCGGCTCCAACATGTCGAGCTACTTGCAACCCTGTCAATAGTGTTTAATATTTTGCCTCATTATTCGTGACCTTGAAATTCAACCGGACAACCTACTGTAAGATGTCTTCCTGAGGGGATATCAGGAGGATCCCGACTCCGCTTCCTTGCTAGGTAGATGATCCGTCTACATAGATCTTCCAAGTTTCCTTGGAGTCGGGTTGATGAACCTCCATCAAGAAGTCTGCCAGAGCCTGTGCTTTAATTGCAGTCCGGGGCTGTGATGTGCGCAAATATTATGATCATTTACGCATGTTTTAGTGCACATCCACGTACTTTATTAATATATATTCGTTGCATGATTGTCTCTTTCGTCTTGTATTCATTATATATATTATTTTGTTCAGATATCTCTCTTTGTTTGGTTTTGTGTTGACAGGGATGATTTTCGGAGCAAAAATGACGATTATCTACGCACCGAAACAAGCCAAAGAACATGGTCGTGTGACCAGACAAAAGGGAGCAGTGCACGGCCGTGCGGCCATGGCAGAGGCGGAGCAGCACACGGCCGTGCATCATTGCACGGTCGTACCACCCCAAGCCGAGACAAAGGAATGCTCGGCCGTGCATCCTTGCACGGCCGTGCCTCAGGGAGCAAAAGCCAGAGATCACACGGTCGTGCCAATCGGCACGGCCGTGCAGCTTCGCCAAAAGAGAGGATGGGCGTGGTCGTGCCAACCTTGCACGGTCGTGCCACGGGCCATGCGGCGCCCATACCCTAGCTTATAAAAGGGTCAAGAAACCTATTTTTGAGATATCTTTGGTTCGGGGACTTCGTCCCTCTCCTTGGGAAAGAGTTTTCTCCTTTGGGGGAAACCCTAAACCTTCATCCACCGTCGTCCCTCGACGTTCCGTCCATCTCCAGAGCAAGGGGGCATCTCCAAGACATCGGAAACCTCGGCAAGCATCGGTTCTTCCCTTTCTTCTCACACCTAGGGTTGTAAGTATGTTCTTCTTTATGTTTTGGAGTTGTTCTTCCCCCACAATGGAGTAGACTTCCTCTTCTAGGATTAGGGAGTATTTGTGATGTGATGGAGATGTAAAATTATATAGATTCACTTTATTTCTATACAATGACTTGTTAATGTCTTGTTCATGCTTATGTGAGATGTTTATATTTCTATTCTTTGATTGATTGATGTGGAGGATTGTTGATCCCGCAAAGGGGATACCTTAGAGCGTATTGACCAAGGTATCCTAGTGACAGGGGTAACACTTTCCGGACGTCTAAGGCATTCCCTCAAAAGGAGAGACAATCCCTTAAGAACTGCTGCTCTCGTAAAGAGAGTGCTCTAGATCGTATACCCGAGGGGCCCTAGTGATAAGGGTAACTCGTTCACTGACGTCTAGGACATTCTCTTGAAAGGAGAGGCAATTCCTCCATAAGGAAGTAGGTAACCGTACCGAACATCTACCCTTATCCTTATTGTTCTTTACTAGATATGAATCTCAGTGATCTACCGAGACACCCTCGTGACGGGGGTTAATCGCTACAGGATTTCACAGGGATCGTCTCTACGTGATACTTAGGAATACTGGCCAATCTAACTTCCTGCAAGAGCATTGACATAGAAGATAGAAACTAAGCAATCTATGTAGTATCTCCTAGTATTACAATGAAACCGAAATCCTAGAATCCATCTTCTGAAGCTCATTCCATCCAAGATCAATTCTTTCTCTTTCCCTTTTCAATCACTCTTGTTAGTTTGCAAACACCAAAGCTAGCTTTCGACTGTCTAGATAACTTATCTTGCGACATCTCTAGTGCTTAATCAACAGTCCCTGTAGATTCAATATTTTTATTACTGACGACGAAACCGTACACTTGTGGTTGCATAACAGGCTGGTATTGTATGTCATATTCTCCCAACTCAATAGTCCATTTGATGAGACGACCTACTATCTCCACATTAGTGAGAGTCTTACCCATGGTGATGTTGGTTAAGACTGTGATGGGGTGTGCCAGAAAATAAGATCTCAAGCGGCGGGCCATGAGTACAAATCCGAAGACCAATTTTTCCAGGGTCGTGTATCGAGACTCGACCCCTTTTAATCCGTAGACTAATTTGCATGCTCTCGAACGTACTCCTGAACAGCACATTGACAGAGCTTCCGGTATCCACGAAAACTCTGGCCACACGACTGTTGACGATGACGACCTTGGTTATTAGGGTATCGTCATGAGGGAGCTCTAGTCCCTCCAGGTCTTGTGGCCCAAAGCTGATGACAGACCCTGTAGCTTGCTCCATACTGCACCTACCGTGTGTATCTCTAGACGTCGTTTGCGAGACTTCCGAGCCCTAGTGGAGTCTCCATCTATGGGCCCCCCGGATATCATGCCAATCTCACGGATAGTCGCGTTTCTCTTGTTCTCCTCTTCCCAGGCTTCCTCGGGCTCCTGGTTACGACTAGGCTATTGATTTCCTTGTCTCGCATTGTCAGGTAGGGGTCTACCAGACTGACCTACCATGGGTTGTTGGCTGGTCAGCATCCTCTGCTAAGTCCTGTGTGCAATCTCAAGCGGAGGCAGGCCCAGCTCAGTTGTGCACCGAGAGTCTCGGGCGAACTGGAAGCAATCATTGAGGCATGGGTGTGAGATCTATGATAAGTGCAATAACGTGATCCCCATTGCCCGGGCCTGGGGGCTTGAACGGTTACCACACATTGTGTCGGCTGGGCATCCTAACCAGGTGGGAAGGGCGGTCGGGCATCACGGGCGCTTGGAAGAGGCCTGGTGGTTTGGGCGGCCTCTTCTCTGGCTTATTGGTGAGAGTAGACGCCTTGTCTGCTTTGCGTCGAGCAGCCTGAGCCTTCTCCACGTTGATATAGCTAGCTGCCTTCTCGAGCATCTCGTCAAAGTTCTTCACGAGGTCTCGAATGAGATCTCAGAAGACCCCCCCCCCCCCCCTCTACTAGTCCATGAGAGAAGGCGCTCATCAGTATTTCCGATGTGGCAGATGGAACGTCCTGCACCACCTGGTTGAAGCGCTTAATATAACTTCACAAGGGCTCAGCCGACCCTTGCTTAAGAGCAAAGAGACAACGGTCTGTCTTCTGGTACTTCCTGCTACTGGCGAAGTGGCGCAAGAAGACAGTTTGAAATTATGAAAATAGGTGATGGACCCGTTTGACAATCTATCGAACCATTTCTATGTCGAGCCAGATAGAGTATTCAAGAATACTCGACACTTAATAGCGTTGTTGTATTGATGTAACAGGGCAACATTCCTAAACTCGTGGAGATGATGCTCCGGATCTTTATTGCCATCATATTCTCCAATGGTCGGGGGCTTGTACCCCTTCGGTAGCTTCTCCTCTAGTACCCTTGGAGAGAAGAGCACTTGCTCATCGGGTTCCCCTCGGGGCTCCTTCTTGAGAACTATAGCTTTCCCCTTCTTTGAGTCCCTGGGCGGGGTGGTCTCCGCCATAGAGGCTTGTGGTTGCTCTTTCTTATTATAATAATTTGGGCCCTTGTGATAATAGTCTGGGTCAAGTTCCCGATAGAAGGCCGGGGGAGAACTCCTCGGGTTGCTTTCTCTTAGACCCTCTGTTTGAAACATGAGTCGGGTCCTTAGAAACGGCAAGAATTTTGTATGGTCGCTAGGCAGTGGTCTCTTAGACCCTCTGATTGACTCTTAGAGCTGACACTAACAGTATAGTGCACAAAACTCTCACCAATGTGGAGTCCAGAAGAAGGGTCTGTTGTATGTAGCCTTATCTTGCTTTGCAAGAGGTTGTTTCCGAGATTTGAACTCATCACTTTTAGGTCACACGACAATAATTTCATCGTTGTGACAAGGCTACCCTTCACTACATCATCTCATGGTGTGTGTGTGTATGAAAATGATGTCCTGCCCAACTCTTCCTGCACGTCTTTGAGCGACTGAGGAGCCTCAAATCGATTCGAGGAACCTCAATTGTTATTAGCATTTTTTTTTTCCGTTTTTCACGGTGCCTCAAATCGATTCGAGGCGCCTCAATTATTATTGGTGTTTTTTTTCATTTATTTTTTTAAGCTCGGAGTTAAATCAATTAGATTTTGCCTTTAGGGTTCAGGCATTGAACTATAGTGTTTAAGGTAAAAAAAAATTAGATATTCACGGGATGTATAGTATTTAGGGTGCATAAGTTTTTTTTTTTGTTTTGATTTTTTTTTTCAAGCTTTGGGTTTAGGATTTAGGATTTGAGATTTAGGGTTTAGTGTTTAAGGTATAGTATTTAGGGTGTGTAATTTTATTTTATTTTTTTATGATTTAGAATTTATGTATGATATAATATTTAGGATTTAGAAATAAAAAAATAATAATAAATGAACAAGTAGCGCTCAAGGAGCCTAAATCAATTTGACGTCTCGAGCACCTGTTTACACATGCAGTCATATATATATATATATATATATATATATATATATATATATATATATATATATATAGAATTATGATATGCTGCATAACTTTTTCATACGCTCCTTGCGCAACTGCCGCTGTGGCAATCCGAATCAGCATTTTTATTTTTTTATCATCTTTTTTATTTTTTATTTTTTACCATCTTTCTTTAATTTTTTCCCCAAACAGCCTCTTCTCATTTTCTTTCCTCTCTCGACGCAGCTGCCGCCATCCTTCGGCGCTGCTTGCCTAGAAGTGACCCAGTGCCATCTTTTTTTTTTATTTTTTATTTTTTTCACAAGTCGAGTCTTTTGGTTTTCTTTCCTCTCTCGACATTGCCGCCGCCACCGCCATCAGACGCCGACCCTCACCTCGAGTAGATCCCTCACCCATGGGAAGCTCATAGGACGCTTGATGAGGTCCAGATTCGACGCCGATGCGTATCTGTGGAAATGATTGCTTCGTCTCTATTC
Organism: Zingiber officinale; assembly: GCF_018446385.1. Taxonomy (NCBI): domain Eukaryota; kingdom Viridiplantae; phylum Streptophyta; class Magnoliopsida; order Zingiberales; family Zingiberaceae; genus Zingiber; species Zingiber officinale. Next base: position 7,237,276 of record NC_055996.1, on the reverse strand, counting down.
ACAAATCGACGTTGCCGCCGCCACCGCCATCAGACGCCGACCCTCACCTCGAGTAGATCCCTCACCCATGGGAAGCCCATACAGGACGCTTGATGAGGTCCGGATTCGACGCCGATGCGTATCTGTGGAAATGATTGCTTCGTCTCTATTCACAATGCGATTTCTTGGGAGTCGCTCGATCGTTGTTCGACGAAATGCCTCAGCGCGATGATGTCTCGTGGACGACCCTCATGTCAGCGTATGCATGTATGGATCGCGCGAAAGAATCCTTGATATTGTTCTACAAGATGGTGACGGATGGAGCTCGCCGAACGCTTTTGCTCTTACCTCCTGTCTGAAATCTTATTCAGTTTGTGGAGACTTGGATTTCAGGCAGCAGTGGCACAGGGTTGTTAGACGAGTCCTGCCAGTTCATTGTTTTGTCAGACACATGTTAACAAAGAATATGGTTCCTTACAATTATACATACATCAGTATGTTAAAATCCTGCACTAGCCTGAGACATAGCGGTTGTGGATCCCAAGTTCATGCTCATATTTTGAAGAATGATCTAGCTGGTGATTCTTTCATTCTATGGTTGACATGTACACAAGTAGTGGTAACCTAGAAAATGCTATCTGATCTTTAGTAGATTGATTGAAAAAGATGTATTTTTTGGTAACTTGGATCAACAAACTCGGCAGAGCCCCTCGAGACCCTTAGGATGTAACTTTTCAACAAAATCATGCAATTGAGGACCTAATCGGTGGCACTAAAGCACACCACATGATTTCATCTAAGCCTTCGATGAAATGGTTTTTATGTAAAAAAAAAATTATATCGGGTGTATGTTCATATAAAATTATAATAGTAAATCATTTAAACAATTTTTGTTATTGTTGTTCGTTATATAATAAATTTGATTTAAATATCCAGACATTATTTGATATTTATCTACTGAATAAATTTGGATGACACAATATTTATTTACTAAATAAATTTGAATCACACTCATATACTTCTAAAACAATACTTTGATTTTTAAACTATGCAAATATAATTCAGAAGCATGACAAGTCATCTAAAACTTCAACAAAAAAATAACATGAAAGAGCACGATGCATCATCTATAGAAGAAAATGTTTAGTCCAAATATGTAAACCGCAGCATTCATGAGTCGCTTTTTATTATATTTGAGTGACAAATCTAAGCACCAAACATGTTCACAAAGGAATTTCATATTACAACTGAAAGTGAAGTTGATGCAATCGTCAACCCAGATGCAAATCTTGATTCCTGTGAAATGAAATAAAATGACAGTTAAGAAGAAACATGAAACATTAGTTTTATAAAAGAAATCATGTTATATAATCCTAACGAGTGTTCTGGAAAAGAAACATATTTCTATCCTCAATAGACTAAAAGATGCCCCATACAATATAAATAATTCAACAAAGTCAACCAAGCTGGCTTGTTGAGAGTTGTTAAATGATTCATACAAATCAGACGAAATAGACTTTTTTTTATAAAAAAATCACAATTAAGAGGTTCGTGGAATAGAGATGAACACGCCATATAATTATATAATATTCAACTTTATATATATAACAATCATGTTATATAATAAGTAGAGTTCGAAACTTGGAGACTTCACATAAAAGGGCAGAAAAACACTAAGTGAAGTAATTTTGAAAAACGTAATAATCCAAGCACTTTCTTGATACAGAATAAAAGCAACTCAAATGCCAAGCATAAGCAACTATGTAGTTTAACAATCATAAGTAGAATTGTAGGATAAATTACTTACAGGGTGATTTGTTGATGTTTTTAAAAACCTTCATTCATCCTGGTGCATATTGTTAGAACCTGTAATAATAAAGATAATTATTAACTTCAATTTCTCAATCAATCAATTACTATAATTTAATAAAACTTTGATATTACCATCGATATCTGCCAATTCTTCTTCATATGTATCGTTATCGCTATTATGATGATTATCTATAGTTGATCTGACAAGACATATCATCATATTTATAAATTGTATTAGAGAATTTATTTGCAAATAAAATTATCATACAAATACAAAATTAATCGACACATACCCTTGCTGTAAAATTGGACAGTTGCGCTTGTCATGTGACACACCTCGATGCCCGCATCCACGACATAACCGGGACTTTGAGGTTGACTTCTCCTTTGATGATTTCAATCTCTTCCCACATCCCTTTGTTCTTACTAAAGGTGGATCAATAATAAGAGTTTCATCCATGGATTTATTCCTTTGACTTCTATTGCCGCATATTTTTTTACTAATATTTATCTCTTGAATTTTGCTGTAAATAAAATCAAATTGTTCATCCAAGAAGTTTGTCCCCTCATCAGTCAAAGATGCATCATCAATTAATATCGAAACTTTATTGGATAACCTCGAGTGTCTTGACATTAAAATCCTTTCTGGATCATTGATGAAATTTTGCTCTCCCAATGAATATATTGCTCCAACCTTTGCATCTCGTGTCCATCGTTTGAGTATATACTTATCAGGTAGATGAAACACTTGGTTGATACGAAAAAAAGCTAACATATGCCTGCATGGAATGCCATCGAACTCAAATTTCCTACAGCTACAAGATATGTAGTCCCTCTGTTTGTCATGTGTGAGGACCCTTGGTTTGGAGGAAGAACAATTTTGAAAATTCATCACACGGTAAACCACTGACTCAACTCCTATAGATTCTTGTTGGACATAATAACCATGACTTTCAGTCATTTCACTTTGAAACTCCATCCATTTCTTTTTCGTGTACTTCTTAACCATTTGAGTTTCCATTGGCCAGTTTGTCTTAATTCTGGGATGCTCATTCATATCAATATGGTCAGCAACTAACTCATTGTGTCTTTGATGTCTCAGTGCCCTATTGAAACGAGTGATAAAATCCATCAATGAATTCTTATTTGAGACATATCTCTTGAAAAATGCATGTGAGCCTTCAGATCTCTGACTACTTGACATTCCAGCACAAAATACATAACTAAAATATGTTGGCACCCACTTGTGTCGTAATTCATACATCAATGATAACCAATCATTTTTCTCTAAGTTAGCACATTTGATAACCTCTTTCCATGAATTCTCAAATTCATCAGGTGTTGTAGAATTTCCAATGACATTTTTGATACTTTGATAGTAGTCACGAAAAGTCAAAGGGTGTAATTTATCTGGGAATTTGTTCAGTATATGCCATAAACAATATCGATGCATTGTTTGAGGAAAAACTTGGGCAATGGCTTTCGTCATAGCAGGATCCTGATCAGTGATGATCACATTTGGTGCACCTTTAGACATTGCTTCTATGAACTTGTTAAGCAGCCAAACAAAAGACTCAGTTTTCTCATCACTTATAAAGCCGCAACCAAAAACAATTGTCTGATGATGATGGTTAACTCCTACAAATGGTGCAAAAATCAACCCATATTTGTTGGTGTTATATGTCGTATCAAATACAACTACATCACCAAATACATTATATGCCGTCCTTGATACATGATCTGCCCAAAAACACCTGCTAAATCTATTATCTGAATCAGTCTCATATTCAAAGAAAAAGCTGGATTCTTCTCTTTCTCGATGCAAATAACTCAATTAGTGTTTCAAGATCGATACCCTTTTGTTCATCCCTTAGTTCTTTCTCAAAATTTCTAATATCTCTTTCTGTGCAACCCACCCTCTCAGGACCTCCATACTCTATCTCTAATAATCGCATTTGTTGACAAGTTGGCACATTGGCCTCTGAAAATTGTTGAGTCAATGCTTTCTTTGCTACCGAAACATTACGATGTGAGCGTAGCAAATGTACCTTTGAAGGAGTTGAGAGTGGATGATTATGACTTTCCATGATGTTTTTGACAACCCAATTAGATCCAGTTTGTTCCTTGACAAGTGAAATCTTTGACTGACAACCAGTTCTAACTTCGCCACGTGCTCTTTTCCTTGTCTGTTGATCACCTTTTGCATGATTATTCCACCGCATTTGATCTGTATGCCCTTCTTTAAAACATACAAATTGTTTCCAGACAACTTCATTTGTCATCTTATTTTTCTTGCTATTATTTAGCCTAGCACTAAATCCGGCTTCTCGTGCATATTGGTTATAGAATGAAAATGCCTCCTCTAATGATGAGAATTTCATTCCAATTTTTGGCTTTCGATCATCTGCAACTTGGGGAATATATATTTGGGCCTCACCATCATTTTCTTCCATTACTGGAAATGCCAGATGAAGTGAAGCTCTGCATATAACAGTATAGCCACAAAAGTATACTAAATCAAATAGGCATAAAACAATATTCTCATGTGACAATAATGTGACATCAAAATGTATCGTTTTAGTACTAAAACATGATCTTTGAAAAAGTGAGAAGTGGTGATAATTTTAGTACTTGCACTAGACTCTTGGAAAAAATAATATAAAAAAAGACTGTGATTGGATTGAACTAGTCAGACCATATATCAACATTTTACTATGATTATATCTCATGAAGCATTTTACTAATCAGATAAAGTCAAAGAAATCACTTTATATATCAACAACTATGATTATATCTCATGAATCATTTTACTAGAAATCGCCTTCATTTCACTGTTTACAAAATGATTCTTTTTGTGAGATAAATTTTTTTGGACAGTTGATTTGCCAAGAAAATATGGAACTATAGAAGAAACTAAACTTATTCTATTTCACTCGTGTGCATTTGCACACAGTATTTACAAACTTTGTACAAGGATGATTCCTTCAATTTTAGGTTTATGAAACCAGGGAAGGGGATGACATCGATAGAGGCTTCAGTTTTAATGTCACCGACAAAGAATTTATGTGCATTCTCCTCCAACTAAGCCAACCACGAATTGATGGAACACAAATGGATGAAATTATTGCTAACAAAGAGGATGGTGTTTCACCTTTGATGAGGTAGGCAAACTTCAAGTTCACCATAGATGAGATTATGGTTGTTATCTGAATGATCCAAATTACAGAACCCCAAAAATGGTTGACATACTTCATGATTTATATTGTATGAAACATAAGTAATCTGTTGTCTCAAGGAAAATATGAGCAAAGAAACAAAATAGTTATAATTGACTTATTGTTCATTCTAGTAAACAGTGTCAATCATTAGTATAAGTTAGTAATACCTCAAAACACAAACAATAGCCGTTGTTTCGTTACTAAATTCTCTACAAAATTCGTCGTATTGTTGTTATTCTTGGTCCATTCCAATTTACATGAGCATGCTGTTTCGTTAGATTAAAATAAAGTGTACATATAAATATATAGGTTACAATAAAGTGTTCATTCCAATTTCCATGAGCAAGCTTTTCTCGTACCTTAATTTGAAAGATCTCACAGGGACAGAGTTGGACGGCGTCTTAAGGAAATCTTAGTACGCTAGTTGCTCCAGGACGGCGGCAGCAACGAAGAAGGATGGCGTTGAAAACCTAGTTTGCGGAGAGGGGTGTCTGGCGGCTGGGGTAGTCCCAGTAACGATGAGGGTCGGTGTCTGGCGCCGGGTCTCACTCGGCAGGCAACAACGAAGGCGGCGAGAGGCGTCTAGCGGGTGGGTCAGCGTCTGGCACTGAGTCGCTTCTGGGCAAGCAGCGCCGAAGGATGGTGGCAACCCAGAAGGATGGCGGCGGCTGCGTCGAGAGAGGAAAGAAAACGAGAAGAGGCTGTTTGGGAAAAAAACTAAAAAAAGATGGTAAAAAATAAAAAAGATGATAAAAAAATAAAAATACTGATTCGGATTGCCACAGCGGCAGTTGCGCAAGGAGCGTATGAAAAAGTTATGCAGCATATCATAATTCTATATATATATATATATATATATATATATATATATATATATATATATATAAAACACCTGCACATTTAGTGAGCATCTAATTTTTTTTTTATTTGAAACTTCTTTTTTTTGTGTTTGATATTATAACTCAACGTTAAACACTAAAAGTAAAAATTTATTTACATAATCAGGAGCTTAAAAAAAAATAAGTGTTTTGCTGATTGTCTGTGCCGCCCAAGCTAAATTAATCCTAATGTGCAAAGAAATTCATGGAGCAAATAGAGCATTAGATAGACATTTCGATTATTAATATTTCAGGACTTTTCTTCTACTGGTGGACTAATCCTAGTATAAATCAAGAAATTTTAATAAGATGGCACTTCGACTTAATCAGAACATGTGTTTAACCAAAAGAAGAAACCATCCCGCAGAAGCTGGCTGCTTATATCCAGCTTAGTGATCAAATTAGCCATCATAGTATATTTGAACAAATCAAACGTTAAGTTCAACTAGCAATTACCAACTGATCTGAAATGTTTGTTTCTTGTACTTGTTTTCAATATTCAAGACGTCGCCATCAACGTCCAATTCTCAAGACGCTCGAGGCACGTGAAGTACTTGCAGTAATTATTTAATCGATCAATATACAAAGACGGCGATAACGGGATTTTCGTGACTTTCTGGTTTATTATCATAACCGATGAGTAATTTTTATAGGATTGAATTGGTCATATTATCTAAAAGAAAATCTTAACTGGCCCATCATTAGTAATGAAGATCTAGGTAAACTGTGTACTTTCTCAATAATAAAAAAAATATTTTCATTTTGTATTTCAGAATAAATTCTTTGATCCTCTATATTCAATTAAATCATCTTTGTTGATAATTAAATTAGTCTTTACGGTCGTATATTTAGAAATTCTCGAATTATGTGGATCATCAAAAAAACTAAGAATACTCTTTCTATGTAGAATATCCTATTTGGGTATTTCAATTGAAATACTGGGTATTAGTTCATTCTCTCACGGCGACGAGGAGCTCCTTCAAGGCGAGTAGGGTCGCTGCTTCCCTGGCCTCGTCCCTCGTCGCCGTAGCCACTCCGCCACGGGAGGAAGGGGCGGATCGTACAATTTGGACTCTTAGAAATCGCGAGGGGAAAAAAAACCAGGAAGGCAATGTAAGAGCTCGCGTTCGCGCCGCCACAGCGGGAATGCGTAATCAACAAGTGAGACCGTAGTGTACTTGCCACGTGTAGTGGTTCCCACTTTGAGTTGCCAATCACGGCATCAGCAATAGATCACGGGGACAGGGGATTACTGACCGAGCGATTATCCCGTTCGGCCCGACGACGGACAACACTTGGACAGTGGACTTCTAGTCGAGTGGTTATCCCGCTCGGTATAATAGTAGACAGCACATGGACAGCAGAATTCCGGCCAAGTGGCTAGTCCGCTCGGCCAAGCAACAGACACAGCAGAATATCTTTTGACATCTTTTTGGGAATTAGTGTCGCTGACAGGCGGCATGGTCAGACAAAAGATCGTACGGCGGAAGCTTCCACTGCCACTTCAGAGATGTGTTCGGCCCGTTAAAATACTGTGTCATGGACACTTTACTGACACGTCAGGGAAAGCTTTGAGATGTGTGCTTGTCTTGTGAAGCGTGCACACGCACTTCCGAAGCTCTATATAAAGGGGGTCCAAGTATCGGCGGAGATATGCGTTACATGCGATATTTACTGTTGCGCTACAGTTCTCGTTGCTTCTTCTTTTTCTTGCTTCACCGGAGACTGACTTGAGTGTCGGAAGGCCATCATCGGAGATCCCTTTCCTACCTCGGCACTACTGCTGCTTGTGTTGCAGGTCAGAGAGAAGTCCACCGGAGGTCAACAGGAGTGCCACATCCCCAGCATCCATCTCATCGACTTTTGGACATGATCATATTTGGCGTCGTCTGTGGGAAGGTCACTTGAATCCAAGCCAAGAAGATGGAAGACGCTGGACGACTAACCACCGTGACGCTCACTCAAGAGAAGTTAAGATGCTCATGCAAACACGAGCAGCGAAAATGATCGAGCAACAATAACAACAGGCGCTAGCCGATCAGATAGCGCTGCAGCTTGCAACATCGACGACTGACAAGTGAGTGGGGCAAGAAGACCGAGTGGAGCAACCCTCCATAGGGGGGCAGAATCGAAGGTCGACCGACACCCAGGGGGAAGCGCCGCCCACGTCGATCCCTTTCCATCGAACCTTGTTCCAGACCCCCTCGGAGATAGCCCAAACTCATCAGGAGCGGGGATCGTCTTCAGACAATGCTCCCGTTCAGGACGTACGGAAAGGCAAAGCGCCACGTCTCCCGAACGGATCAACAGACAGTTCTCAGAGGAAATCGTACAAGACCCTCTGCCCCAACACTACACCCTGTTGGCGATCGGGACGTACAATAGGTCGACCGACCGAGATAATCATTTGGATCGGTTCGATAATGAAGCTAGGTTGCACCAGTACACGAACGGAGTGAAGTGCAGAGTCTTCCTCACGACTCTCTCCGGATCGGCGTAGCGCTGGTTCAGAAGGTTGTCGGACGGCTTGATATGAAGCTTCAAGGATTTCTGAGCCACGTTCCAACACCACTTCACCAGCAGCCGACACTACCAGAAGACAAGCGTCAGCCTTTTCGCCCTGAAGCAAGAGCCCAAGGAAGCGCTCGGAGCCTACATTCAGCGCTTCAATCAAGTGGCCATAGACATCCCCTTCGTCTCGTCCGAGATCATGATGAACGCCTTCACCCAGGGGCTCGCGAGGGAGATTTCTTCCGGTCACTCATCAAGAAGCTGCTCAGGGACTTCGACCACATGCTCAAGAAAGTCAACGAATACATCAACGTGAAAGAAGCCCAGGTGGCCATAAGAAAGGAGGTGTTAACCGAACATCCGGTGTCGAGCGAGCGGCAACCGTCGAGCAGCCATCGGCCACCCAAAGGGCCGAGGGCTGAGGGAGCATGACCGCACTAAGAGACCAGGGCACATGCCGTGCAGCATGTGGCGTCCGGTCGGCTTAAGGCGTCGAAGGGCAAGGTATGGATGCCTATGTTCTGTTTATTCCACCAATCAACGACGCACAACACACGGGACTTCCGAGGGCTGACATCGATCGTTAGCCGACCAGACCCAAGAGGATACCATCGTCGATCTCCTTCACCCGATCAGCGACATAGACGCAGATCCACTGAGCAACGGGAGGACGGAAGGAGGGCGCCCGAACACCATCACAAACATCAGCAGGGGGGCACCGATCCTGCCCGAGTCTCAGCCGAGCGAAGTAGGTCATCTGCTCGGGAAGAAAAAAACAGGAATAATGCTTCCCGAGGAGAGATAGGCATGATTGCCGGAGGGCCGACCGACGGTGACTCCAACCGAGCTCGGAAGTCACACGCTCGACGGTTGGAGATCCACGCCGTGGGATGCAGCAAGGAGAAGACTGAAGGCCCCCAGATCAGCTTCGGCCTGAGAGACTTGTAGGGAGTAGAGATCCCTCATGATGACGCTCTGATCATTCGAGTGGTGATCGCCAACTATACCATTCATCGAACCTTCGTCGACAAGGGGGGTTTGATGAACATCATTTTCAAGAAGGCATTCGATCAGCTACAGATTGATCGAAGCGAGCTGCTGCCTATGGAGACCCCGCTCTACGGATTCATAGGCAACGAAATTTTACCGATCGACCAAGCAAGGTTGGCCATCTCGCTAGGAGAAGAGCTGTTGAGGAGGACCCGGACCACCAATTTCATAGTGGTGGACGCACCATCAGCCTACAACGTCATCTTGGGCTGACCGACCCTCAACGAGTTCCTGCGGTAGTGTCAACCTACTGTCAAAAGATAAAGTTCCCAGTGGACGATCAGGTGGGTGAGGTCAAGGGCGACCAACTAGCTGCTCGGCGTTGCTATGTGGAGATGATCAAGGCCGAGTCAAAGGTCGCTCGGAAGACTCTACGGCTAGAGGTAAATGCTATCACCGAAAAACCTCCCACTTTGGTATATGAAGAAAAGGAAGAGGTCCAGATCCACCCATGTCGGTCGGAAGCCACGACCTTTGTTGCCGCCGACCTAGAGGAGGAAAAGAAGGCAAAGCTGATCGCCTGCCTCAAACAAAATCACGATGTCGCCTGGTCGACACATGAGCTGCTAGGCATCTCCTCGAGCGTGGCTCAGCACGAGCTTCACGTTCGACCGGACGGAGATATTTCAGCGCGGAGCAGAATGTGATCATCCGGGCGGAGATAGAGAAACTACTAGAGGCCGACCATATCAGGAAATTCCAATTCCCGAGCTGGCTAGCTAATGTTGTGCTAGTCTCTAAGCCGCGCAACAAATGGCAGGTCTATATCGACTTCCATGATTTAAACAAGGCGTGCCCAAAGGAATTCTATTTGGTACCCAGGATAGACTAGATAGTGGACTCGACGGCAGGCTGTGAGCTGATCTGCATGCTTGACACTTATCAAGGGTACCACCAAATGTCGCTCGCCCGGGAGGACCAAGAGAAGGTCAGCTTCATTACGGCCGACGGAACATATTGCTACAACATCATGTCGTTCGGACTAAAGAACGCTAGAGCCACCTACTAGATGTTGATGAGCAAAGTGTTCCGACGGCAGATCGGTCGTAATATGGAGGTATACGTCGACGACATACTAATTAAATCCCTTCGAGCTGCTAATCTATACGCAGATATCAACGAGACTTGTCGGACGCTGAGAACGTATGGAATAAAGCTTAACCCAAGCAAGTGTCTGTTCGACGCAAAGAGTGGCCGCTTCCTGGGCTACATAGTCACCGAGCGGGGCATTGAAGCTAATCCGAGCAAGGTCCAAGCTTTGCAAGACATGCCTCCTCCTCGGAACTTGAAGGAAGCTCAGAAGCTAACCAGTCGGATCACTGCGCTATCCAGGTTCCTATCCAAGTCGTCCGATCGGAGCATGCGATTCTTCAAGATATTGCGCCGAGATATAAAATTCCAATGGAACGCCAAGTGCGACCGAGCGTTGTAGGAGTTGAAGAGTATATGAACTCACTTCCTATGTTAACCAAGGCGGTTGTGGGTGAGCCGTTCTGGATCTACTTGTCATCCAATGAGCATGCGGTCGGGTCAGCTCTAATTAGGCAGAACAGCCAAGAGTAGCAGCTTGTGTATTTTTTGAGTCATATATTAAAAGATGTTGAGTCCTGCAACACTGGCCTTGAAAAGTTATCTTATGCATTAGTATTTGCTGTGTAGAGATTTCGTTCGTACTTCCATGCGTACTCAATAATTGTGATGACTAATAGCGCTTTGGGAAGAGTCCTCCTCAATCCGAAGGCATCCGGACGGCTGATTAAGTGGACGACAGAACTTAGTGAATTCGACATTCAGTATCAACCCCGAGTGGTGATCAAAGCTCAAGCCTTGGTAGATTTCATCATAGAAGTCCTGAGTGACGAGCCGACAACAACATGGAAGAAATATGTGGACGGCTCATCCACTCGGCAGGGCAGTGAGATCAGCATATTGCTTATCTCACCATGGGAGGACCGGATGCAGCTGTCCTTTCAGTTGGACTACCGAGCCACTAACAACGAAGCAGAGTATGAGGTGATGATAGCCGGCCTACAAGCAGCTTGGCACATAGGAGCGGTTAAAGTCCTCATCCACTCGGACTCCCAGCTCGCCGCCCAGTAACTATCCGGGACCTTCGAGATAAGCAACACACGGTTGAGGCTCTATGCAGAGGCTTTCGAGAAGCTAAAAACCAACTTCCAGGAGGTCATTATACAGAAGATCCCCCGATCGGAGAACCAGGCGGCGGATTAGTTAGCAAAACTAGCTAGTTCGTTGTCGTCAATCATCATAGGTCAGCCGATCGAGCAAGTCTCACTTGTGGCGCATATCGATCAGATGGAAGGAATAACCTTCCCGAATGACTAGAGGACGGCCCTAACGGAGTTCTTACGGTCGGGAGCTGCACCTGTCGATCCGAAAGAAGCCCGCTTATTAAAAAAGAGGGGTGGACGGTTCACCTTGATCGGTGACCAGCTTTATAAGAGAGCCTTCTCCCGGCCCCTCCTCAAGTGCGTCGGATCGGAAGACGTCAAGTATATCTTGAAGGAGGTGCACCAAGGCTCTTGTAGAGGTCACCCAGGAGGCCGAATATTAGCCTGAAAGATACTCTTAGCCTGGTATTTCTGGTCGACCCTCCAGGAGGATGTCGCTCGGACGGCGGCCACCTGCTTGTCCTGCCAGAAGTATCACAACATGCTATACCGACCAACCGAGGAAATGAAAGTGTCCACTGTATCATGTCCGTTCGACCAATGGGGCATGGATATCATCGAGCCCTTCCCCATGGCGACCGGTCAACGGAAGTTTCTACTCATTGCGGTGGACTACTTCTCAATGTGGGTAGAAGCCGAGCCACTGACCAAAATCACCGAGTAGATGGTCATCAAATTTATTTGGCAAAACATTATCTGTCGGTTCGGAATCCCACGTTGACTCGTATCCAACAACGAACGACAGTTCGCTTGTCGGGAGCTTAGAGAATGGTGTGAAGGCTATGGCATCCAACAATTCTTCACCTCAGTGGCCTACCCTCAGGGAAACGGGCAAGCCGAAGTCGCCAATCGAGAGATCCTCAGAGTCTTGCGCGCTTGGCTCAACCACATAGGAGGCAGCTGGGTCGACAAGCTCCCCAGTGTGTTGTGGGCTCTCCGCAAGACTCCGAAGGAGGCGACCGGCGTAACCCCATTCCAGTTGGTATACGACAATAAAGCAGTTGTCCCAGTGGAGGTCGGAGTAGAGTCTGATCGGGTGCGGCTCTACGACGAAGGGAACGCCGAACGGAGACTGATGGAGCTTGACTTAGTGGATGAAACGTGGGCAAAAGCAGTAGTTTGGCTAGCGACGTACCGGCAGCGAATGAAACAGAACTACAACCGACGAGTGATCCTGAGGACCTTCCAGGTCGATGATCTCGTCTAGAAGAAAGTGAAGTCGGTCGGTGATGTCTCCAAGCTCGAGGCACCATGGGCAAGACCGTTCAAGGTCGTACAGAAGTTCCATTCGAGCGCCTAATATCTAGAGGACGAAGAGGGAAGGCAGCTTGAGAGGTCATGGAGCGCGAACCATCTTCAACCCTATAGGGTTGGATGAGAGGTGTGCGAGTGAATACTATGTGCTATATTTCTCGTATATCTCTCGAGCGCAGGGCAAAATTTGAATAAAAAAGCAGAAGCCTCTTGAAGTACATCTTTCTCAGCGGTCGAGCGACGACCTTAAACTCAAGTATGCATCAAATCATCAAGCGGCGACCTTAAACCCTTGTCTCCATCGACAGTCGAGCGGCGACCTTAAACCCTTGTCTCCATCGACAGTCGAGTGGCGACTTTAAACTCGAGTATGTATTAAATAATCGAGCGGCGACGTTAAACCCTCATCTCCATCGACGGTCGAGAGGCGACCTTAAACCTTTATCTCCATCGACGGTCGAGTGGTGACCTTAAACGTGTGTCTACGGTTGATGTCCACATCAAATCGTTAAACGACGACGTTAAACGTGAGACCACATCAAATCATCGAGCGGCGACAATAAACTCTTGTCTCCACCAATCGTCGAGCGGTGACATTAAATGCGGGTCTACATCAAACTGTCGAGCGGCGACGTTAAACGTGGGTCTACATCAAAACGTCGAGCGACGACCTTAAACCCGAGTCTTTGTCAAATCGTCAAGTGGCGACGTTAAACGCGTGTCTTCAGCAATAGTCGAGCGACGACTATAAATCTGAGTCAGAGACTCCCGGGTCGATCGGCTGGGTTTGAGTTGTAATTAAGTCACGGGCTCAACGTTAGAAACTCTCCTATCTCCCTCGTTTGGGGTCGAGTGGTCTTCACTGGTCTTGGACCAGCTTATCGGATTCCTTGCCTCCCTCGTTCGAGATCGAGCAGCCTTCGATGGTTCGGGGAGCGGGCAAGCGTCGATGAATAGCCGACCGTGAACCTGGGCTACTCAAAAGCTCGAAGTCAGCATAATATAGCGATCGTTCGGCGCTATTCTTTAAAATACTCCCACGCCGAGCGGGAGACCGCGTAATCACAGACTGAATACCAAAGGGTCGATTGGCTGATAGAATAATTATGAACGAGGCTAGAAGCTTTTGCAAATAATCAAAAGAAGTCGAAAAAAATGCAAGGAAACAAAGCTCGTCCAAACGGACGAGCATTCATTAAAACCTTGGGATTACTGTTTACAGGGCTCTGCCTCACTCAAGATAATCCAGGGTGTCGTCGGGCAGCGCGACTGTAAGCATGTCTCGACTAATAACGTTGCTGGTCAGAGCAGCTGGTAAGTGGCCTCCTTCTTGGAGCTGGCTGATCGTCCCATCGATCGCCAGGTCAAATAGCCGAAGGGCTCGATCGGTGACTTTGTCACAGAATGCGTCCGAGCGGATGTAGGCTTGCTTCCTGGTTTCAAACCTACTCGACTCGGCGTCCTGGTAATTTTTCAGAGCTGCTCGGGAGCCCTCCAATTCGTCCTTAGCAGTGGCCAACTCCTTGTCTTTATCGGCGAGTTGGCCCCGAAGAGCAGCTTCTTCGACAGATCGACTGCTTCACTCGACCACTAAGAAGTCTTCGACCTCCTTCAATTTCTGGGCGAGAGCTCGAGCCTCTTTATTCTTTTCGTCTAGGTTGGCGATGGCCTGGTTCTTTCGCGCGTTCGCCGACTCGATCTTATTATCGAAGGTGGTAACTTGTTTATTGAGCCGCTCCAACATGGTAGCCTGCCCGGCGCTCTTGGCCCGTTCGGCCTCAAGTAATTTGTCGCTCTTCTCTAGAGCGGCTTGAAGTCTAGCCACCTCAATGCCCGTTTGTTCCTAAGCGACGGAGGTTTGGCCGCTCGAAGCCTTCAGCTGCTTCACCTCCTCTTCCAAAAATGTGAGTCTATGGCACATGGACAGACTCTTCACCTAGTACTGTGGACAACAAACAAACATGAGTGTCGATTGGGAATGAAGTATGCAAATGTAGATGAAGCTTACCCCAGTGAACATCTGGGTGTGGTTGTTCGCGAGAGCGCCAAGAGGCATCATCGCTGCGCGGGTTCAGGCGTCCTCCCAGATTTTGGCAAGCAGCCCTTTTATGATAATATGGTGCTCGGGGCCTCAAGATCCAGCGCTCGGTTCGCTGTACTCTTCGATGGGTAGGTGGAGGATCGCCGTGACATGGCGCTAGCCGCTCGGGGCTAATTACGCCAAAGTCGCCTAGCCGGACGGTTGGGAGGTGGATGTCGGATGGATGCCAGACTTTTTTTTACCTTCGATGGCTTCGAAGGTGGTGGCATGAAAGCCACTAGCGATGTGGCGAGAGTCCCTTGCAGCAGCTCGGCTAGAGAAGGCGTCCGATTAGACGATATAGTTGCCTCAGTCTCTAGGAGGGGAGTAGGGGTCGAAGTCTCGACCCGCTCGGTAGACCGGGCCCCCGAGGTGGCAAAGCGTGGTGAGGGCTCTGCTCAGCGCCTCTTGCACCTGTTCGGTGGCACGTCGGAGGAGGTTGAGCCCGATGGCTCCTCAATCGGGATGATTGGGCGTCGCTCGGATGGAGGCTAAGATCCCGTAGCCGCTTCTCCGCTCGAGGCACGGCTGGCCTCGCCTCCGCTCACCAAGATGGGAGTCGCGTCGCTCTCATCCTGGGGCTCTTCATGTGGGTCGACCGCCTGCAGGTCACGGCTAGCTAGTTCTTCAACAACTGCCGCATTGATCACGGCGTTCTTGAGATTCACCTTGCTAGCCATACGTGCTCGCATCATGACTTCGGCTGCAAAAGAGAAGGAAAAATCAGTTAGCATCAAAGGAGGAATTAAAGAAACTTCATACCTAGGCTGGTCGGCAGCCGAGTGCGAATCAGACTCAGGCCGAAGATATATAAGACGTCCTCCAGCAGCAGCTTATGGATGCCATATTTCTGACCGGCTAGCATGGAGACCACGTTCAGGTAGTCCGATCGGCTCTTGTAGCTTTTCAGAGGAGGTTGAGATGCCACTTTGAGCTGCCAGCTAGTCGGGAAGTTCGGCCGCTCATGAAGACGCATAAAGAAAAAAATACTCTTTTTAGTGCTTATTGAGGTTGGCATCTTGTCGAAGAATACCAAACTGACTCGCGACTGGAAGAGAAAGGTCCCCGGATCGAACAGTTTAGGGTAATAAAAATAATGAAAGATCCGGTGGATAAGAGGAATGTCATGCATACGGAATAGGATGATGACTCCGCACAACAGCCGAAAGGAGTTCAGCACAAGTTGAGGAAGGGAAATGCGAAAATATTTACAAAATGCTGGAATAAAAGGATGAAGGGGAAACCGCATACCGGCGATAAATTAGTCTTGGAAGAAATAAAGGCAGCCGGTCGGCGAGGAATTGGGTCGATCGGACGAAGAAGGCAGAATGATCTGATGATCAGAGGGAATTTCAAAAGCATCGCGTAGGCTCTCAGCGTCGCCCCCATCAAACCTAGACTCCATGGATGTGTACCAGAGTCCAGGGATAGGAGCAAGCAGCTGAGAAGAGCTTGCCATCGCAAAAATAGACGAAAAGAGGAAGAAATGCGATCAGAAAGGAAGAAATAGGTCGCTGGAATGTCGTCGGAACAAAAGAAATGTCAGAAAAAGATCGAAGGCAGACGCGATGGGGAGAAGGCTTACGAGAGAAAGGTCGCCGAGAAAATCGAGATCGCCGGAGAATAAGCACGGAGGATCGCCGGAGAACGAATGAAACAAGAACTCGAATGCCGGGGAACTCGAACGCGAAATGTGCGAAGGAAGCGACGCAGCGAGCTTATAAGGCCCGAGCTCGGCCGACTGGAGCCATCTGATCTAGGTCGTGGAAACCCAAGCCAAGATCTCACCGTTGAATTCAAACCGCCAAACGTCACATCACGCTTGTCACGTCAGGCGTGCGGCGGCGGTGAGCGTGACATATGGCGCACCACTATGGGTTGGCAATTAATGAAGGCGCGGAAGCGTGCTCAGCCTTAATGAGTGGGGATTTGCACGATTTCCAAGAAATTTGGATGACGTCAGCCTAGCTCGCGCTCGCCCGAGACAGCTCAAGGAGAATTTTTACAAGTGCAAACCTTCGTCATGCCAATCGGATCGAGGGAGCATACTTATGCCCGCGCGACAAGCTTCAACAGGCCGATCGGCGAGGATCGGTCTTATCCCGATCGGAGGCCACACAGTGACAAAAGCCGATCGAGAGGGAATCTGCTCACACAATTGTCCAGTCAATTAGACTACAACCTCCTTCGACTAGACTTGAGGGGGAGGCTTGTAATGCGGTGATGATGAGGGGCCCCACCTCGCTGCCATGGTGGAGGTCAAAGTCAAGACGGTCAATGAGTGGACGGTGTTGGCCGTTCGGGCGAATCATACTCCGACCGGGGATTAAGCACCGACCCACCGTCTTCGACACAAGGAGTAATCAAACTGACGCTCAAGGGACGACGCGCAGAAGCCGAGTCGAGTGGCTCCTCCGTTCGGTCGAGCAGCAAACTCAACATCAGCAGAGAATGAGGATAGTGGACTTTCAACCGAGTGGTCATCCCATTTGGCCCAGCAATAGATCACGGGGACAGTGGATTTCCGGCCAAGCGACTATCCCGCTCGGCCCAACGACGGACAACACATGGACAATGGACTTCCAGTCGAGCGGCTATCCTGCTCAGCGCAACAGTAGATAGCACGTGGATAGCAGAATTCTGGCCGAGCGGTTAGTCCGCTCGTCCAAGCAACAAACACAGCAGGATATCTTTTGACATCCTTTTGGGAGCTAGTGTCGTTGACAGACGGCATGGTCAGACAGAAGATCGTACGGCAGAAGCTTCAACTATCACTTCAGAGATATGCTCGGCACGTTAAGGTACTGTGTCAGGGACACTTTACTGACACGTCTCTTCAGGGAAAGTTTTGAGAAGCGTGCTCGCCTTAGGAAGTGTGCATGCGCACTTCCGAAGCTCTATATAAAGGGAGTCCAAGTATCGACGGAGGTATGCGTTACATGTGATATTTACTGTTGCGCTACAGTTCTCGTTGCTTCTTCTTCTTCTTGTTTCGCCAGAGACTGACTTGAGCGTCGAAGGGTCATCGCCGGGGACCCCTTCCCTGGATCAGCAGTAACGGTGCTTGTGTTGCAGGTCAAAGCGAAGTCCACCGGAGATCAACAAGAGCGCCACATCCTCAGCATCCATGTCATCGATTTTCGAAGAGGATCAATACGTATAGGTGTTAACGTTCAAATCGCTATTTTACCCCGACAATGCTACACCAACAGGACATCTTGGATACTTTCTTCATTTCTATCTAAAAATTGAGTTCAGTTTCAGTAAATTAAAGGATAAATTTTTCTTAATGATCAATTGACCTGAGAATATTGGATTGATATATCACCCACTATAAGTGTGTTCTAATTTATCCTAGTGACCGATGAAAACTTCTGTAAATCAGATCGGTCACCCTCAGGATAATCAGCGATATATTGTGCTAACTAAAAAAACATAGTAGGATTGAGTCCTACGTTTGGCGAATTAACGGTTAAATTTTTCTTCATGGATAGTTGACCTAAGAAAGCTAAGATGATAGATCGTCTATTACGAGTACTTTCCAATTTAACTTGATGGCAAGTGGAAATTTTCTATAAAAAAAAATGAGTGGAAAGTTTTTATAGAGTAAAAAAAAAAAAAAAAAAAAACTATTGTTGCAAACATGATTAAACCCTCTAACAACATATTAAATTAGACATCTTGAGTTCGAGACTTAATTATGACGTATTATAAAAAAAAAATTCCTCAATAAATAGTATATCCAAAATACTAATCTAATAGTTGGAGACTTAACTATCACATATTATAAAATAAAATCCTTAATAAATAGTGTATCCGAAAACACTGACGATTAGGAACTTTCACGTATATTTCTCTAATTTATCATGAATGAAAATTTTGACTATTAGGATGAACTTTCACGCATATTTTTCTAATTTATCATGAATGAAAATTTTGAGACAAACTGTTCACTCTGGACATTAATTAAAAGCTTGAGCATATGTTACCGACTAAAAATAAATAAATAAAAAACAACATGAAATGAAATAAAAAGTATGCTTTTTTCCAATAATAATTTAGCATTTCTTTACAGCAATTATGTAACCAGCTTGACACACCCATCTTATATAATTCAGAATCTCTAGAAAAAGATGACTGTGACAGCTGTTAAATCTACATTCATAAATTTAAATGTTTCAAGGAACAAAGAAACAGAGTGACGACTGAAGACACAGCACCTTATTTTTGTAACATTAAAGAATGACTTTACATAAATTTTTAACAATTTTACCCAACCCTTAAGACAACCTTCTCCATTAATATATACAGTCCAGTAACCTGGTCTTTACTCCAAAACCCCTCCAAAAAAATCCTCTATGGGTATAAATAGTACATCTCATGGTTTTGCATGGTCCACAAAATTGATTTTGGTATTGCACAACTGCTCTGATTGATTTCAAGCTCAAGGGGATACTCTTGTCTTGATGGGCTTTAGCTTTACTCCCATGCTTTCCGGCGATAGTAGCTCTGGAGAGATACACAGTGGGCTGAGAGGACTACGAGGGCTGTAGCTCAGTTGGCTTGGCCTGCACAACCCATACCCCATCAAGAAGTACTCCATCGGTATCAACATCGCATGGGGCTGCTCTTCTGTTACAACCGAACCGCATGCCTGAACCTGCAACATTTGAAGGCCGTGAGAGAGATCAATGATGATCTATCTTCACCAACAGAAAGGGTGTGTTTGGGAGATTAGTACCTCAACCAATGCACAGAATCTCTTGTCCAGTTTTGATGCCATATGGATGGCCTCCGAGTGAAATGGAGAATCCTCACCGACAAATATTAGTGTCCGACAATGTAGCTTCTTTAGAGCTTCCGTCAAGTCATATCTCCTGTTTAAAGAATGGGTTACAGAAACTTGTCGTAACCTTCAATGTGTATATTTGATAAGTTTGTTATGCAAAGATTAGGGCATACCCATTAACTGACCGAAGAAACCGCCATACGTTAGCACTTTGCTTCTCATCCAACAACTGTGGACGTTAAAGATATATTCAAGAGTACGGCTTTTTTACTCCTACAAATTTCAAAAAGCAACAAAGAGAGAGAATAATCTACTTACACTTCTACAAGCTTGCACAATGTCAGAATCTGGGAGTTGAGAGTTTCCTCTTACCTCCTGGCAACATATTGAAATGGATGAATAATTACGGTTATAATAAATTAACTTAGCAAACAAGTGGAGTAATGGAGTTTACCTTACTGAAGTACCGTTGGAGTAAGTAGTCCTTGACCAAGCCGCACATTCCATAAAAATACAGTAAATTTGATACTACCTGAGGTTTTCAGCATCATATTAGGCAGCAACTCACTTTTTGTAGCTCAAAAAATGGTTATATGAAACATGAGAAGGTACCTTACTATATAACCATTCTGACCACGAGGGAGCCTTGCAAAGAGGTGAGACGAGTATGAGGCCCATAACACGGTCCCTATATTTAGTCTGAAAGCAAAGCATACAAAGGTTCAAATTGAAAGGTTAAAAAATTGATAATTTAAGGGTTTTCATAACAAAATACTTAACAGCAAAAAGCGTAAGAATATAAGCACCAGCTGTGACCCCAAAGCACATGACAGAACCTAGCCTGGCATTCAAAACCATACAAATTCAAAATGGTTGCACAAGAAAAAAATATGAACAATTATGTGGCCTAGGAAAGTATCTTAAGGATGGTGATGGAAAAAATACAAATCAAGCATGCTATATATAATAGAGAGATTAATACCCAAAGAAATTAACAACTTCTGCCACCTGATCGACTAACTGATCAACAGAAAGCACTGGTTCATCTGAAGAAATTGGAGCAGCACCTAACTGCAAGACACTTAAGGCAGAAGGACCAACATAATCATGTTAAAATGAAAAGTAGAAAATCGATCAGAGACAGGCTTAAACATTCTCAGAGATGACACAAAGAGTTGCAACAGTATTACTGACCTCATGTCCAGGAGGACTAATATGGTAGATGCAAAAATTATGAAGCAACAAAGAAGCAGCTTCTGGGCAAAAAAATAATCCTTGAAAGCATGACATATCTGGGGAGAAAAACTAGGAATTTAGCCTATTTTTAAATATCTAGATGAGAGCTAATAGAAAAGTATTACTGTTTCCTTAAGTTCAAACATAAAAAAAAAATTTGAATTCTGCTAATTATTTGTGGGAGAGATATATGATACAATGTTTCAAAAGAACAATATCCAAGAAACAAAATAGTTACTCCATACACTAAATCATGCAGCCTTTAGACATCAATGCAGCATAATCTTGGAGAATAGCATTTTAGCAGGATAAGGATGCTAAAAAAGAGCGGTAGACTGAAACTAGAAAAACCACCAAAGTGTCTGTAATGTGTACAAAACACCTTTCAGCTTCAGGTTGAATACAAGGTGAACATAATCAAATGAATCGAGATGCAAATATTGCAAATGTAAGTCAGAGAAAAAAAAACTGAGAAATGCTAAAGAAACTGTAATTTAATCTAACTTACGGTTTAACGCTATATCTGGATAAGTAAGAAGTGCAGGCTTTTCCAGATCACCATATACAGCAACTGAGATAGGGCCATTACTTGTCAACACATGATGTTCCTGAGAGGAAGACATGGACTTTAGAAATAAGACCAAAGAACAAAGACACTAACTGCAAAATGGAATATGCGTGGGTGATTACATCAAAGATAGACTATAAACATTTTTAATTGAGAAAATGAGGAAGGAAATGAATGTAGACAGGATCCTTAGCAAGCACTTACATAAATAGCATCCATGACCTTCTAAGTCACTAATTTTTTAAAATAATGATAAGAAACAAGAAACTAAATTGGAGTCTCACTATCAAAAGGAAATAGATAATTTGTGAGCAGAGACTATTATCTATGAGATAGGAGAGAAGAAGTAACGAGAAATAACTTATATGAGCAAGTTCATAATTCTTTGCGGAATGTGAACAGGAAAGGGAGGCAAAAGCAAAGGCAAAAAAAAAAAACGACTGAAGATTGAGTGAGCAATTCTTTTCTGATTCCTAAAAACAAATAATAACCACAAGGAACAAGCCAACAGTTTGTAGATAGTAAATAACAGAACCTTTAGTATAAACCTTTTGTCATCGAGATGCACTGAAATTTAACTAGATACATACTCTAATCAATTCAAATCATTCAGATGTCTGAGTCTCTTGATTAACCAAACTTACAGTGTTGTGTTAACAATGGTCGATCCCAATTAAAATAGGTATTGGTTAGTTTATCTTTCCTACTCGTGAAGCAACATCCTGGGATGCTTCAAGAGAAGATTAACTCGAATTTAAGAAAAGAACTTAAAGGCAAACTGACATCTTTGATGTCTCCCATCACAACAAATAGGTTTAAACAATAGCAACATAGATTCCTTTAATACAAGTGCATAGCATAAAAGAAATAATCATATAGAAGAACAACTCATCAATCATGACCAAAACATGTAATAGGAAAAAAGACAGCAATATCAGAAGAAATGTCAACAACCGACAAAAAAAAAAAAAAAAGAGGAAACGAATGCAAACCAGAAACCTCACCTAATTACCAAATTGTTTGCAGCTATATGATATACAGAAATACTTTCATCCACAACATCATATTTGCCAAAAGGGAAGCATATTTTCTCAGGCAACCTAAAATCCTTCTAAAATCTGAAGACAATCGATCAAACGAAGAAAGAATCTAAAATTCTCCAAACTACCCCTAAATCCAGCAGAGACAATAACATCGAGGGGGAAGCAATACAATCAAAGAGAAGCATTTCCATGCCGAAATGAGTACTAGAAAAACATTCCCCCAATAAATCAGCCAAAAAAAATCTCCCGAAAGGAACTACAAGGAAGAAAAGAAACCCTACCTTCCCTCCGAACGAGATCCTCTCCACATCGACCGAGACAGAGCCGCTCGACTCTCCCATTTCTGCAAGAGCCAACCTTCTTCCTCCTCTCCCCTCTTTTTCTCGTTGATTTTTCTTCTTTTTTTTTTTTTTTTCTTTTTGAGCCTTTCCTTCTCCGGTGGATTCGCATATAAATAAACCCAAGCAGCTCTCCCCTTCCTCGGCCGCCCGGTTTATCCCAACCCGGGGCACCACATCAACCGACAGCTACGGATTGACGAAACCAGCCTTAGACTCCTCTTACCCGTACGACGAAGATCCAACGGTCATCTGAAGATCTCGCATGCGGCGGGACGCCAGGTAAGCTGGACTGCCGCAGCCTTCGATTACACTTGTCGGCAGAAAGTCAGCCACGTGGTGGATTCCTACAGGTTCGGACAAATGAGACCACCGGCAGCCGTCGGATGATGAGGCACACGCGGGTGCCATGGCTGCCCTGCCTCGGATGACGGAGCGGTCGCCGCGCGATGGACGCGTGGAAGAAATGAATGTGGAGTTATGATAGACGGTGTCCGCTCGCGGAAGGCGATCCATGCCTAATGCTGCCGTGACTTCAAATTTTAGGGATTCCTGAACTTATTCGTTAACCAAATACTGAGGGGGCGTTTGGTTTAGGGTAATAAGAGTGGGGAATGGGAATGGGAATCATTGATTCCCATTGTTAATGTTTGGATTATAGGAATAGGAATACAAATAAGGGAATGAATCCTTGAAATTGGGTAATGACTCATTCCCATGTACCTCCCCTTCAATGAGCCATTACCCTATTTTCATCAATCAAAATATTCCCTTATTCCAAAAATACCCTTGACTTAAAACTAAAATTTTCTCTATTAATATCAAATATCAAAATTTATTTATTTATTTTTTCTTTTATATCACTTATCTCTCCTTATTCTCTCTCATTACATTTTTCTCTCTCATCATTGTTTCTCTCTCATCATTTTATCACACACTTTCTCTCTCCTTAATCTCTCCTATCACACTCTCTTTCCTCTTTTTTTCTCATTACACTTTCTCTCTCATCATACTTTCTCTCTCCTCAATCTCTTCCATCGCACTCTCTTCCTTCTTTTGTTCCTTATCACACTTTCTCTCTCCTCAATCTCTCCCATCACACTCTTTTTTCTCATCACACTTTCTCTCTCATCATACTTTCTCTCTCCTCAATCTCTCTTATCACACTTCCTCCTTTTTTCCTCAACACACTTTCTCTCTCCTCAATCTCTCTTATCACACTTACTTCTTTTTTCCTCAACACACTTTCTCTCTCATCATACTTTCTCTCTCCTCAATCTCTTCCATCATATTCAGTTTTCTCTCACCATACTTTCTCTCTCCTCAATCTCTCTCATCACACTCTCTCTCCTCATTTTTTCTCACTATATTTTCTCTCTCTTCATCCTCTCCTATCATACTTTCTCTCACATCATATTTTCTCTCATCATGCTCTCTCTAATCACACTCTTTTTTTTCATTTTCTCTCATCACACTTTCTCTCTCATCATTCTTTCTTATCACACTTTCTCTCTCATAATACTTTCTCTCTCATCATTCTCTTTCATCATATTTTTCTCTCACATTCATCTTTCTCTCACATCTAATTTTTTCTCTTATTTTCCTTTAAGGGTAAAAAAGGAAACTTTGATTTATTCCGATAGAAGATATACAACTAACCAAACATTGCTTTTAAGAGTGATATCCATGCTCATACCTATTCCCATTCCACAATACAATGATTCCCATTCCGATTCCTATTCCTAGGAAAGAACCAAACGCCCCCTGAATTACTCCACCCCCAAATTCTCTCAACAAACAATAATACTGAAGATGACAACAGAAATGAACAAGCCTTTTGGCCTTTCTTCGAATACTGCACAAATAATACACCCACTGCACATTTAAATGCAGGAAGGTGGCAAGTAGCTTTCCAGCTTCCGCAAGAATGTTCTTCCACCTCCCACACATTTCCCATGAGTTCATGGACGAGCACCGTCCTCCTCGCCCGGATTGGAAGGCCACCGACGAGTTTTTTTACTCCTGCCATGGAAATGCGATGGAGCCCAGCATCATATCTGCTGATTTATGAAGCATGCAGTTGCAGGACTGAAATCTTTTAAATGCTACTGTTTGTAAGATCTGGATCTGTTCGTCCAGCATTTGATTCACCAAAATTACTAGAGGACCAAAAGAGAACAGGCATATGAAGTCAGAAATGCAGTAAAAAGTAACAATCTTTGAAACAGAGATTTGAAAGAGCAGCAGAATTATAGATTATAGGTAGCTCAAAGCTACTGGAATGTAACAATCCACATCAGCTGATTTAGTATTGCTAGTAAAGAAACTGAAAATGAAACACATGATAAGATCTGTATCCATGTCTTTAGTTCCTGCAACTACCAGTCTATAGGCCAAATCAAGAAGTGTGAAATTTTCTGAGTGGAGTATGCCTTTGGATTAGTTGAAGCAATGCTTTTAGTTAAACTAGGAACTGAGACTAGATTGGTTCAGTTCTAGTTTTAGAAGGCACCTAGTTGAACTGGATTTTGGATTGGTTCAACTGGAAATGATCAGGAACCAGCACTGTCAATTTGAATTTAATATTTCATTCTGCTAATATTGACTATATAAATTACAATGCATCATGACTGGTCTGTACTAAAGATGAATAAATAAATTAAGAGCTTATTATTGAAAGCATGGTGCCAAACATTATGGCAGGCCATAAGAACACAAGTCTCCAGTGGCCCAGCTTGGAGGAAGCTACATGGATACCACACTTCCAAGAAGAAGCAAAGCAAAAGAGTAGGTGGGATTAAACATTTATGAAATCTCTAGCAAAAAAGTCCAAACGTCAAAAAAATGATTTGGTTGTCAAAATATGCAAAAAAAGGAATTGCGTGTATAATATTCCTTAGCTTAGCTAATAATTAAATGATTACCACCACAATCAAAGGCTTGCCTTTTGGTTATGACAAGTACTTTTTAGTATAAGCAAAGCTCAACTTTATACACGTGAAGTAAACTAACATCATAAACACATTAATCATTTCAAATCTAATAATATCAAATCCCTAATGATACCTCTCTTTCTGCTTGGGCCCATGCTTGTCCATGATTGGATCTCCTTATTCAAATAATATAAGTAAATTCAATTTGAATATTAAAAAAAATTTG
The DNA here is from genome assembly GCF_018446385.1 of Zingiber officinale. NCBI lineage: Eukaryota > Viridiplantae > Streptophyta > Magnoliopsida > Zingiberales > Zingiberaceae > Zingiber > Zingiber officinale. The sequence goes on along the minus strand of NC_055996.1, from coordinate 7,211,169 downwards.
AAGTTCTATCACAGAATATTATTCATTTACTAACCTTTGAAAAGGTTTCTTGACTTCATCATAAATTATACAGTGTTAGGAAAAGCTGTTGAACATTCAACTAACCTCATGTGGAAGCCTTCAGAATATGTCAAGAATTTATTAGGTATGTGATGACCCCTGATTTATCAGGTATGCCAAGGATTTGTTATAAGGAGTCAAGATGGAAATTTAACCACCTCAAATATAAACCAAACAAGGATCCAAAGATGTGCAAGCCAATGTGCTCCCCCAAGTGAGTATGTGCATAATCTCACACACACAAGTATAACTTAGTAAAGACCCAGATATAACTAATATGCAACTAATATGGGATAGAAATATTATGTCCCAATACCATTTATTCCAAATGTTAATGAATCCAATCTCATCCATTAATCAATTATGTGTAGTTTTAAAGGTAGACACCCAATTTTAATAAAGAACTTCTACAATGGGAATTAAATAAGATGATCTCTTACCTAGCAATTTTCCCAATCAAGAATGCAAAGGTTGAAGCCCTAACAATAATGTAAAACTTGTGGGGTCAATCTAACCTAAATATAGGGCATACTAGGATGTCATAGAAGTTAGTCAACCTTCACGCTCGATCTCCATCTAAGGAAAACGAGTTTAGCTTATTGAACATGTATTTCATTCTCATACATGTGTCCTACCATGTTGACATGGGTACTGGAGGAGTGGAGAGATGATGAGTGAGTCCAAGCATTTGAGATGGGAGAAAAAGGTAGGGATTTTCCTCTGATGAGATCCATCACTACCTTCATTGTCATTTTTAGCACAGGAAATCATTTGCTACTACATCAATTCTCTCAATTTTTCTCTCTTTAAATGGTAGAAATCATGCTAAGCTTCATAAGATAATAATGCTTCCAAAATTTAGTAAAGTTCTCCTTAATACGAACGATTTGCCAATTTATAAAGTTAATTATTTCTCTTGAGCATGAAAAGTCTTCAAAATTGCTCATCCTTGTAAAGTAGACCAGAGTTCAAGTATATTTAAAAGTAAGGGTATGTTTACATAGAGGGAGATTCTTTCATGGATGAGGAAATGAGCATACAGTAAACGGACAATGAAGTTTATTATTCACTCCAACGAACCGTGAATAAAGCAAAGAATGCAAATAGAATATAAAAGACAATACAAAGAGAAGACGAGAAACAGATAGCCACAAAAGGAGGCTAACAAATTATATTACAAAGTCTAGGGTTTACAAAGAAAAGAGAGATATAAATAGACAACAAAAGTAATAACAAAAAGACTAATCTACCTTACATAATAATAATCAACTATACTAACATTCTCTCAAACTCACAATGCACTAGTAGAAAACATCAAGAGTTTGTTAACTAAAAATTGAAAACATGTCGTGGAATGCACCTTAGTGAGCAAGTTTGCAATTTACATAGAAGATGAGGCAAACGGTAAGGTGATGGTACCATTCTTGTAGTGATGATGAGTGAGATGACAACCAATCTCGATATGCTTGGTGCGCTCATGAAAGACAAAATTGTAAGTAATTTGAATTGCACTGGAGTTGTCACAAGGCAGACGGATAGGATATGAGAGAGAAACACCCATATAAGTAAATAACCAGCGTAACCAAACAATTTCAACAGTAGTAGAAGTCATAGCATGATATTCTACTTCGGTAGAAGAACGAGAGACAAAATTTTATTTTTTACTTTTCCAAGAGATACGAGAGTCTCTCAAGAAAACACAAAATCCGGTGTGGTAAGACTTATGATCTGTAGAATCACCACCCCAATCTGTATCTGAGTAGACACACAGCTCTAAGGTAGAAGTGGAAGGATAAAGAAGACTATGAAACTAGGTACCAGGAAGATACCAAAGGATGTGAAGCACGGCTCCCCAATGTACTGAAGTAGGAGAAGCAATAAATGACAATGTGGACAGCATAAGCAATTTCGGTCTAGTGATGGTAAGATACACTAGACTGCCAACTAGAGTGCAATATAAAGAAGGATCTGGCAAGGAACATCATCTGTAGAAGAATACCTAGCATTAATCTCAAGCAGAGTATAATAGTGTGTGTGTGTGTGTCAGATAGACGAGTTTGTTCCAGAATGCTATCGATATATTTGGATTGCGAGAGAAGATTGTCACGAGGAGAATAAGCTACTTCAATTCTCAAAAAATAACGCAAAGAACCCAAATCTTTCATCTCAAACTCACAAACCAAATGCAGTTTCAACTCTACTATTCTATTTATATCGTCCCTTCTAATAATCATATCATCATCATACAGAGAGAGTAACATGCAACATAATGAAGTACAACAAAGAAGAGCGGAGTTGTGTGTTGGTGCAATCATGCCCTGGAAGTTTCAATGTATTGATAATTATTTAAGTTTAGGTTAATACATTGGATCTAACATGAGTTGCGAGTTTGCAGGAGAAGCCCTTGCAGGTCGAAAGACCGAATGCAAGGCAAGAAATGTTCCAGAAGGTCGAGGATCGAATTCTTAGCAAGAGAAGACCTTGCAAGAAGGAAAACCAGATACAACGCAAGAGAAGTCCAAGAAGGTCGAGGATCAGATTCTTAACAAGAGAAACCCTTGCAAGTTGGAAGACCGGATGCAAAACAAGAGAAATCCAAGGAAGTCGAGGACCAAATCCTTGGCATGAAAACCTGGAAATGAGAAAACTCCAGGCACAAATTCCAAGAAACAGGAGGATCATCTGGCAGGAGGTACTTGAAATGATTTGGATTTGGGTATAAACTGAATTATGAGCCAAAATGTGTATCAATCGATTAGCTGATCGATCCAGTAGCACACTGTGCTTTTGCGTAAAAGCCTGGTCAATTGGTTATCCCAATCGATTAGCTGATCGATACAGGAGTGCACTGTGCTTTCACGTAAAAGTCTAGTCAATCGATCAGTTGGTTACTCCTAATTGATTAGCTAATCGATCCAAAAGCGTTCTGTTCTCGCGAAAGTGCTTCTCAATCAATTAACCAATCGATTGTTGGCTTCCAGTCGATCAGTCAATTGATTGACACACATTTCAACACACAATTCAATGTATACCCAAACCCAAATCATTTAAAGTACCTCATGCCAGATAAACCTCCTGTTCCCTGGACTTTGTGCCTGGATCTTCCTCATCTTCAAGTGTTCATGCCAAGAATCTGGTCCTCGATCTCCTTGGACTTCTCTTGCCTTGCATCCAATTTTCCGACCTGCAAGGGCTTCTCTTGCCAAGAATCCGGTCCTCGACCTCCTTAGACTTCTTTTGCCTTGCATCCGGTCTTCCTCCTTGCAAGGTCTTCTCTTGCCAAGAATTCGGTCTTCAACCTCTTTGGACTTCTCTTATTTTGCATCCGGTCTTTCGACCTACAAAGGCTTCTCCTGCAAACTCGCAACTTATGTTAGATCCAACGTATTAACCTAAACTTAAATAATTGTCAATACATTGAAACTTCCAGGGCATGATTGCACCGACAATCTCCCACTTTGACAATCTATTTAAGTTTAGGCTAATTTCCAACGTATCATAATAATAACAAAATGATAAACAATAACATCAAAATTAACAAATCATCATGTCATTATCAAATTATCAAGTGAGCATGAACTTCATCTCAAATAAGCATAAACTTAGGGGGTGTTTGGTTCTCTCCTAGGAATGGGAATGGGAATGGGAATGGGTATGAGCTTGGGTATCATTCTTAAAAATGATGTTTGGTTAGTTAAATATTTTCAATCGGAATGAACCTAAATTTCCTTTTTTACCCTTACAGGAAAATAAGAGAAAAAATTAGATGGGAGAGAAAGTTGAATGTGAGAGAAACATATGATGAGAGAAAATGATGAGAGAGAAGGTGTGTTGGGAAAAAATGAAGAGAGAGAAAGTATGATGAGAGAAAATGAGGAGAGAGTGCATAATAGGAGAGATTGAGAAGAGAAAAAGTATGATGAGAGAGAAAGTGTGCTGAGAGAAAGTGTGCTGAGAGAAAGAGTGATTGGAAAAAATGAAGAGAGAGAAAATATTATGAGAGAAAATGAAAGAGTGAAGAGAGAGAAAGTATTATGAGAGAAAATGAAAAAGTGAGGAGAGAAAGTATGATGAGAGAGAAAGTGGGTTGAGAGAGAAAGAGTGATGGAAAATTGAAGAGAGAGAAAGTGTGATGAGAGAAAATGAGGAGAGAGAGATTGGGGAGAGAGAAAGTATGTTGAGAGAGAAAGTGCGATGAGAGAGAAAGTATGATGAAAAAATAAGGAGAAAGTGTGTAATGGGAGAGAAAGTGTGATGGAAGATAATGAAGAGAGAGAAAATGAGGAGAGAGAGTATATGATGAGAAAGAATATAGAGAGAATGATATAGAATGTGTAATGAGAGAGAAAGAGGAGAGAGAAAGTATGTTGAGAGATAAAGTATGATGATAAAATAAGGAGAGAGAAAATATGATGAGAGAGAACAAGGAGAGAGAGTGTGAAATTAAAAAAAAAAAATGAACAAATATACTAAGAGTATTTTTGTCTAAAACTTAATTTACATTCCTATTCCATCAAAACCCAAGGGAGGGGGTGGATTTCATCCATACCTAAACTTTTGGATTTCATTCCAAAATCTTGATTTCATTCCCATCAACCAAACACAAGGTTTGGGAATGAATCCATTCCCTCATTCCCAAACCCATAAATCAAACGTCATCTTAAACTTATATCTCCCCCTTTGCTAAATATCAAAAAACAATTACAAGAGCTCCCCCTCAATATGTGTATTAATCAATCATGATATACAATAAAGTAGAGGCACTCCCCCTAAGCATATGTAATCAAAATATATAAGTAGATACAGAACAAGATAGGAGCACTCACCCTAAACCAAAGAACGATAGGGTACACCCCTACGTTTCATGCAAACAAACACTATGATAGCAAGACTAAATACACTGCCATCACAAACATAAATCCATAAAAGTGATATCATATATATCACACAAAATAGTGTCTAAAGTGCACATCATAAAATACAAGTCAAATAAACATATTCATATAAGAAATGAGAACTACATGTCATAACGAGACATAGAAATCAACCATATTGCCCTAAGCAGGATCAGCAGTAGCAGTACTCATGGGAACATTTATAACAAGTTGGGCATCACTCGCTGGAGGGGGAGGCTGAGAAGAGTGACCCAACATCCAAGATCTCACTAGATCAGTCAGAGAGTCAATACTCCTCTGCATATCAATCTGTCGGCGCCCAATGGTGGCAACCTCTACGCGCACCTCAGCAATATCCATGCGTAGCTCCTCAAAGCATAGTGTGCTCCTATATCGATCAACTAATCGATTGGGAGTAACCAATCAATCAACTGATCGATGACCATGCTTTTACGCAAAAGCATAGTGTGCTCCTGGATCGATGAGCCGATCGATTGTGCATCCTTCTTCGTGAAAAGATTAGTGGATTGATTAATGAGTTCAATTGATTAAGGTTTGAGCCCAATCGATTGGGATTCAAATAAAATAATCTACACTGTTGATCTGGAGTTGGCGGCGCTCAACGGATAATCCAGAATCGATTGAAGATTTACCCCAATCGATTCATAAGGCATCTCCGTGAGAAACGACTATATTTCGAAGATGTTTAAAAAAGAGCTTTTCATCGAAAAACAAGGATCTCTCTTGCGAACATTGTTCTATTGCTCTCAAGTGCTCAAGATCTCTTAAGGGCTTAAGATCAACTCAAGCTCTCCTCCTTGCTAGTTTTTCAAGCTACTCAAAGAAGAAGCTATTTCAAAGTTTGTAATCATCTCTTCTTCTTCTTCTTCCTTGTTATGAGCTATTTCTTTTGAGAGAGAGAGAGAGAGAGAGAGAGAGCGCTATAAATCTTGTTAGGTTTCTCCACCTTCGACGTAGTTTTGAGAAGGAGAAGTTCCATAGTAGAAGGGTGAATGTGGTGCAGATCCTTGGACTAGTCACTTCCTTAAGGAGGTAGATACTTATAAGTAAATTCAAGGAGTTAGCATTGCTTCAAAGTTCTAACTATGCAAACCAAGAAGATCAAGAAATCAAAGAGGGCTATTCACCCCCCTCTAGCTCAACCGGTCCCAACATCGTGTTAGCTAGGAAGAAAGCCAAGAGATGCAATCACAATGGAAACTTGTCAAACCAAGCTCGAGGAGCTTATTTCAAGCCGTAAAGAGTCTTCTATAGTCTACAAACTTCACCAAGGTTGTAAGTGACACCTGATGAAGGCACCATGTAAACTTCTTCTTGAAGATCTTCATTTTAAAAAGCATTTTTAACATCCATCTAGAAAATGAATCACTGACGAACTGATGCGACTGCAATGAGAGTACGGATAGTAACAAATTTGGAAACCAGAGCAAAAGTTTCCTCGTAATCCATACTATACTATTGGAAAAATCCTTTACACCAAACAAACGAAACAAATGGATATGGAAAAATCCATTTGGCGGTGCCTTGGCGGTCCCTTGGGCGGCCCAACTGGCAACCCCTTATGTCGTTGACCGACGACCCTCGACCGTGCCGTTACTCACAAGGTCTTCCCATCCCTGGCCAGTGAATTTTTGTCTTCCCCAAGATTCGAATTCTAGACCTCCAGGCTAAGTACTAGAGTTTATGAATCCTGGTAGCCAAGTGAGCGCTCACTTGGCTATCATGATTCATAAACTCTAGTACTTAGCCTAGAGGTCTAGAGTTCGAATCCTGGGGAAGGCAAAAATCCACTGGCCAGGAGTGGGAAGACCGAGTAACGGCACGGTTGAGGGTCGTCGATCGACGACATAAGGGGTCGCCAGTTGGGCCGCCAGTTGGGTTGCCCAAGGGGTCGCCAAATGAGCCGCCAGTTAGGCCGCCCAAGGGGTCGTGGGGCCGGGTCGTTACATCGGATTTTTAAATATTAGGAGTGTCAGCGGGAATGAAATAGAATGGAATGTGTCAAGAAAAACAGCATGACGCGAGACATAAAGTTTTTGACTAACTAGATCATAGCATTTGTATCCTTTGACCCTCGTCGTAGCCCATAAAAACATAAAGAAAAGAGCGGATTGAGAACTAAGTCACTATGCTCAACATGAGGACGGAGGACAAAACATGTGGATCCAAAAATTCTTAAGACAAATAATCAAGAAAATAACCATATAATTTTTCAAAAGAAGACAAGTTGGATGTAATAGAAGATGAAATTCTATTGATTGAATGGACTGCAGTAAGAATAGCTTCGTCCCATAACTCGCTAGGAACATATGCAAATAAGTTTCAGTACAAGAACTTTAATGAAACGTACCATCTAAGGCAAGTGGTTCAGAAAAAAGATTGGATGTATATTCACCACCCAAATCAAGCATTTAATTACAACACTATATTGAGTTTTTACCATGACTAGAAATATAAGATAGATACTAAGAAAATCATAACGATATTTCATAAGATAAATTCAAATAAAACCAAAATCATCATCAATAAAGGAAACATAGTAACGGGATCCAGCTTTTGTATGAACAGGAGATGAACTCCACACATCAAAAAATGATGCAAGAGAAACAGAGATACTTATATAGAAAGGTAAAGTAGAAAATTTCGCTAATTTGCAACCATAAGAATCTAAAATATCATGAGTTTGCAATTTTTCTAAATTTCCCTTAGAAGCTAAGTATTTCAAACGAGAAGAAAAAACATGTTCAAGATGAGAATGTCACAAATAAAAATCAGAAGAAGAAGAAGTAAAACTTAACCGAAAGGATGACAAATCAACACTAGAAGCTGCAACATCTAGAACTTTAACTCTTTCAATACATACAATCCCCCTCCCCCAACCCCCGCCCCCGCCTACGTCCTATCCCAATGTGCTTTTGGGACTGCGGATCCTACACATAACATGAAGATGCAATAAAAGAAATTGAGAAACCATAATCACATAATTGACCAACTGAGACAAGATTCAAGGTAAGATTAGGAATATGATATACATCAAATAAAGACAAATTACGCGTACAAATAGAATGCTTACTAATGGCATAGGAGTACCATCAATGGTCGACATAGAAGGAGATGAATTTATAGATACAAAAGAATTGGTATTAGGTGACATATGATATAAAGCTCGAGAATCAAGGATCCAGATAGGGGAAAGAATACCTAAGGTACCACTAGAGGGCAAACCTACGTGAGAAGAGGCAAACATGGCATGTGGCTGAGATGCAAGGAACTTCTAGAACTGTTTTATAAGAGCAGTAATTGTGGCATTGGATGATTGAGTCACTCCAAAGTCTGTAGGAGGAACTATTGCTGCCATGTTGGGTGCTCCGAGTTTAAGGAACCGTTGTTATGGTTGGCTACCGAATTTCCAAGGAGAAGACTATTGTAGTGGTAACATTATATTTAACAATTTGGGACACTACGTCTTCTAATAACCCTTTTGCTTGTAAAAAATGCACTTATCATAACCGACCTTTGTTTGAGATCTATTCTGATTATTGGAGGGAGGCATGGGTTGGGCAACGAAAACGAAAGGATTGAGAGGAAGAAGAATTCCTTTTTCTTTTTTTTGTGCTCACTTTTTCACCTTGAGACTTCAGGCAAATTTCTTTAGCTAGCAGCTCATTGACTACAGACAACTAAAGGAAATGGATTGCGATATAGAATGGTTCCACGAAGGCCCTCAAAATCATCTCAAAGATCCATTAGAAACTAAACCAAGCGTTGTTCTTCCCTACAAGCAACATATTGAGCAAACTCTCACAATTGTGTAGATTTTGTAAGTGTTAACAAATCCCAAAGGTTAAACATTGCAAAGTAAATTCCTGAAGACTCATACTATTTTATTGTAGAGCACAAATGTCTATCTCCAATTGATATTGTTTTGCAAAATTAAATTGAGTATACAATTTCTCTAAGTGATTCCAAACTTCCTTGGCGGTTTCATACTTTACAAGTTGGACGCCTATCAATTGCAATATTGAGTTGTTGTAAGTGATAATTTTCAAATTATAAGCTTCCCAGACTAATTGTTATGCATATTTTTCATCTTCACTATCTACAAGTTTGACAAAGATTCCCAAAACATACCCCCAAATTTGTTTGGCGTTCAAAAAATTCCTCATCACATAACTCCAATAGTAGTAACTTTGCACCTTCAATTGGATAATAATAGACTGAAATGAATCTATCTTTTGCATAAGTCATTATAACAATAAAAGCAATATGCCATAATCACATTAATAGACTAAAGTGAATCATCTTTTGCACTAATCATTATAACAACAAAATCAATATACCGGAATCAACAATCACATTTTTCCATCGTCAGGTGGACTTAAAGGACTCAAATTCTTATATCCACCGTTCAAAATGTAGCCCTGGATGTGAGGAACATTCCCTCAAAGTTTCAAGGCGACTCAAAGGTAGAAACTCAAGACAATGCAATTTTCTACAACAGCCTAAAAAAAAGTCGAAAATAAAATTATTTTCTTTCTTGTTATGCAACAAGTGTTGGTATGGTTAGCACTAACGATTTAACCCAGGTTTTGATGAATGACAAATCAGGTTAAGTTAGTTTGTCGTTGTCTGACACTTTGATCAAGTGTGCAGGAGAAGTCCAGACAGGTCGACTGGCTGACCGGATGTCTGGCACGAAGCCCAGCTAGGTCGACGGGCTGACCGGATAGCTGGCACGAAGTCCAAGCGGGTCGACGGGCTGACCAGACGCTTGGCGAGAAGTCCAGCTAGGTCGACGGGCTGACCGGATAGCTGGCGAGAAGTCCAGACGGGTCGAAGGGCTGACCGGACGTCTGGCAGGTAAGTGAGGTAAGTCACTGGAGGGGAGTGACTGTGAGGACGCGTTCCCGGGAAGGGAACATTAGGCGTCGATCCGGCTTAGATCCATTTCGGATATCTAAATCGAGATCGTGACTAGATTCCGGTCTCGGAAAGACGGAATCTAAGTCATACTTTTTCATGTCAAACTCATAAACTGTGCTAACACTTTGTTTTGCAGGAAATTTATTATACTTGCCTCGGACTAACCTTGTCTTGCAGGAGAAGGACCTGTTCTGGAGAAAGGTGGTCCGGGCGCCCGGAGGGGGTCCGGGCGCCCGGAGGGGATCCGGGCGCCCGAGAGGCAAGTTTTATCCCGATTGCGCGTCGCCACGTGAAGCTCATTGGTTGAACCTGCCACGTTTCACCAGGGCGCCTGGAAGGGATCCGGGGCGCCCTGAGCTTCATATAAAAGAAGGGGCAAGGATAGAACTTCAACATGAACTGAGAATCCAAGATCTGCTGCTCTGTGCTCTTGCGACGCCACGAAAAGCTCTCCGACTCAGTGCTAGTTTTGTTTTAATTCTATTGTCGGTATTTTCTTTATCTGTCAATTCTTGTACTTAACTCTGTAATATTCGAATTGATAGTGATTGCCCAACGAAAGTACTCACGGAATACGGGCCTTCAAGTAGGAGTCGTCACAGGCTCCGAACGAAGTAAAATCAACTGTGTTCATTTACTTTTCCGCTGCGTACTTTTACACTCGAGTTTTTGAATCGATATTCACCCCCCCCCCCCCCTCTATCGAACAATCACGGTTCTACAAGTGGTATCAGAGCAGGTACCGCTCTGATTTGATGCAACCACCAATCAGGCAAAGGGGGGACTTTTTGAAAGAAAAATTAGATATCGAGGACGGAACCCCTGCGAACCACCACCCTACGATCATGAAGACTTCAACTACTGGAAGCGATTAATGGAATGCTTCTTAGGAAGCGTAGACATTGATTATATGCTAATTTTGAGGAAACCTTCTCAAAACTCGGAACTGAACAAAAAGGTAAGTAACATCATTTGTAATATTTTACCTAACAATATTTTATGCAGATTAGAAAAGTACAAGAATGCATATGAGCTGTGGACCCAGTTGATTAAGCTTCACGAGACGCCGATGGAGCTAGAAGATCAAGTTAAAGTCAAATATGGACTCGAGTCAAATCCAATGGAGAAGCCTACTGAATTAAGGGTTGGTTACTTCTAATAATGTCCAAGTGACTCACCAAGCTTAGAAGTTTATCCGAAGAATGCCTATTTGTTGAGACCAAAGCAAAACCTGAATCTAACACAAGTTAAACCAAACTCTGTAATCAAATCTAATTCATTTCATAAAATTATAGGATTCCCTGATTGATAATCTAGATTGGGTGAGATGAATAAGGATTAAATTAATTAATTTTCAAATTAAAATTAAATTTCGAATTTCAAATTAAAATTAAATTTCGAATTTCGAATTTCAAATTAAAATTAAATTTTGAATTTCAAATTAAAATTAAATTTTGAATTTCAAATTAAAATTAAATTTTGAATTTCAAATTAAAATTAAATTAAATTTCAAATTAAAATTAAATTTCGAATTAAAACAAAATTATTTTAAAATTAAATTAACATTAAAAAGTATTTTAAAAATTAAATTAACTTTCAAAAAAAATTATTTTAAAAATTAAATTAACTTTAAAATAAAAATTATTTTAAAACTAAATTAAATTTAAAAATTATTTTAAAATTTAACTTTAAAAATTATTTTAAACTTAAAAATTTTATATTTAACTTAAAAATTTAAACTTTTCATATTTAACTTAAAAATTTTATTCTAAACTTAAAAATTCTTTAAAAACTATTTTAAAAAATCTTTAAAAACTATTTTAAATTCTTTAAAAACTATTTTAAATTCTTTAAAAACTATTTTAAAAATTCTTTAAAAACTATTTTAAAATTATTTAAAAACTATTTTAAAAATTCATAAAAAACTATTTTAAAAATTCATTAAAAACTATTTAAAAATTCTTTAAAAACTATTTTAAAATTCTTTAAAAACTATTTTAAAAATTCTTTAAAAACTATTTTAAAAATTCTTTAAAAACTATTTTAAAATTCTTTAAAAATTATTTTAAATTCTTTAAAAACTATTTTAAAATTCTTTAAAAACTATTTTAAAAATTCATTAAAAACTATTTTAAAATTCTTTAAAAACTATTTTAAATTTTTTTTAAAAACTATTTTAAAAATTCATTAAAAACTATTTAAAAATTCTTTAAAAACTATTATAAAATTCTTTAAAAACTATTTAAAAATTCTTTAAAAACTATTTTAAATTCTTTAAAAACTATTTTTCTTTAAAAACTATTTAAAAATTCTTTAAAAACTATTTTAAAAATTATTTAAAAACTATTTTAAAAATTCTTTAAAAACTATTTAAAAATTCTTTAAATACTATTTTAAAAAATCTTTAAAAACTATTTTAAAAATTCTTTAAAAATTATTTTAAAAATTTCTTAAAAAACTATTTTAAAAATTCTTTAAAAACTATTTTAAAAATTCTTTAAAAACTATTTTAAAAATTCTTTAAAAACTATTTTAAATTTTTTTTTTAAACACTATTTTGAAAAATCTTTAAAGACTATTTTTTTTTTTAAAAAAAAAAAACTATTTTAAAAACTCTTTAAAGACTATTTTGAAAATTCTTTAAAAGACTATTTTAAAAATTCTTTAAAAAAAAACTATGTTAAAAATCTTTTAAAAATTATTTTAAAAAAAAAACTTTAAAAATTCTTTTTAAAATTATTTTAAAAAACTTTTAAAAATTCTTTTAAAAATTATTTTAAAAACTTTGAAAAAATCATTTTAAAATTCTTTTAAAATTTATTTTATAAACTTTAAAAAAAAAATTTCTTTTAAAAATTTTAAAAATCATTTTAAAAAAATTATTTTAATATTATTTTTTACTTTAATATAATTTTGTTAACTTTTAAAAATAATAATAATAATAATAATTTATTTTTATAGATTATTTTTACTTTAAAAATTAGTATTTAGACTTTAAACTTATTTTTAATATTATTTTAATCTTAAAATTATTTTTTTTAAACTTAATTTAACTTAACTGAAAATTAAAACTTAATATTGAAATTACAATTATAAATTTTAATTTAAACTTAAATTAATCACTGATATTAATTTAAATCTAAAATGAAAACTGAATTGAACGTATGTTAATTGTCATTAAATAATTATAAAAATCATTTTAAAATCCTTTTAAACACTGTTTTAGAAAACCTGTTAGAAATCCCTTGAAAATAATAATAATAATAATTCTTTTAAATTCATTTAAAACTTAGACACCTAACTTAAAAACTTAAATTTCATTTACTTTAACTTTAAACTTAATTATGTAATTAATAAGTAGAACTTAACTGTTTAAGTTTAACTTCATTTGAGAACTAAAATTGACTTGAATTAAACCTTACTTAACTGTGTCTAATAATTTTAACTTCTTGCTAACTTCAAACTAAATTAATCCCACTTAAAAGGAAGTAAATAAAAAAATAATTATAACTAACACTTTCATTGACAAACTGAATTAATTAATATAAAATTTGAATTATTTTATTAAGTATTAAATTGTTACATCAAGTAAAAATTAATCAATAAATTATTGATAATGGCCAACTATTTTTGATTTAATAAAGTTTATCTTATTAAACCTTAAACTGAAGCTTAAGCGCCTGAATATAATATTAATTATTGATTAATCAAACTCAAATAAATAATTATATCAAGGATACAGAGATAAATATGTAAATAATATAAGTGTTACCAAATCCCCTAGAACACTTAGGTAGACAAATGTGTTAGAGCTTGAAATTTAACACACTCAAACCTTAGCATTATATTAAGGGGGAGTAATAAATAAGGAGGATTAATAAATTAAAGGAGTATCAAATTCAGGGGGGGGTTTACTTTTTAATTATCTCCTTAAGTGTTATTTTTTAATTTTTTTTTTAAATCTCTCTAGAAAATTCTACCTCATTTAAAAAAAAAAAAAAAAACTTCTTTGAATATTCTTAGCAAATATTCTCAAAATTTTATGTCAGGTTCAGGGAGAGGAATTAATTAAAATTTTCCCTTTATTTAAAATATTTTAAAATTTATGTTTTGAAAAATGTTTTCTTAACAATTTCTTAAACCTATTTTTGAAAACTAACTCTTATAAAACTAAGTAAACTAAGTTGTTTTTATAAGAATTGGGTTTTACTTTTTATTGAAAATTGATTTTGAAAATTAGATTTAACTTAGTTTTGAAAATTGAATTTAAAACTCTAGTTCTTAAAATTTGATTTTACTTAATTTTGACAATTTGATTTAAATTAGTTATAAAAATTGCTTTGATATTGAAAATTGTGAAAATTAGATTTTTTTTTTTTTAAAACTTAAGTTTACAAAATCATTTTTCCTTAATTTTGGAAATTGAATCTTTTTGTTGAAAAATAAATTTCAAAGTTTTAAAACTGATTGTTTCCTTAAATCAAAACTTAGTTTTAGAATTTTTGAATTTGTAAACTTATGTTTAAAAAGCGTTTCAAAGTTGAAACTTGTTTTGAAAATTTAAACTTGATATTGAAATTATGTTTAAAAATCAGACTATCTAAACTTAGCTATTTTTCTAAACAGCTAATGCTTTAAACAAATCTTCAAAAGTTTTAAACTCCCCCAAATTAACTTGACATTATTCCCTACTTTGTCTGAAATCTATATGTATGCTTACTTAATCCATGCTTATTTTTGATGAATGCCAAAGGGGGAGGGTAAGGTGGTTAAGTTACCTGAACCAAACTGAAAATACAAACTAACTTAAAAACCACATTAAATGCATGTTGTTTTATGCATATGTTTACACTAACTTAACCAGGTTGTCATTCCATCAAAAAGGGGGAGATTGTTGGTGCGGTTAGCACTAACGATTTAACCCAGGTTTTGATGAATGACAAATCAGGTTAAGTTAGTTTGTCGTTGTCTGACACTTTGATCAAGTGTGCAGGAGAAGTCCAGACAGGTCGACAGGCTGACCGGATGTCTGGCACGAAGCCCAACTAGGTCGACGGGCTGACCGGATAGTTGGCACGAAGTCCAAGCGGGTCGACGGGCTGACCAGACACTTGGCGAGAAGTCCAGCTAGGTCGACGGGCTGACCGGATAGCTGGCGAGAAGTCCAGACGGGTCGAAGGGCTGACCGGACGTCTGGCAGGTAAGTGAGGTAAGTCACTGGAGGGGAGTGACTGTGAGGACGCGTTCCCGGGAAGGGAACATTAGGCGTCGATCCGGCTTAGATCCATTTCGGATATCTAAGTCGAGATCGTGACTAGATTCCGGTCTCGGAAAAACGGAATCTAAGTCATACTTTTTCATGTCAAACTCATGAACTGTGCTAACACTTTGTTTTGCAAGAAATTTATTATACTTGCCTCGGACTAACCTTGTCTTGTAGGAGAAGGACCTGTTCTGGAGAAAGGTGGTCCGGGCGCCCGGAAGGGATCCGGGCGCCCGGGAGGCAAGTTTTATCCCGATTGCGCGTCGCCACGTGAAGCTCACTGGTTGGACCTGCCACGTCTCACCAGGGCGCCTGGAAGGGATCCGGGGCGCCCTGAGCTTCATATAAAAGAAGGGGCAAGGATAGAGCTTCAACATGAACTGAGAATCCAAGATCTGCTGCTCTGTGCTCTTGCGACGCCACGAAAAGCTCTCCGACTCAGTGCTGGTTTTGTTTTAATTCTATTGTCGGTATTTTCTTTATCTGTCAATTCTTGTACTTAACTCTGTAATATTCGAATTGATAGTGATTGCCCAACGAAAGTACTCACGGAGTACGGGCCTTCGAGTAGGAGTCGTCACAGGCTCCGAACGAAGTAAAATCAACTGTGTTCATTTACTTTTCCGCTGCGTACTTTTACACTCGAGTTTTCGAATCGATATTCACCCCCCCTCTATCGAACGATCACGGTCCTACAACAAGATGGATTTGCTCTGATACCATGTGAATAAAGCAAAGAATGCAAATAGAATACAAAAGACAACACAAAGAGAATGAGAGAAAGAGATAGTCAAAAAGAGTCTAGCAAATTGTATTACAAAGTCTTAGGATTTACAAAGAAAAGAGGGATATAAATAGACAATAAAAGTAATAACAAAAGGACTAGTCTATCTATCATTACATAACAATAATCAGCTATACTAACACCAACAACATGGAGAAAGAGGGGTAGGAATCTGAGACATAGTTTTTTTGTCTCAACATTTCCACCAATATCAGATGGAAGCTATGCATGAAAGCATTCTCACATCTAACTGTTGGTGATACCCTCTGTCTTGAGCAATAAATTGAGTGAAGGGGCTCAAAGGGCACCTAACTAAAGCCACCGTGTCTCTTATATTGGTTCTTCAGATATCATATACTATCAATCTCACCCAATAACTCTAAGGTTTGACATGGGAGATTAAAGAGGTTCTTGAGAGAATAAGTGTAACACCCCACCCTCCTCACTACTGGACTGTGAGGGCGGAGCGCTACTGGACTACTAACTTTACTTAACTAACATTGCACACATGTTGATAGTAATTCCTAAAACTCTCGGAGAACTCAAAACATACAATTAACTAGCAGCGGAAGACTAAATGACTCATCTAATACATTCTACTCAACTCTTTGTTAATAAATTCTTATGCTAAATCCCAAGGCTTCTATAGTCAAGGCATCACACATCCATCCGCACCTCCTTGTCGCCTTCCTTTACTATAGATTTTCCTTTCCTTTATCTGCAGTAAGAGGAAATGCATCTATAAGCAAAATTGCTTAGTAAGCGCTATCTAACTCACAAAACTCGAGTATGCATGTAAGCTGAAAGAAATCTAGAAACTAAATGCTCATCTAATAGCAAACGAAACATAGTATACTGAAATACTAAACATGTAAGCAAATCTAAACAACATGTTAGTATATAAGAAAGCTAAACTTGCTGAATTTTAAACTTATGTGAAGCTTATTTCTTTTGTTTGAAAACTTATACTTTAATATTTCAAAATAATAATCAACCTTCTTCTTAGGCCCGGCAACTGTACTTGCTATGCGCGCATCCCTAACTAGACCCGAGATAGCTGGTCCCGAATCTAGTAGGGTTTACTAGGTTATCTAAACCTAGGGACGACTATGGGAGCCCAACCCAAGGACAACTGAGAGTCCTGCATACTAGGTTATCTAAACCTAGGGACAACTATGAAAGCCCAACCCAAGGACAACTGAGAGTCCAGTACAGTGCCACTGATAAAAGTAAAATACTTGTTATCTTTTAATACTTCTAATATATAATGCCTCGGCATTTTAACGAGCACCTTGTGTGCCAAAATCCCTAAAGTCTTGACTTTGGGATCTACTTAAGGCCTTGGCCTTTTTCTTTCTTTTCTTTATCTTTCTTATACTTGTTAATACCTCTAATAAAAGAATGCTTCTTTAAAAACTGAAATGTTTAAACAAATTCTAACTTTGAAATGCATAAACAAAAATCTGCATACTATGCTAATCAAAATTCTGCATACTATTCTAATCAAGATTCTGCATTCTATGCTACACTATTTCTGCATACTATGCATGTTAGAGTGTATACTAAAAGCCTAGCTTTTGGTATAAACATTTATCTAGAAATAAGAATCACATTGGTCAAATGTTTACATTTATGATAAATGTAGTTGTTCAATTAATTTATATTGTAGATAACATGGTGTGTGGTGTCACACACAGAGGATCATGTTATCAGTACCTTATAAATTATAAACAGTAGCTCACGACCATAATGGAAAAGGAACAAACCATTGGAAGGTCGTAGTGTAATTAGGTATTAGTTTATCTTAACTATATAATTACACTAGTACACTTAGAGTGTATTGAGTAGGACCATTAGAGGTCGTTTCTTTTATACTGACTTTATAAAGAAACAAAGACCTCAGTTATTATGGAAGTGTGTGCTCTTAATCCTAATATAATAACAAGCACATATATTTGATATTTATTTCTTTAATTTATCAATGGGTGAGATTTAGTTCGATGAATCAATAAGCCCGATAAGTTGGGAAATGATATCACTTATAGTGTGTGTTGTTGATTATAGAAGGAAACTGTGTCCTAGTGATCTAGGTTGAGAATGTCCCCAAGAGGAGCTCATAAGGATTGTCATGTTAAACCCTGCAGGTGGACTTAGTCCGACATGACGATGAAGTTGAGTGGTACTACTCTTGGAGCTAGATATTAATTAAGTGAGTTGTCAGTAACTTACTTAATTAGTGGGCATTTGTTATCTTAAACACAGGGAGACTAACACACTCATGATAAGAAGGAGCCCAAAATGTAATTTGGGATTGGTGCGGTAGTTCAATAATAGTTCTCTAGTGGAATGAATTATTATTGATAAAATTAAGTTGTGTGTTCGGGGCGAACACGGGATGCTTAATTTTATCGGGAGACCAAAACCAATTCCTCCTCTCGGTCCCTATCGTAGCCTCTTAATTATAGAGTACTATACCCACTTATACCCACCTTCTTACCCATCCTATAGGGGGCCGGCCAAGCTAGCTTGGAGACCAAGCTAGGGTCGGCCATGGGTATGTTCATGGGTGAATTCATGTGGCCGTCCCTATTAAAATAAAAAGGAATTTTAATTTTAAAATTTTTCTTATGTGGATAATATAATTTAAAAGAGAGTTTAAAAATTTAAATCTTTCCTTTTATAAGATTCTACAAAAGATTAAGAGAAGAGTTAAAATCTCTTTCCTTATTTGTAGATTAAAAGGTTGATTTTAATTTTGGTAAAAACTTTCCTTTTAATTATATTCATGATTTAAAAGAAAGTTTGAAAATTAAAAATTCTCTTTTATTAGTTTCTACAAAAGATTAAGAGAAGATTTAATATCTTTCCTTATTTGTAGATTGAAAGGAGATTTTAATTTTTAGAGATAACTTTCCTTTTTGGAAATTATCCACATGTTTAAAAGAAAGATTTTAATTTATAAAATTTCTTTTTATTAACCAATCATGAAGGGATTAAAATTATTGGAGAAATTTTTATAAATTTCTAGAAACAAATTAGGAAGTTTTAATTTTTGTTTTAATTAAAACTCTCCTTGTTTTGGGGAAAGTGGTGGCCGGCCATTGCAATTAAAAAAAAAGAAGAAAATTGTTTTAATTAAAATAATTTTTCTTTTTCATGGCAAAGGAATTAAGAAAATTTTTATTTAAATTTCCTTATTTGCCAAGACCAAGGATTATAAAAGAGGGGGTAGAGGAGGCTTCATGATGAACAACTCTATTATTTTTCTCCCTCTTTTCTTCCTTGGGTGTGGCCGGCCCTTTCTTTCCTCTCCTCTCCTTTGTGTGGCCGAAACCTTCTCATGGTGGAGATAGATTTGGTGGCCGGATCTAAGAAGGAGAAGAAGGAGAGAAAAGAAGCCTCTTTTCTAGCATCCCTTGGAGCATGGTGGTGGTGGCCGAACCTCTTCATCCTAGGAGAAGTTTTGATGGCCGAAACTTGTAAGGAAGAAGAAAGTGCTTGGTGGTTCTCATCTCGGAAGATCGTTGCCCACACAACGTCCGAGGTTAGAAGAGGAATACGGTAGAAGATCAAGAGGTTTTTCTAAAAGGTATAACTAGTAATTTTTCTTTCCGCATCATACTAGTTATTTTTGGAAATAATACTAAATACAAGAGGCATACGATTCTAGAGTTTCGAATTTATTTTCGATATAGTGTTCTTTTGTTTTTCTTTTCCTTGTGATTTGAATGTTCTTTTCGGTTAACCTAAAGTTATTTTAGGAAATTAAATATTAGCTTTCCATAAAAGGTTTTGTCTAGTCGGTGGTGGTTGCTCTCATATCCAAGAAGGTCATGTGCCTCGCCACGTCAGTACTGGGAACCAATTATGGAAATTAATATTTAATGGAATTAATAACTTAAGGTGACTTGGGTCGAACGTGTTAAGTTTCGCAGGAGATCCAAGTCAAAACCTAAAAGAACAAATAGATTAAGTTTTGGATCAAACGTGTTAAGTTCCGCAGGCGATCCAAAATTTAATTTAAAAGAACACATGGTAGCTAGGAAAAGGTTCAGATCTTTGTACAAAATTTTTGTACAGTGGAACCTATAGGTTTTCCGAGTAGCAACCAACAATGCAAACATAAAATCTGCACTATAAGCTTAATTAAAATCTGCACTATAAGCCTACATAAAAATCTGCACTATAAGCTTAATTAAAATCTGTACTATAGGCTTAATTAAAAATCTGCACTATAAGCACTTAATTAAAATCTACAATATAAGCTCTACATAAAAATCTGCATTATAAACTTAATTAAAATCTGCACTATAGGCTTAATTAAAAATCTGCACTATAAGCGCTTAATTAAAATCTGCAATATAAGCTCTACATAAAAATCTACATTATAAGCTTAATTAAAATCTGCACTATAGGCTTAATTAAAAATTTGCACTATAAGCGCTTAATTAAAATCTGCAATATAAGCTCTACATAAAAATCTACATTATAAGCTTAATTAAAATCTGCACTATAGGCTTAATTAAAAATCTGCACTATAAGCGCTTCTTATGTAACGCCCGCCCTCCCTGCTAACCCTAAGGGACGGGGCTACGATACTCTATGTACATATTACAGCGAAAGACTTGAAATAATTTTTTTATGCTTCTTAGTTTAATAAAACTTTTCTTTTGTTTTCAAATCCGAACTACACTAATATGGTTTCCATAACATGATAAATAGAAACATAACATCAAGTTACCCATATAGTACTACAATTTACGAAACCAAAGCGTAATTCTTAAAAGTTCTTAAAGCAGGTTCTTATTTGGTTGCCTAGCCATCGCCACACACATCTCCTTGCCTCTCCTGCTGCTCTTTTAGCTCATCCAGCTTTTTTCTTTATCTGTGGTACAAGGAAAGTAAGCTATGAGCACTCATGGCTCAGTAAGTTCCTTTCCTACTCACTAAAACCGAAAATCATCACATGATCAAAGAATATCTCAACATAACATGATCTCAACTAGTTATGGCATAACATATCATACTCTTTAAGCATATCATGCAACATAACAAAATCATAATTAGTCATGGCATATCATCTCTTAAAGCATAGCATGATACACAACATAATCATATCTAATCATGGCATATCATAGCATCATCATAAGGTAGCATGGCATATCAAGCATAGCATGAAACATAACATAATCATATCTAATCATGGCATATCATAAATCATAGCATCATCACAACATGATCATAAGGTATATGCAATATGATTTTGAAAACATGTTTCCGAAAAACATGTGTATGTCTCATGATCTTTAAAGTCATTTCTTCTTACATATATACTTGAACATATTATCAACTTAAAGGGGATCCCGGCTATGTACCACTTACATATTGTGCGCAACCTATGTAGGTCCAAGGTAGCAAGTCTTGAACCCTACAAGGCAAACATACTAGGCCCGAGTCTTACTCCATCGACCTAGGGGTACTTAGGAGCCCATCCCTAACGAGGCCCGAGTCTTATTCCATCGACCCCGGGGCGCTTATGGAGCCCACCCTTGGTACAAGCCATATAAAGTAAAGTACATGTCATACTTATACATATCACACATCATAAGAGCATGCATCACTTAGGCACACATCATATCATAAAAGTATGCATCACTTAGGCATACATCATATCATAAAAGTATGCATCACTTAGGCATACATCATGTCATAAAAGTATGCATCACTTAGGCATACATCATATCATAAAGGTATGCATCACTTAGGCATACATCATGTCATAAAAGCATGCATATTTTCACCACATAGCATATCATAAAAGCATGCATATTTTCACCACATAGCATATCATAAAAGCATGCATATTTCTATCCACATAGTATATCATAAAAGCATGCATATTTCTAGCACATGTCATATCATGGAAAGTATGAATCACAAGCGTACATGTTTAAGCATAAGGGTGTATCATGTGATTATACTATCATAAGAAACATGGTAACATAGTTAACTTGGATTCTAAGCTTCCTAATCCCTTGGGTTCTTATCATGGCCGAACCCCCTTAGATCTCAATTTAGGTAAAAATAACCTCCAAGCATGTGGAACCTAAATTATCATCACATCAATTTCATAGGAAGCATTATAAGCATGATTAACTTGGTTTCTAAGTTCTCCAAGTCCCTAAACTTCATGTGGCCGAACCTTATCAGGTGTGAAACAAGGTCCCAAATGTCATGAAAGCATGGAAACCTTAAACCATATTTATAACATTTTTCTTCCAAGTAACATAGTAATCATATTTGAGCTAATTCCTAAGTTCCTCAAGCCCTTAACATATGTCATGGCCAAAATTTCACAAGTATTCATTAGGGCTAAAAACAAGCATACAAGCATGTGAACTTGAACTAACATCATGTATAAATTCATAATAAGGTATCATACAAAGGTATGGCCGAAACTTACCCTAGCCTCATTTTAGGTCATTAAGCAACATATAGCATGAGAACTTTGGCTTTCTACTTATCATATTTCATGTAGAGTGACATGAGCATATTTAAATTTTGTTCTAGGGTTTCTAGGGCATCTATCCCTTCATGGCCGAGACCTACAATGGTCCATTTAGGTCATGGAAAAATTATACAAGCATGTGACACAATCAACACATTATCATATTTCCATAAGAAGCATTTTTAACACAATTGGTTTCAATTCTAAGGCCTCTAGGTCATTTAAACCCTACTTGGCCGAGACCCATCAGTGGTTAACTTTGCTTCAAATAGCCTAAAAGCATAGGAAGTCATACAAGTTTCATAGCATGTATAAAGACAAGCATAATAAACATACATGTGCATTGTGTCTTAGGCTTCCTAGGTTTCTTTTCCTTTTTCTTTTATTTTTCCTCATGGCCGAAACCTACCATTCTCTAAACTAGGTTTTAAGTGGCCTAAAGCATGGAAAACCTAAGTAAGTTTCATGGCAAAAATTACTAAGAACATCATATACAAATTTGGTTCATAAACAAGCTAGGACCCTTGTGACCTTACAAGTCATATATCATGTAACTAAATTCTCTATACCCTAATTAAGCATGAGAGCATTAAACCACTTTCATATCTTAATATCACAGAGGTCTTGAGCATGTTAAAATTTTGTTTAAGCTTTCCTAAGCTATCCATCTTAACATGGCCGAAAATCTTAATGAAGAGTTCATGAATTTCTAGCAATATTCAACATGCAATTCTTTAAGAGAACTCTATATTCTATCATATAAACATGGTTACTTAAATTTAAAGGTCTTCCTAACCCTAAGCTCTTTTCTTGGCCGAAACATATGAGGGGATTTCCTTTGGTTCCAAGTAACTTTCAAGCAAGAAAACCAATAAAAGATCTTTAGTAATTCATGGAGGGAATCTTGTACTAGTTTGGTTAAACAATGATTTCCCTAACCTCTTTAAAACATTTTTGGCCGAAATTCTAGGGTTAGGTACTCCTCTGACCAAGCATCATATAGGTATAAAAACATGAAGGAAAACCTTCCTACATAGCATAGAAAAATATCACGAAATGATGACTTGTTTAAACCTTCCTAGATTTGAAACTCTTCTTTGGCCGAATTTTCTTAAATTCTATTCTAGGTTTTATAATCCTCATAAAATCCGAAAATCACATAAAAAAAGCCTTGTACCACAGGTGAGGGGAAGCTTACATCCTTTTCGCTTGTGGATCTAAGGTATGGTGATGGAAGAAGTAGCCTCTTCTTCTAGTTCCCTTCCCTTGTTCCTCTTGCTAAGTCCTCCTTGTATCTTAGGCTTTCTTAGGAGAAAACCTTGGCTTGGGGCCGAAGATGGAGGAGAGGGGGCTGGGGTTCTCAGTGATGGAGAGGGGAGAATGAGAGAAATGAGAGAAAAATTAGAATTCTTCTCTTTACTTGCTCCCTTTTATGTTAAGGAGGAAGAAGTAGCAAAATTAGTTTTTGCTTTCCTTCTCCCTTAGCCTTTTTTTTCTATTTTATTTTTATTTTTATTTATTTATTTATCCTCATCATTCATGGTGAAATAAGGGGGAATGAATCCCCTTAATTAGCCTCTTTTATTTTCGGCAAGAGAAGAGAGAAAGAGGGAGAGAAGGAAGGAAGGCAAGTTGCCTTTCTCTTGCTCTTTTCTTGTTTTCTTTTGGCTAACTTTTACTCTCACCCTTATCATGAGTTTCCCTCCTTTTCTATCAATATCTTCTCTCTATCCCAATTGATTTCTACTAATTAATTCTATAAATTATAATATAAGAGGTTCAAGGTTCAATCCTTGACCTCCTCTTCTTTTTATTTCATTTTATTTCTTTTTACTTCAACCCACTTCCTTTTATTTTTCTAAGGCAAAATCCTACATTCATACGCTTATCTTAAAAGCTTAGTGGGTGTTACATCTTATGCTTCGAATTCAAGAAGAACAAAGGTCCTTAACTACTCCTACTGCAGGTGAGAAGCACTTACCTTGCTTCTTGGACTCACGACCGAACAAAAAGGGCTTCTAGGACCTTGGCCGGCCGCCGGAGATGATGCCCTAACTCCCTTTCGTTTTCTACCCGAGCTCCGCCATCATACGCAGAAGAGAAGGAGAGAATGGTTTAAGTCACGGGAAAATAGAGCATCAACTTATCCCTTTTTATAACTTAATATTTCTGTTAACTCCTTAAATAAATTCGCTACCTTTTCTAAATAGATAAATCCAACATCAACTTATCCCTTTTATAATCTAATATTTTGTTAACTATCTTAAATAAATTCATTACCTTTTCTAAACAGACAAATCCAACATCAACTTATCCCTTTTATAATCCAATATTCTGTTCACGATATTAAATAAATTTGCTACCTTTTCTAAACAGACAAATGCAACATCAACTTATCCCTTTTTATAATATTCTATTAACTATCTTAAATAAATTCGCTACCTTTTCTAAATAGAAAAATCCGTTTGCCCACCTGGTCAGTCGAGTTTTGACCGAGTCAAAGGTCGTGGGTTCAATTCTCGGCTTGGACATTTTTTTGTCGAAACTTCCTTCGTTTAGTAAAAATATCAAACGACCTCCAAAAATTACATAAAAATATTCTAAAAATCTCTAGAATATTTCTAAAATATTTCTAAATATTTTTAAGAACTTTTAGAACTCCTAATAAGGAAAATTGGGTCGTTACAATCCCCCATACCTTATAAAAAGTTCGTCCTCGAACTTAGAATAATTCTATAGTATGTTCTCTACCTTGTACATGCATTAGTTAGCGGCCATAATCTAATGTACTAAGGAAAACCACATCAAAGGTATCTTAGGACCTCCTAACCTACTTTCAATGAACATAAGCATAAGCAGTGACATAAGCATGACAACATAAACGTAAGCATGGTAGATGAACTAAACATAATGATAGACTCGATCACAAGCATGTCCATATGCATAGGCAAGAACATAACATGAACATAACGTGGACCTAAACATAAACGTAAATATAAATATAACATGACTTGAACATACTTGCATGCATACTTATAAACATACTATTGTGGTGGCTTAGTTGCACTTAGTAGTACCATAACATAAGTTGTTGATCAGACGACTACTCTAGCGCTAGGTTGGTAGGGGTCCGAACTTAGGACCGGAGTTTCCCTTTATTCTGGCGCGCTCACCGGGCTTAGGTCCCCAGATCATACCACCATCCTAGAACATATCTTGTTTGATTCTGGCGCACTCACTGGGCTTAGGTCCCCAGATCATACCACCATCCCAGAACATATCTTGTTTGATTCTGGCGCGCTCACCGGGCTTAGGTCCCCGGTGTTAGGATCTCTCGTACGGCTAGAGAGGGGGGTGTGAATAGCCGACCCCAAATCTTTGCTCGTTTCTTTCTACAAATTAGGTTAGCAGCGGAAATAACAACGTAGAAAGAAAAACAGGAGAAGAAATCAAACCTCAACGCAAGGATGTAACGAGGTTCGGAGATTAGGGCTCCTACTCCTCGGCGTGTCCGTAAGGTGGACGAGACCAGTCAATCCGTCGGTGGATGAGTCCCCGGAGAACCGGCTAATACAATATACTCCTTGTGGGTGGAGAAACCTCGCCACAAACGTTTGCAACAGCAAACAAAGAGTACAAGTACAAAGAATAAGCAAGAAATACAATAAGAATACACAAGCACTCTACCAATCTTGCTTTCTCGTCGATTGGAGTCCGGATGAAGCAGCAGCAGCAGCTGTTCCAGTCGGGGAAGCTCACGCGAAGCTTTCGGAAGGAACTCAACAGAGCTCTTATCGCAGCCCACAAATCTTCAAAGAAGAGAAGAAGGAAGGAAGAAGCATCCTCAGAAGCTCTCCCCTTTATACCGCCAAGAAGTGAAGAAACTAGCTGCGTGCATAGCAGCTAGAACCTGATCGGCGTGGACCGATCAGTAACATCCCGATCGCAGACCAATCGGAAGAAGCCTATGCTTCCGTCCCGATCGGTCCATGGACCGATCAGAAACGGATCAGATTCGATCAGAACCTCCTGATCGGTCACGGACCGATCAAGCTTCTTTCTCCGCCATCGATCTCCTTCCGATCGGTCTCGGGCCGATCGATAACCATCAGATAACATCGATCGTCACCGATCGGTCACCGCACCGATCGATGAGCTATATCATTGGATCGGTCACCGATCCAAACTTTTCAACCCTAAACCTAAGGCTTCCACACCAACATCCGGTCAACCTTGACTGTTGGTACATCATGCCCAGCATCCGGTCACTCCCTTGACCTGCTAGCACTCCCCGCTAAGTGTCCGGTCAATCCCTTTGACCCACTTAGACTTTTCAACACCAGAAGTCCGATCATCCCTGATCCATCTGGATTTTCCCTTGCCTGGTTTCACTCACCAGGACTTTCCAACTGCCTAACATCCCAGTTAGGACTTTCCCACTGCCTGGTTTCACTCACCAGGACTTTCCACACTGCCTAACATCCCAGTTAGGACTTTCTCACTGCCTGGCTTCACTCACCAGGACTTTCCAACTGCCTAACATCCCAGTTAGGACTTTCCCTCGTGCCAAGCTCCCTGCTTGGACTTTTCCAGTGCCAAGTCTCCATACTTGGACTTTCCGCGTGCCAAGCTCCCTGCTTGGACTTTTCCCGAATCAGGTCAACCAGGTCAATCTTGACCTATGGTTGCACCAACAATTTCCCAAACATCTATTCTTGTCAAACATCAAGAATAGAACTCTCTTCTCGACAAACATCAACATACAACTCAACTAGATCAATCTTGACCTAAGGTTACATCAACAATCTTTCCAAGTCAAACATCAAAATACAACTCGAGTCAAGTCAACTCGAGTCGGGTCAACCAGGTCAACCTTGACCTAAGGTTGCACCAACAATCTCCCCCTTTTTGATGTTTGACAAAACCATAATCAAGTTAGGTTAACCCGATAACCTAACTTAGGTTTTCCAATGTTCTCCCTAGAACATTCTCCCATTTTCCAATGTCCAATGTTCTTTCCTTGAACATTCTCCGGACATTCTCCCCTTAGGTTAACCTGATAACCTAACTTGGGTTCTCCAATAATTCTCCCCCTTTTTGACACACATCAAAAAGAAAAAGGAGGGTATCAAGGTCAAGAGTTTCTTCCTAATGAAAGTCCCATACCTTTCATTGAAACTCTTAATTTCCCCCTTGATACTAAACTCAACAATCAACTTAGTGATAATTCCATATCACTAATCCTTAAAAGTCTTTTTGAGTAAAAACTCCCCCTAAAAGTCAACTCCCCCTTGACAATTAGGTAAAACTCCCCCTAAAGGTCAACTCCCCCTTGACCATTGCACCAACAATGTCTTGGAGAGTTTCAAACCTTTAGAAATCCACAAAACCTAACTTCCAGCTGAAATTTCAGACCAACAGCTGAAAATCAGAAACTGGCACGCACTGATCGGTCCCCAAACCGATCAGGCCTTCGCCAGATCGCACCACGCTCCTCGATCTCACTGGATCGGTCACTGGATCGTCACTGATCGGTCCCTGACCGATCCACACTCTGAAATCGAGATTTCGATTTCCCTTCCCGTAAATTCAGAAACTCCTAATAAATTCCAGAAAATTCCAAAATCGTAAAATTTTGAGGATACACTCCTCATACCGTAGACTATCACGGAAAAATAATTTTCTATGAAAATAGTTTCCATTTTTCAATCTTGATACAAAGTTCAAAAACTTTGAAATAGTTCAAGTTTAACTCAACTTTGTATCACACAATGTTCAATGATGAATGCTATCACTAGGAAAGCTTCATCAAGGTTTTCAAATCAATTTTAAAATGCTTTTAAAACCATTTGAATTTAGGACCATAATCTTAGGGCTAAATGTACATGACTTGTACACAAGCTTTCCCTATGATCCTCCATTTCTTGAATTAGGCTCATCTAGGTACAAGAACTATGCACCTTGATCCTAACTCATGATCCTAATATCTCACACACATCTAAGGTGTATCAAACCACATCCATGTCAATTTTGATGTGAGATATGGGTTTAGGTATCTTAGACTAAGGTCTCATGCATTTTCTAAACACAACTTTGATCTCAATATCAAAATGTGTTTTTCATCCTTAAATCAATTCAATTGATTATTAATGCAAGAGATGATGACATGGCATAAAATGGTATCATAAATGAAAACATGTGCCAATGTCATGATGTCATGGCATAAAGTTTGAAACTTAAATAAACATGACATAAAAACTAGCCTAAGCATTATCATGACATTTCAAATGATAATAAAACTAAACATGATGTCATGACATGTGAGGGCAACCAGTCATGGCAAGTTAGCTCAAATAAAATACTTAAATTCCCTATCTAAGTATCCTTAGCCTTAGCTAACTTAAAAACTAACCCTAGATTGCCCATATATCCCTAAGAGAAACCAAAATCCCAATTATGGTATTTCTCTAGATTTTCTTAAATTGTGCCAAATAAGATTAAAATCGATATTTTTCAAATATGACACAATTTACTCTTCAAGGAGTAAATAATAATTCTTTTTCATTTTCAAAAGTTATCAAAACCTTGAAAATGCTCCTTGAGTGTCAATTTCCTCAAAGTTGGGTTAACTACCCTTCTAATTGAGTTGACACTCTCTAACCCATCTATGGGGTAGAGAAGATGCTCCTAGGAACCCAATACCTATTAGAGCTCATTGGGTTCACTAAATATTCACTAGGGATAACTTCCCTAGCAACCCTCCTAATGACCCTCTTAGCCTTTGAAGCCTTGGTCATTTGGGTCTCATCAAGGTCAACTATAGGGGTGACTCCCCTTGTAACCTTGGTAATGGTCTTCCTAGCCCTAGGTTTTGTTCCATAATCAAATGGAACATTGTGGTAAGTGGGCTTGACCATTTGAGACTTAGGTTTGTGACCCAAACCTTTCTTGTCCTTGGACTTGAGTTTTTGACTCTTAAACCCTAGAGATGACTTCTCCATGTTTTTAAGAGCCTTTTCTAAATTATCAAGTCTTGACCTCAAGACTTGATTTTCCCTCTCCAATACCTCAAGTTTTAATTTGTCATTTCTCTTGAGATATTCCTAGGCATGTGTCTAGTCTTCTTGGGATTTCTACCTAGGTTTTCCTTAACTTTAGAAGCGTTAATCCTAGGGTTGGTATTTCTAGTGTTATCCTTACCTAGGCTAACATGTTTAGCTCCTAAGCACATGAATTGGTTCCTAAAGTTAACATGCTTATCATTATTAACAATTGCAACAAAACTACTAGCATGAGTTTTATTAGAATTGCAATAATGAACCTTAGAGGTTACCTTAGGGTTTGCCTTAGCTCCCCCTATCGATGTGCCCGGTCTCTTGCCCTTGTGAGGTTGCCTCCCCCTCGGACATTGGCTCCTATAGTGTCCCCTTTGCTTGCATTGGAAGCACACCACGTGCTCCTTGCCTTTGCGTATCGGGACTCCGGCTTCCTTGACCTTTGGCGCCGGTGGAGTCTTTCTTACCCTCTTTGGACACTTACTCTTGTAATGTCCATGTTCCCTACACTCAAAGCACAATATATGTAATTTATTTGAAACTAAAATGCTTGAGTTACCTAGGGTTTGGGATGGATGACTCTCTCCTTCATCCCTTCCGGAGGTAGAATCTTCTTCTTGCTCCGATCTTGAACAAGAGGAACTCTCCTCCTCTTCTTCCTTGGATGTTGAGTAGCCCTCAACTCCCAATTCGCTCCCTCCATGATGTGAGCTACTTGGCTCACTAGGCTCCTCTTCATGGCTTGAAGTGGAGCTCTCCTCATGGTACTTGGCCAAGTTATCCCATAATTCCTTGGCATTGTTGTAACCTATCTTACACAAGATGTTAGTAGGCAATGAAAATTCAATTATTCTCGTTACCTCTTCGTTGATTTCGGATTTGTGAATTTGTTCTCTTGTCCACTCCTTCTTCTCAAGTGGTTTTCCTTCCTTATCCACGGAGGAGTAAAACCTTCTTGTACACAAAACCAATTCATTATGTTAGTCATAAGAAAGTACTTCATCCTTACCTTCCAATACGCGAAGTCGCCACATTCGTAGAAAGGTGGAATGGTGACATCTTCTCCATAGAGATCCATTCTCTAGCTTTGCTCCCACGGGTGTTAATCCGATGAAGAGCGGCCTCGCTCTGATACCACTTGTTAGGATCTCTCGTACGGCTAGAGAGGGGGGTGTGAATAGCCGACCCCAAATCTTTGCTCGTTTCTTTCTACAAATTAGGTTAGCAGCGGAAATAACAACGTAGAAAGAAAACAGGAGAAGAAATCAAACCTCAACGCAAGGATGTAACGAGGTTCGGAGATTAGGGCTCCTACTCCTCGGCGTGTCCGTAAGGTGGACGAGACCAGTCAATCCGTCGGTGGATGAGTCCCCGGAGAACCGGCTAATACAATATACTCCTTGTGGGTGGAGAAACCTCGCCACAAACGTTTGCAACAGCAAACAAAGAGTACAAGTACAAAGAATAAGCAAGAAATACAATAAGAATACACAAGCACTCTACCAATCTTGCTTTCTCGTCGACTGGAGTCCGGATGAAGCAGCAGCTTCAAAAACTCTAACAGCAGCAGCTGTTCCAGTCGGGGAAGCTCACGCGAAGCTTTCGGAAGGAACTCAACAGAGCTCTTATCGCAGCCCACAAATCTTCAGCAGAAGAGAAGAAGGAAGGAAGAAGCATCCCTGTAGAAGCTCTCAGCCCCTTTATACCTGCGAAGAAGAAACAGCGAAGAAACTAGCCGTTGCGTCGCAACGGCTAGAACCCTGATCGGTCTGCCGTCGGGTGCTTCATCCTCAGCCTCACGAATGCTGCGAACTCCATAAGCATCCCGAACCAGTCGAGGAAGTTCTCCGCCGCCATCGATCTCCTCGACGCTCAGCCTCGAGATCAGCACCACGCCGGAGGCCGAGATAACGATGCCGATCAGATGAGTCACCGTGGCGCGATCATTGGATCGGTCTGCAGCCCGATCCAAACCTTTCAACCCTAAACCTAAGGCTTCCACACCAACATCCAGTCAACCTTGACCTGTTGGTACATCATGCCTAGCATCCGGTCACTCCCTTGACCTGCTAGCACTCCCCGCTAAGTGTCCGGTCAATCCCTTTGACCCACTTAGACTTTTCCACACCAGATGTCCGATCATCCCTGATCCATCTGGATTTTCCCTTGCCTGGTTTCACTCACCAGGACTTTCCAACTGCCTAACATCCCAGTTAGGACTTTCCCACTGCCTGGTTTCACTCACCAGGACTTTCCACACTGCCTAACATCCCAGTTAGGACTTTCTCACTGCCTGGCTTCACTCACCAGGACTTTCCAACTGCCTAACATCCCAGTTAGGACTTTCCCTCGTGCCAAGCTCCCTGCTTGGACTTTTCCAGTGCCAAGTCTCCATACTTGGACTTTCCGCGTGCCAAGCTCCCTGCTTGGACTTTTCCCGAATCAGGTCAACCAGGTCAATCTTGACCTATGGTTGCACCAACAATTTCCCAAACATCTATTCTTGTCAAACATCAAGAATAGAACTCTCTTCTCGACAAACATCAACATACAACTCAACTAGATCAATCTTGACCTAAGGTTACATCAACAATCTTTCCAAGTCAAACATCAAAATACAACTCGAGTCAAGTCAACTCGAGTCGGGTCAACCAGGTCAACCTTGACCTAAGGTTGCACCAACACCCGGATCATACCACCATCCCAGAACACATCTTGTTTGATTCTGGCGCGCTCACCGGGCTTAGGTCCCCGGATCATACCACCATCCCAGAACACATCTTGTTATGTAAAAGAAACTAAGTAGAATTCTTAACTTTATAAGCACTTCTAAACATCTCCCTATTCTGTACATATAATCTAATACTTCTAAGGATCTCTCTTTACTGTAAAGAATAAAGAAAAACATACTAAAAATTAAATACTTTCTTACTTGAAGACGGCAAAGATTGGTGCTGATGTGTGATGCTGGAGAATAGGAACTGCTCTGATACCAACTGTAACACCCCACCCTCCTCACTACTGGACTGTGAGGGCGGAGCGCTACTGGACTACTAACTTTACTTAACTAACATTGCACACATGTTGATAATAATTCCTAAAACTCTCGGAGAACTCAAAACATGCAATTAACTAGCAGCGGAAGACTAAATGACTCATCTAATACATTCTACTCAACTCTTTGTTAATAAATTCTTATGCTAAATCCCAAGGCTTCTATAGTCCAGGCATCACACATCCATCCGCACCTCCTTGTCGCCTTCCTTTACTATAGATTTTCTTTTCCTTTATCTGCAGTAAGAGGAAATGCATCTATAAGCAAAATTACTTAGTAAGCGCTATCTAACTCACAAAACTCGAGTATGCATGTAAGCTGAAAGAAATCTAGAAACTAAATGCTCATCTAATAGCAAACGAAACATAGCATACTGAAATACTAAACATGTAAGCAAATCTAAACAACATGTTAGTATATAAGAAAGCTAAACTTGCTGAATTTTAAACTTATGTGAAGCTTATTTCTTTTGTTTGAAAACTTATACTTTAATATTTCAAAATAATAATCTGTTGGTTGCTACTCGGAAAACCTATAGGTTCCACTGTACAAAAATTTTGTACAAAGGTCTGAACCTTTTCCTAGCTACCATGTGTTCTTTTAAATTAAATTTTGGATCGCCTGCGGAACTTAACACGTTTGATCCAAAACTTAATCTATTTGTTCTTTTAGGTTTTGACTTGGATCTCCTGCGGAACTTAACACGTTCGACCCAAGTCTCCTTAAGTTATTAATTCCATTAAATATTAATTTCCATAAAAGGTTCCCAGTACTGACGTGGCGAGGCACATGGCCTTCTTGGATATGGGAGCAACCACCACCGACTAGACAAAACCTTTAATAGAAAGCTAATATTTAATTTCCTAAAATAACTTTAGGTTAACCTAAGAGAACAATCACAAGGAAAAGAAAGAAACAAAAGAACACAACATCGAAAAACATATTCGAAATACTAGAACGTAAGCCTCTTGTATTTGGTATTATTTCCATAAATAACTAGCATGATGCGGAAAAGGAAAAACTACTAGTTATACCTTCTAGAAAGACCTCTTGATCTTCTACCGTATTCCTCTTCTAACCTCGGACGTTGTGTGGGCAACGATCTACCAAGATGAGAAACCACCAACCACCTTCTTCTCCTCCAAGCAAGGTTCGGCCACAAAGGAAAAACTTCACCAAGGAGGAAAATCAAAATACTAACCAAGCTCCAAGAGATGCTAGCTTTCTCTCCTTCTTCTTCTTCTTCTCCGAGTAGTATCCGGCCACCACAAGAGCTCCAAGGGAGAGGGAGAGGTTCGGCCACCACAAGAGGAAGAGAAGGAGATGATGGCCGGCCACACCAAGGAACAAAAGAGGGAGAGAAAGAATAGATGTTGTGTCTCATGAAGGCACCCTCACCCCTTCTTTTATATTCCTTGGCCTAGGCAAATTAGGAAATTTAATTACAATAAAATTTCCTTAATTTTCCTTGACATGAATTAATTAAGAAAAATAAAATAAAATTTCCCAATCAACTTGTAATGGCCGGCCACAATCAAAAGGAGCAAATTAGGAGAGTTTCAATCAACAAATTAAAACTTCCTAATTTGTTTCCGGAAATTTAAAAAAAATAAAATTTCTCTTTAAAAATCTCTTCATGGTTAATAAAAGGAAATTTCTATAATTTTAATTTTATTAACATGTGAATAATTTTAAAGAGAAAATAAAACATCTCTCCAATCTACAAATAAGGAAAGAGATCTAATCTCTTTCTTTAATCTTTTGTAGATCTTTTACAAGAGAGATATTTTAATTTTAATTCTCTTTAAATTATATCTTCCACATAATAATAAAAATTAAAATTAAATTTCTTTTTTAATTTAATTTGGCCGGCCCCACTAGCTTGGGTTCAAGCTAGGGCCTACCAATCATACCTAGGCCCTAGCTTGGTTCCCAAGCTAGCTTGGCCAACCCCTTATTGGTGGGTATAGAAGGTGGGTATAGGTGGGTATAGAACTCTATAAATAAGAGGCTATGATAGGGACCGAGAGGAGGAATTGGTTTTGGTCTCCCGATAAAATTAAGCATCCCGTGTTCGCCCGAACACACAACTTAATTTTATCAATGATAATTCATTCCACTAGAGAACTATCATTGAACTACCGCACCAATCCCAAATTACATTTTTTGGCTACTTCTTATTATGAGTGTGTTAGTCTCCCTGTGTTTAAGATATCGAATGTCCACTAATTAAGTGAGTTACTGACAACTCATTTAATTAATGTCTAAGTCCAAGAGTAGTACCACTCAACCTTATCGTCATGTCGGACTAAGTCCACCTGCAGGGTTTAACATGACAATCCTTATGAGCTCCTCTTGGGGACATTATCAACCTAGTATCTCTAGGACACAGTTTCCTTCTATAATCAACAACACACACTATAAGTGATACCATTTCCCAACTTATCGGGTTTATTGATTCATCGAACTAAATCTCACCCATTGATAAATTAAAGAAATAAATATCAAACATATGTGCTTGTTATTATATTAGGATTAAGAGCACACACTTCCATAATAATCGAGGTCTTTGTTCCTTTATAAAGTCAGTATAAAAGAAACGACCTCTAATGGTCCTACTCAATACACTCTGAGTGTATTAGTGTAATTATATAGTCAAGATAAACTAATACCTAATTACACTACGACCTTCTAATGGTTTGTTCCTTTCCATTTTAGTCGTGAGCTACTGTTTATAATTTATAAGGTACTGATAACATCATCTTCTGTATGTGACACCACATACTATGTTATCTACAATATAAATTAAATGAACAACTACAAACAAATGTAGACAATTTGACCAAATGTGATTCTTTATTCATAATGAATGTTTACAAAGCTTAGGCTTTCAGTATACACTCCAACATAATCAACCTTCTTCTTAGGCCCGGCAACTGTACTTGCTATGCGCGCATCCCTAACTAGACCCGAGATAGCTGGTCCCGAATCTAGTAGGGTTTACTAGGTTATCTAAACCTAGGAACGACTATGGGAGCCCAACCCAAGGACAACTGAGAGTCCTGCATACTAGGTTATCTAA
Organism: Zingiber officinale; assembly: GCF_018446385.1. Classification (NCBI taxonomy): domain Eukaryota; kingdom Viridiplantae; phylum Streptophyta; class Magnoliopsida; order Zingiberales; family Zingiberaceae; genus Zingiber; species Zingiber officinale. The sequence goes on along the minus strand of NC_055996.1, from coordinate 7,175,523 downwards.
ACCTAGGGACGACTATGGGAGCCCAACCCAAGGACAACTGAAAGTCCAGTACAGTGCCACTGATAAAAGTAAAATACTTGTTATCTTTTAATACTTCTAATATATAATGCCTCGGCATTTTAACGAACACCTTGTGTGCCAAAATCCCTAAAGTCTTGACTTTGGGATCTACTTAAGGCCTTGGCCTTTTTCTTTCTTTTCTTTATCTTTCTTATACTTGTTAATACCTCTAATAAAAGAATGCTTCTTTAAAAACTGAAATGTTTAAACAAATTCTAACTTTGAAATGCATAAACCAAAATCTGCATACTATGCTAATCAAAATTCTGCATACTATTCTAATCAAGATTCTGCATTCTATGCTACACTATTTCTGCATACTATGCAAACATAAAATCTGCACTATAAGCTTAATTAAAATCTGCACTATAAGCCTACATAAAAATCTGCACTATAAGCTTAATTAAAATCTGTACTATAGGCTTAATTAAAAATCTGCACTATAAGCGCTTAATTAAAATCTACAATATAAGCTCTACATAAAAATCTGCATTATAAGCTTAATTAAAATCTGCACTATAGGCTTAATTAAAAATCTACACTATAAGCGCTTAATTAAAATCTGCAATATAAGCTCTACATAAAAATCTGCATTATAAGCTTAATTAAAATATGCACTATAGGCTTAATTAAAAATCTGCACTATAAGCGCTTAATTAAAATTTGCAATATAAGCTCTACATAAAATTCTACATTATAAGCTTAATTAAAATCTGCACTATAGGCTTAATTAAAAATCTGCACTATAAGCGCTTCTTATGCTTCGAATTCAAGAAGAACAAAGGTCCTTAACTACTACTGCAGGTGAGAAGCACTTACCTTGCTTCTTGGACTCACAACCGAACAAAAAGGGCTTCTACGACCTTGGCCGACCGCCGGAGATGATGCCCTAACTCCCTTTCATTTTCTACCCGAGCTCCGCCATCGTACGCAGAAGAGAAGGAGAGAATGGTTTAAGTCACGGGAAAACAGAGCATCAACTTATCCCTTTTTATAACTTAATATTTCTGTTAACTCCTTAAATAAATTCGCTACCTTTTCTAAATAGATAAATCCAACATCAACTTATCCCTTTTATAATCCAATATTCTGTTAACTATCTTAAATAAATTCATTACCTTTTCTAAACAGACAAATCCAACATCAACTTATCCCTTTTATAATCCAATATTCTGTTCACTATCTTAAATAAATTTGTTACCTTTTCTAAACAAACAAATGCAACATCAACTTATCCCTTTTTATAATATTCTATTAACTATCTTAAATAAATTCGCTACCTTTTCTAAATAGAAAAATCCGTTTGCCCACCTGGTCAGTCGGGTTTTGACCGAGTCAAAGGTCGTGGGTTCAATTCTCGGCTTGGACATTTTTTTGTCGAAACTTCCTTCGTTTAGTAAAAATATCAAACGACCTCTAAAAATACTCTAAAAATTTCTAAAAATCTCTAGAATATTTCTAAATATTTTTAAGAACTTTTAGAACTCCTAATGAGGAAAATTGGGTCGTTACAATAAGAGCCAAGTTTTCGATGTAGGTGGTAATAGCCATCATGTATGTGGCCCTGGCCCTATATCGCTACTTGCAACATGATGCCACTCAAGCTCGACATCCTATGCTCCAACTATTGAACGTCACTGCTCTAGCCCATGAAAATGAGTTCAAGACTCGAAGCAACTTTGGAGATCATATGAGAGTTTTCACAAAGAAAAAGACCAAGGATGGAGACTACTATTGTTATGCCATAGCAGCTGTTTGGTAGACCACCAAGAAACAAGGTGGAATTTGGAAGGAAATGAAGGGTAGTTTGGTAACTTGATATTTTCTTCATCCTATTTCCTCCTCTTCTATCCCAAGTAAACATCTTATTCCATTTTTTTTTATTCGCCTTCCCTCCTTCAACTTTCTACTTAACCTTTGTCCTCTTCTATTTCGCTCCCTTCAAGAAACATAGCCCAAGTTATCAGTTCTTGTGGCTAACAAAATGATAATAGCACAAATATTTCAATTGGACATTAATATGCATATGTTGCGGTGGTAAAAGGGGGCCCGTCTAATTCGGGTCAGAAGCAGGGTTAGCTGCTAACGTAGAAGTCAAAGTCAAGGTGATTAACGCCAGGGAGTCAACGGACTCACCCATAGTGGTCGAGCAGAGGTCGATTACAATTGCCAATTAGGGCATACAATGTCTGATCGGCAGATGGCTTCTCTGAGCAGAACACTACGGCCAGATCGTCAGGCGCTTAGTACAGATCGAGGAATGAGACCGGAGCGCTTATCCGGTCAGGTGAAGACAATCTACTGAACCCAGTTATCGCAGGAAAGAGCAGCCGAAGCTGACCAAGTGGAGGGTCCCCAACCGAGCGGCTACCCCGCTCGACCGAACAGAGGGATCATTGACTTATCTGTTAGTATCCTTCTGGGAGATAGTGTCGCTGGCACAAGACATGGTCAACAGACGGATCGTACGGCGGAAGCTTCCACTGTCTCATCAGAGATTTGCATGCCTTGTTAAGGTATGGGCAGAGATACTTTTCTGACATGTCCTTTTATGGGATGATTAGGAAAGTGTGCCCACGCCTTGGGGAGCGTGGGCATTGCCCATCATGGCACTATATAAATCAGGTCCATGTATCGGCAAAGGTACATGTTATTCACTATTCATATCTATGTTTATTGTTGCTCCATTTTCTTCCATCTTTCCGGTGACTGACTTAAGCGTCAGAGGGTCAACGTCGAAGACCCCTTCCCTGGCTCGGCACTGACGTTTCTTGTGTTGCAGAGCGGAGCGAGGTCTACATCCAGTTAACACATAAGCCACATCCCCAGCCAGTCATCTCCACGATTTTCGGACAGGATCATATTAGCGTCGTCTGTGAGAACATAGCCTGCATCCGATACGTGAAGATGGAGGACGTTGGATGACTCACCACGGTGACTTTAACAAAGGAGGAGCTAGATATGCTGATACAAGCCCGAGCAGCAAAAATGGTTGAGCAACAACAGCAGCAGGCGCTGGCCGAGCGCTAGGTACATGAGCCCGCAGCATCAACAACGAGTCAGCAGGTTGGATACAAGGACCGAGCGGATCACGTGTCCGTTCAGGGATAGAATAAGAAGCTGACCGGCACATACGGAGAAGCGCCCAATGCACCAATCCCCTTTCATCGCGTGCTATTCCAGACTCCCTCAAAGGAATAGTGCCGAGCAGAGAGAGAACCGGAATCCTCTTTGGACGACATGCCTGTTCAAGATGGAAGGAAAGGGAAAGTACCTAGAAATGATGATTCGCTAGAACGGATCGACCAATAATTCTCTTAGGGGATTCTAGACGACCCCCTGCCCCAACATTACACTTCGCTGACGATCGGGGAATACAATGGAACGACTGATCCGGACGACCACTTGGGGAAGTTCAATAATGTGACCACGCTCCATCAGTACACCGATAGAGTGAAGTGTCGAGTCTTCCTCACTACCCTTTCCGGATCAGCGCAACGCTAGTTCAGACGCCTGTCGATCGAATCAATTCATAGTTTTAATAATTTCCAATCGGCGTTCTTGCACCACTTCGCCAGCAGTCGTCGCTACCAGAAGACAATTGTCAATTTGTTTACGTTGAAGCAGGAGTCCAAGGAGGCATTGAGGGCCTACATTAAGCGGTTCAACCAGGTGGTCATAGATATTCCATCGATCTCCTCGGAAATATTGGTAAATACCTTCACCTAGGGGCTTGCGGAAGAGGTAGATATTCCCTCATTCGTAGACCGCCAAAAGACTTCGACCACCTACTCAGGAGGGTCGCCGAATACATAATGTGGAGGAAGCCCAAGCGGCGCAGAGGAAGGAAGCACCTGTCGAACAACGACCGACCACCAATCATCAACCGTTAAAAGGCCCTCGATAGGGAGCAGCACTGCTACACCAGGAGCCAAGAACACATGCTGTGCCGGATATAGTAGCAGGTCATAAACGCCATTATTTTGCTCTTTCCATCAGTCAGTGACGCACAACACGCGCAATTGCTACGACCTGACACCAATTTCAAGTAGACCGGCTCCACGAAGATACCACCGTCGGTCACCATCTCTCGATCGGCATCATCGACCCGATCAGCTGAGCGACGGGATGAAGACAGCCTAGCAAACGAACAACAACATCGTCAACCTTAAAGAAGAAATAACACGTGTCCGATCTGAGCTTCTGCTGAATGGAATAGACCCTCGGCTCGAGAGAAAGAACACCGGAGCAATGCCGCTCGGGGTGAAATTAGAATGATCGTCATTGGGTCGACCGACGGTGATTCCAACCGAGCGAGAAAGTCGCACGCTCGACGGCTAGAGATACATGTTGTTGGATGCAGCAAGGAAAAGGCCAAGAGACCCTAGATCAGCTTCGGCGCCCGAGACTTAGAGGGAGTGGAGATCCCTCATGATGACGCCTTGATTATCCGGGCAGTAATTGCCAACTATACTATTCACAGAACTTTTGTTGATACAAGCAGCTCGGTGAATATAATTTTCAAGAAGGCATTCGATCAGCTGCAAATCTACCGGAGCGAACTGCAACCCATGATGACCCTACTCTACGGGTTTACGGACAATAAAGTATTGCCAATCGGCTAGACTTGGCTAGCCATATCGCTTAGAGAAAAACCTCTTAAGAGGACCAGAACTACAAACTTCATTGCGGTGGACGTGTCGTCCACCTACAATGTCATATTGGGTCAATCGACTCTGAATGAGTTTCGAGCGATGGTGTCCACCTTCTGCTAGAAAATCAAGTTTTCGGTGGACAACGAGGTGGGCAAAGTTAAAGGTGACCAGTTGGCCGCTCGGGGATGCTACTCAAGATGGTCAAATCCAAAGCAAGAGCCGCGCAGAAGATCCCACGCTTGGAAGTGAACATCATCATGAAAGAACCTCCCACGCTAGTCTTTGAGGAAAAGGAGGTTCAGATCCATCTCACCCAACCGGAAGCCACTACATTTGTTGTCGCCGACCTGATTGAGGACAAGAAGGAAGAGTTGGTTGTCTGCCTTAGGCGAAACCATGATGCGTTCGTCTGGTCCATACATAAGCTCCCAACATCTCGCCAAGTATGGCTCAACAATAGCTTTATATCCGACTAGACGCTCGGCCGGTGAAACAAAGGAAGAGGGAATTCAACGCGGAGCAGAATCAAATTATCCGAGCAGAGATTGAAAAGTTGCTGGAAGCAGACCACATCCGCGAGGTACAATTCCCGAGCTGGTTGGCCAACGTTGTGCTGGTCTCCAAGCCGAGTAACAAATGGCGAGTCTGCATTGACTTCCGTAATCTAAATAAGGTCTGTCCAAAAGACTTATATCCTCTGCTCAGGATAGATCAAATGGTGGACTCCACGGCGGGTTGCGAGCTGATCTGCATGCTCGACGCATATCAAGATTACCACCAAGTGTCGCTCGCCTGGGAAGATCAAGAGAAGGTAAGCTTCATCACGGCCGACAGAATTTACTGCTACAATGTCATGTTGTTCGAACTGAAGAACGCTAACGCCACTTATCAAAGATTGATGAACAAAGCGTTGCGACGGCAGATCGGCCACAACATGGCGGTATATGTTGATGACATCTTGATAAAATCTCTCCAAGCTGCTGACCTTTGCACAGATATTGAAGAAACTTGCCGGAGTTTGAGGGCATATAGAATCAAGCTGAATCCAAACAAGTGCATGTTCGGAGAAAGGAGTGGCAGCTTCCTAGGCTATATTGTCACCGAACGGGGGATCGAGATGAATCCGAGCAAGGTAAAGGTGTTGCAGGACATGCCTCCTCCCCACAACTTGAAAGAGGTTCAACGGCTGACCGGACGGATCAACGCATTATCAGGTTCATCTCCAAATCATCCGACCGGAGCCCCTTGTTCTTCAAGGTGCTGCGCCGAGCGGCGAAATTTCAATGGGACACGGAGTGCGACAAGGCACTGGAGGAACTAAAGGAGTACCTTACCTCCCTACCTGTACTAGCGAAACCCAACGTCGGCGAACCGCTCTGGGTTTACTTGTCCTCAACAAAGTATGCGATTGGCTCGGCGTTGGTGAGGCAAGACGACCCTGAGCAACAACCTGTATATTTTCTAAATCATATATTGAAAGATGTAGAATCCCGCTACACCAGACTCGAAAAATTAGCCTACGCACTAATACTCGCCGCTCGAAGACTTCAGCCATATTTTCTATCACATCCAATCATGGTTAATCAAATGGACCACCGAGCTGAGCGAATTCAACATACAGTATCAACCGTGAACGGCAATCAAGGCCCAGGCCTTAACTGATTTTTTCACCGAGGTCTAGAACACTGAGCCGGACGCGACTTGAAAAATATATGTAGATGGTTCATCCACTCGACAAGGCAGCGGGATCGATATTCTCTTGATTTTGCCATAGGACAGGATGCAGTTGTCCGTGTGGTTGGATTATTGGGCTTTAAATAATGAAGCCGAGTATAAGGCCCTGATAGCTGGTTTGCAGGCAGCTCAATATGTACGAGTCATGAGAGTCCTCATCCATTCGGATTCTCAACTGGCAGCGCAGCAACTATTGGGCACGCTTGAGATAAGTAACGTCCGGCTCAAGCTATACGTTGAAGCTTTTGAAAAGTTGAAGGTCGATTTTCAAGAAGTGGTTATTTAGAAGATCCCCCGATCGAACAACCAAGTCGCTAACGAGTTGTCTAAGTTAGCCAGCTCACTATCACCGATCGTGATAGATCAGTCGATCGAATAAGTCTCACTGGTGGCACACATTGACAGGATGGACGAGATAGAATTCCCATGCGACTGGAGGACGCCGCTGATAGAGTTCCTCCGATCGGGCGCCACACCAGCCGATTAAGAAGAAGCTCGTCTGTTGAAGAAAAGGGTTAGCCGGTTCACCATGATCGAGGATTAGCTATACAAAATAACTTTCTCAAGACCGCTGCTCAAGTGTGTTGGATCAGAGAACGTTGAATACATCCTGCAAGAAGGGTATCGGGGTTCCTGCGGATGTCACCCGAGCGGCAGATAGGGTTGTAAATGAACCAAGCGTTCGTGAACAAGTTTGGTGTTCTACTTGGTAAAAGCTTGTTTATGTTCATTCAATATACATAAGATTAATTAAACAAATAAACTTGAACAACTCGTTAAACTAAACAAACAAGCTTGAACACATATGTGTTCAGCTCATTAACATTCGTGAACAATGTTCGCGAACAACGTTCATGAACAATGTTCATGAACCATATTCATTAATAAAACTCTTTTCAATATTCTAAATAAACAATAAAATAAAATAATAAATAAATTTAAATTATCAAGCTCAATAACTAATCAAACAACAAAAGTTTCAAATAATCAAATAAGCTTGAATTGAGAGTTTGATAACATCTAAATGAATCAAGGTCGAACCAAACTCAAGTCAAGCTCAAACCAATCTTAAGCCAAGCTTGAATTGAGAGCTTGATAACATCTAAGCGAACCAAGCTCAAGCCAAGCTTCAAACAAGCTCAAGCTCATAAAAAATAAACTAAACTAAGCATGAACACTCATTTCAAAAGCTTGGTTCATTTTAAGCTCGACTCGGCTCGGCTTGGTTACCTTATCAAACAAGCTTGAACACCCCAAAGCTTGGCTCAGCTCGACTTGTTTACAGCCCTAGCGGTAGATCACTGGACCGAAAGATCCTGTTGGCGGGATACTTTTGGCTCACATTGCAAGATGATGTCGCTCGGACAGTGACCACTTGCTTGTCATGTCAAAAATATCATAACATCCCACACTGACCCACCGAAGAGATGAAAACGTCCACAGTATCTTGTCCATTCGACCAATGAGGCATGGACATCGTTGGACTGTTTCCTATGATGATCAGGCAACGAAAATTTCTACTCATCGCAGTGGATTATTTCTTAAAGTGGGTGAGGCCAAACTACAAGCCAAGATAACCGAGTATATGGTCATCAAATTTATATGGCAAAATATCTTATGTCGGTTCAACATCCCTCGCCGGCTCGTCTTAGACAAAGGAAGATAGTTCGCAGGACAGAGACTCAAGGAGTGGTGCGAAGGCTATGGCATTGTGCAAGCTTTCACCTTAGTGGCTTACCCCTAGAGTAATGACCAAGCGAAAGTCACCAACAGGGAAATCCTCAGAGGGTTGCGGGCTCGGCTCGACCATGCTGGAGGCAACTAGGCCGATGAACTCCCTAGTGTATTATGGGCCCATCGCACCACACCAAAAGAGGCGACAAACATCACCTCGTTCCGTTTGGTGTAAGGAGGTGAAGCGGTGGTTCCATTAGAAGTCGAAGTAGAGTCTGACCGTGTACAACTCTACAACAAGGGAAACGTCGAATGGAGACTCATGGAGCTCGACTTGGTAGATGAAGCACGGGATAAGGCTGTCGTCCGGCTCATGGCGTACAGGAAATGCTGAAACAGAACTACAACAGGAGTGTAATCCCAAGGTCATTCCAGGTCAACGACTTGGTATGGAAAAGAATGAAGTCGGTCGGTGACGTCACCAAGCTAGAAGCCCCATGGGGAGGACCAGTCATTCTGAAGCTCCACTTAGGAGTCTACTACATGTAAAATAAAGGTGGGAGAAAGCTAGAGCGGCCTTGGAGCACAAACCATCTCCAACCCTATAGGGCCAGGTGAGAGGTGCGTAGTTAAATTCAAATAAAATTGTATAAGCATATGTCCTGTAAATGCAAGTAAACAATAAATAAAATTCACAAGTATCCTAGACTCTTGCGTCGATCGGCCAAGTTAAAAGTCGAGCGGCGACTATAAACTCTCGTCTACGTCAACAGTCGAGCAACGACTATAAACCCTTCTCTACGCCAACAACAGTCGAGCAGGGACTATAAACCCTAATCTACGTCAACAGTCGAGCGGCGACTATAAACCCCTATCTACGTCAACAATCGAGCTACGACCATAAACCTCTGTCGATGTCAACAGTCGAGTAGCGACTATAAACCCCTATCTACGTCAACAATCAAGCGACAACTATAAACCCCTGTCTACGCCATCAATAGTCAAGCGACGGTTATAAAACCAAGCGTACAACAAATACAGCCGAGCGATAGGTACAAAACTCGAGAGTAAATTTAATAAGGAGTCAAGCGGTGACTAGAAGCAGCAGTTCTTCGCTAAAATGAGGTCACTTGACCCACATTGAAGTGATCACTCGGACGTCTCAGCGACTAGTTACATAGACGATCGGCAAGTCAGGGAATCATACTTAGAAAATTTTAACAAAATGCTAAAACAACATACAGCCCCACGGGGGTCGAACGACGATGCATAAAGGAACGCTTGCAAAATTTAATAAAGTGAAGAAGCGTCGGACGGGCGTTCATTCATTGACACTTAGAAAATTTAAAATAAATATATAGAGTACAAAAGGCGCCCTGCGAAACCAAGAGGGGAGCTACTCGAGAGAGTCAAGCACGTCGTCTAGTAGCGACTCGGTCAGCTTCTCCTAATTGATGATTTTACTGGTCAGTGCGGTAGGGAGATAGTCGTCATCCTTCGGCTAGTCAAGGGTCCCATCAATGCCGAAATTGAATAGGCGAAGCGCCCGGTCTGTGAGCCGATCATTGAAGGAGTCCAAGCGGAGGTAATCCCGCTTGAAAATCTCGAACCGGCTAGGCTCTCCCTCTTGATAAATCTTGAAGGATGTTTAGGATGCCTCCAACTCAGCCTTCAGCGAGGCCAGCTCAATATCCTTGGCGGCGAGCTAGACCCGCACCGCGGCTTGCTCAGCCGATTGGCTCTCCCGCTCGGCACATAAAGATGCCTCCGCTTCCTTGAGATTCTGAGCCAAGACCCGAGCTTGTTTATTCTTAATATCCAAGTCTTCAATGGCTTGGAGCTTCCTAACGTAGGCGGAATTGATCTTCACCTCAAAAGAGTTGGCCTGCTTGTTAAGTCGTTCTAATTGTAAGGCCTGCTCGGCACTCTTGCTCCTCTCCACCTTTAACCGTTCGGAACTCCAATCCAGATCAACCTTCAATTGGGCCACCTCGCCAGTCAACTGCCCCAGACGCACCCTAGAAGCCTCTGATTGGCTGCTCGGGGCTTGTAGCTACTAGACTTCGTGCTCCAGGAAGGCCAGCCTCTGGTACATGGCCAGGCTTTCGACCCAAAACTGCAATAAAGTGAGTTAGTCATGGACGATCGGCAGATAAACAAGTGAAAAATGAGGATAATATACTTACCCCCGTGGCATTCTAGGTATGGCTGTCGGCGAGCTCCCCGAGGGAGATGGTCGTCACACGGGTCCTAACATTGGCCCGGACTTGTGCCAGCGACCCTTGTATCCTAATCTGGTGCTCGAGAGAGTGGGGCACGGTGTCGTCTGGATGGCGCCACTTATCCGTGGGTAAGTGAATGATGACCGTTATATGCCTCCTGTCACTCAGACCTTGGCAAGGGAGAGGATCGGATGGTGGATACTTGTGCTGCCGGCGAGGAGTGCAGTGGCATGTAAGCGATGGGCATTACACAAATAATCCCCGACGGCAGCCAGAACAGCAAGAGTGTTCGGCCAGATGACAGTGAAGTAGGGAGCGCGGCGACTCCTTGCTCGGGAAGGGCAGGCGATGGAGCCTCAGGAGGGAGGGCGAGATCCCACACGGGCGGAGGTCTGCGTCCCGAAGGTCACTGAGTGGGATGAACCTTCCCCACAATGCCTCTTGCGACGGATTAGAGGCTCGTCCGATGTAGCTGTAGCGGATTCTGACGGTACAATGATCGACGCTAGAGATGACCGTTCGGGAGGAAGGCCAGCTATAGCAGCAATGGCATCGCTTGTCGCCATATGGCCTCCTTCGCTGGCCGCAACTGTAGTTTCTCCAACCTCGCCGAGCGGATCATCTGATTGGGTGACCAGTTGTAGGTCATGACTCTCTAACTCGGCGACACCCGCGGTGTTAATTTCCGGGTTCACAAGCCTACTCTTGTCGGCTAGACGTGCCCTCAACATGATCTGAGCTACAAAAAATGAAGATAAATCAGTTAGGTTCAAAGATGAGAAAAAGAAAGAGCATACCTAGGGTGAACGGCAGCCTCGTGCGGATCGGGCTCAGGCTAAACACGTAGAAGACACTCTCCAACAACAACTGCTGGATATGATACGTCTGATTGGCCAAACTAGAGGCTGCTTGGAGATAGTCTGATCAGCTTCGATATCGACTAAGTGACGAAGGCTTCATCACTTCCATCTGCCAGTTGGTCGAGAAGTCGGGCAGATCGGGCAAACGAACGAAAAAAATAATGTTCCCTCCAGTGCTTATTGGAGGACGACATCTTATCAAAAAAGACGGAGCCAACTCGGGCTTGGAACAAAAAGGTCCCCGGCTTACAATTTAGGATAGTAAAAGTAATGGAAGACTCAGGGCACTAGAGGGATGCCATGAAGATGAAACATCACTACGACCCCGCACAACAGTCTAAAGGAGTTAGGCACTAACTAGTGCAGAGAGATACGAAAGTTTTTACAAACGGCTGAGAAGAAAGGATGAACGGGAAAACGGAGACCGGCGTAAAATTGTTCCTTAAAAAAGGGTAAGAAGTCAGCTGAGGGTAAATGAGATCGATCATAGGCTGAAGGGATTGTGATTTGGTAGTCAAAGGGGAAGCGGTATGTAAGTTTCATTTGGTCTATCTCATCCCCGTTGAACTTAGACTCGGTAGAAGTATACCAGAGCCCGAGGATGGATGTAGGGGGTTGCGAAGAGTTGCCGAAACTAAGAAAAAGCAACAGAAGAAGGAAGGAAAGGCTTACTGAGAAAGGTCATCGGCGAAGATGAAAAAAGAACATTAAGGAACGTGCGGGAAGAAGAAAACTCAAGGAAGTGTGAAGGGGACGGTGAGCAAATGAGGGTTTATAAGTCTTGCTTGTGATCGCTCCGAGCCGTCCGATCAAGGGTTACGTAAAACCAAGATAAGATCTTGTCGTGGAATTTGAAAAGGTGTCTATCACATCATCAGTGGATATCCGCCTGTCAGGTAGTGTGCGGCGGCAAAAAGTGGGACACGTGGCAGTCGGTTACAACGAAGCATTAATAGGGCTTAATTGAAAGGCATGGGCGGCGTGCTCGGCCATAATGATCAAAGATTTGCACAGTCTTCCAGAAATTTAGATGACGTCAGCCATTATCAAGGGGAGCTCATCCAAGAAAGCGCGGAGAAATGGAAAAATTCGTTAAGTGTTGTCGTTAGCTATCCCGATCGACACAAAACTCAGACTAATGCATGGTCGAGCAGCGAATCTAAACACAGGTCAGCAAGAAAGTTTCGATGCTTATTATAGTCGAACGGCTCATCAAGCTCAAGTTAATAAGAAGAGGCAGAGCGGCAATTTTGAAGCTATGAGCCGATCGGCGGCCCGAACACAGAGAATGTCCAATCGGCGAAAGGTCACCTGAGACACTGCTCGTCCAGTCAGTCGGACTTACAGCCACATTCGACTAGACTTGAGGGGAATGCTTGTGATGCGGTGGTAAAGGGGGCCTGTCCAATTCGGCTCAGAAGCAGGGTTAGCTGCCAACGTGGAGGTCAAAGTCAAGGTGGTCAACGCTAGGGAGTCAACGGGCTCACCCATAGTGGTCGAGCGGAGGTTGACTACAATTGTCGATCGGGCAGGCAATGTCCGATCGGTAAATGGCTTCTCCGAGCATAACACTACAGCCAGAACGTCAAGCGCTTAGTACGGATCGAGGAACGAGATCAAAGCGCTTGTCCGGTCGAGCGGAGACAGTCTACTAAACCTAGTTACCCCATGAAAGAGCAGCCAAAGCCGACTGAGTGGAGGGGTCCCTAGCCGAGCGGCTACCCGCTTGGCCGAGCAGAGGGATCATTGACGTATCTCTTAGTATCCTTCTAGATATAGTGTCACTGGTACAAGGCATGGTCAACAGGCGGATCATACGACGGAAGCTTCCACTGTCTCATCAGGGATTTGCATGTCTTGTTAAGGTATGATGTAAGTGTCTCTGACATGTCCTTTCATGGGATGGTTGGGAAAGTGTGTTTGTGTCTTGGGAAGCGTACGCGTTGCCCACGGCAAAGGTAAATGTTATTCACTATTCACACTTGTGTTTACTATTGTTTCATTTCTTTCCATCTTTTCAATGATTGACTTGAGCGTCGGAGGGCCAACGCCGGAACCCCTTCCCTGGCTCAGCACTGATGTTTCTTGTATTGCAGAGAAAAGCAAGATCTACATCCATTCAACACAAAAGCCACATTCCCAATCATCTCCACGATTTTCGGACAGAATCAGCATCCAAACAAAATCTTCTCATCAACAATACTCTAACCACAAATTGCAAGACAATAAGTGTACCCACCAGGAATAACAGTAAGAACCAACCGTAATTTTATGGTGGTCTTGATTTAGATTGAAAACATAGCAATATTCAAAATATGCTGTAACATTTGTCATGGACAACAATAACATCGAAACCTAATGCGTGAAAACAAACTCGAATATCTTTCATTATATAATTCGCAAAACAGAGAATTTCAGTAAAGTCTGGATGCAAGACATAACATGTGCATATACAACAGTAACTAACAATTGGTACCGACAAGAAGTAAGGCATCTCTAGGAGTATGAGAATCACTAGTTGACGACGGCGGTCGTCGCCTTCTCTACTTGCCACAAGGTCAGCACCAAGCTCGAGAATGCCCACACGAGCGCAACCCTACCACCATGGATTCGGCCATAATACGGCGGCAAATCCTAGCGTAACCGACGAAGCTACAGCGGCGGAGGAGGCGCAGAGGACGAGGGCAAGAACTAAGATCTAGAAAGCAGACGGTTGGTCCCGGAAGAGCACTAAGGGCACTCGGCCGCCTCTCCCTCCCAGAAGCTCCTCGTAGGTAGACGGGTGAGGGTGAATCAGACGAGGATAGCGACCCAGAGGAATAGGGCTTCATGGGAGAAGTCGGCCATGGCCGATGAAAAAGCGCCCCTAGGAAAGCAAATGCAAAGAAGACCGTCGATTACAGTTGCATATCTCGAAGCTTCTCGATGCGAGCTTTAAAATATGAGTAGGGTTGTAAACAAGCCAAGCCGAGCCGAACTTTGGGGTGTTCAAGTTTGTTTGATAAGATAACCGAGCTGAGCCGAGCCGAGCTTAAAATGAACCAAACTTTTGAAATGAGTGTTCAAGCTTGGCTTAGTTTATTTTTTATAAGCTTGAGCTTGTTTGAAGCTTGGCTTGAGCTTGGTTCGTTTAAATGTTATCAAGCTCTCAATTCAAGCTTGGCTTGAGTTTGGTTCGAACTTGGCTTGAGCTTGGTTTGAGCTTGGTTCATTTAGATGTTATCAAGCTCTCAATTCAAGCTTGTTTGATTATTTGAAACTTTTAATTGCTTAATTGGTTATTAAGATTGATAATTTAAATTTATTTATTTATTTTATTGTTTATTTAGCATATTGAAAAGAGTTTTATTAATAAATACGGTTCGTCCGTTGTTCACGAACATTGTTCATGAACGTTGTTCACGAACGTTAACGAGCTGAACACATATGTGTTCAAGCTTGTTTGTTTAGCTTAACGAGCTGTTCAAGCTTGTTTGTTTAATTAATTTTATGTATATTGAACGAACATAAATAAGTTCTTACTAAGCTGAACACCAAGCTTGTTCACGAACGCTTGGTTCATTTACAGTCCTAAATATAAGTACTCCGATCGGACGAACTGGATTACCTTGATCGACAAAACACTAATAAATAATTTGGAAGCCGCAGGGTTGATTTTGCAAAATTAAGTGATGTATTTAATGTTGAACTTTTAATCATTTTAAATAATTTTTATGAATTTTAAAAGTCTAAATTTATTCAATTTAGATTTTTATAATTTTTATAGAAATCTTTTGGTATATAAAGTTTCAATAGATTTTTATGGATTCTTTTAAAAATCCTTGGATATAAATTTTAACTAATAAGAGCTCTCCAAAATACTTGGTATAATTTTAAAAATAAAATAAAAAATCTTCTCCTTGTCCTTAAGATTTCTATAGACTTCAAATCGTTTTAATATTTTACAAATAAGTCATTTCTCTTCCCGCTCTTTGATTTTGATTATTTCTTTGATCTTAAATATCTTGTCCTTGTTCAACCTCTCGCTGGCCTACATCAACCTTTCACCATGCATTTCATGCGAAGCTGAGGGTCCTCTGAAATATCGTTCTCCGACGTTATAATGGCAAAAGAACATATTGGAACGGTTGGAACGGAGCAGCAGCCGCTTGGAGCCTTTTCTCCGACGGCGACTCATGGCAGCGGGCTATAGGTGGAGATTTTTTTCTCCACTTGCTCGTGATGGGAAACAAGGAGTGTCATCCGGTGAAACCTGTAGTGCGCTGAAAAGGAGGAAAATAAATAGAAAAATTATTTGAGGCGGCCGGTGATGCATTTGTCTACTACTTGCGAGCAGGTCGAAGTCAAAATCGATTTGGATGACGATGTTGTGTATAGAGGGAAGAGAAACTTGAGACAATAAATTGTAATATAAAATATATACTAATAAATCAAATTAATTCTCAACTTAATTAATAGATAATTTAATAAAGTTAATTCAACCTTAAAATATTCTATAAAATTTATTAAAATTCAAAAATTCATAAATAAATTTTATATATTTATCTATTTTAATAATATTATTACTAATCAAATTAATAATATTATTATTAATTTTATTACTAATCAAATTTATCAATTTAATATTTTCTTAAAAGTTTGGCTAAATTAAAAGATTGACCAATATTTTAAATTAATTTGGATCAAAATTATAAATAAAAATATTTAAAATTATTATAATATTGTTAGATTTAAAATTATATTATTAAAGATTTTTTTTAAATAAGACATTATCTTCTCTTTATTTTTAGTCAAAATAAGATAAAAGTATAAAAAGTTGAAAAAAAAAATTATGTAAAAGTATGTTATTCATTATTTTATTACAAAAATAAATTTAATTAGGTATTTTATGCTTTGCTTGAAAATAAATATCATTCGAGACCATGACCGCTTACGTATTTCTAAGATTGAATACACTCCCTTAAATTCAAAAGTTTCCATAAAATTTACAAATATCTGTTAAAGTCTTGCAAAAAAATCTATAGAACTTCTTTTCACAACTATATAAAATTCTATAAAAGTCAATAAAAATATATCAACTTCACAAAAGTCTATCATAAAAAAATATCAATAAAAGTCATTTATTCTCTTGATTGAATACACCCGGTAAAATAATTTCCAACATATTTTTTAATTTTAATAATTTTTTATCAATGGTAAATTATTTAAATTTGATTAAAATTACTAATATAATTCAAATCATTTTAAAATTAGTGCATATTACAATATTTGTTACTAAAATAATTTTAATACGTTGAATTAATATATTTTATCAAGTACTTCATGATAAATACAGTGGAAGTATTGCTTTAACTCTTTTTAAAAATGAATATTTTGATAAAAACAATCATA
Organism: Zingiber officinale; assembly: GCF_018446385.1. Classification (NCBI taxonomy): domain Eukaryota; kingdom Viridiplantae; phylum Streptophyta; class Magnoliopsida; order Zingiberales; family Zingiberaceae; genus Zingiber; species Zingiber officinale. The sequence goes on along the minus strand of NC_055996.1, from coordinate 7,158,927 downwards.
AATGGCTTTTTTTTTATTATTATTTTTATCATTTTTAAAAGAAAAAAAAACATTTTTTACATTCCGTTTGGATTAATATATATATATATATAGGGTTTTTTTATGATTTCATAAAAAAAATACATATTTAAATTTTCTCTTATCAAACATCACGATACATCTCTAGTCCTTCTCAGGTACTTTAATATATGTTTTACCGCAGTCCAATGTCCTTGTCCAGGGTTACTCTGATATCTGCTAACCATGTCCACGGCAAAACAGATATCAGGTCTCGTACACAGCATTACATACATAAGGCTTCCTACAGCCGAAGCATAAGGAACTGCTTTCATGTCCTCTATCTCCTTTGATGTCTTCGAAGACATCTCTTTAGATAGAGTTATTCCATGCCTAAAAGGTAAGAAACCTTTCTTGGAATTCTGCATGCTAAAACGAGCAAGGATTGTATCTATATATGAAGCTTGGGACATACACAACATTCTTTTCTTGCGATCCCTTATAACTTTGATCCCAAGACTGTGTGCACAATCTCCTAAGTCCTTCATATCAAATTGTTTGGACAACTATACCCTTACGTCCGATAATATCTTGACATTGTTGCCAATTAACAAAATATCATCTACGTATAGTACAAGAAATACCACCACGTTTCCATTACACTTCTTGTATACACAAGACTCATCCGGACACTGAATAAATCCATATGACTGGATTACTTCATTAAACCGGATGTTCCAAGACCTTGAAGCTTGCTTCAGTCTATAAATGGACCGATTGAGCTTACACACTATATGCTCTTTGTCTTTTTCAATGAACCATTCTGGTTGCTTCATATGGATGTTCTCTTCAAGACTTCCATTAAGGAAAGCTGTCTTGACATCCATTTGCCAAATCTCATAATCCATATGAGCAACAATGGATAAGAGTATCCGGATAGACTTAAGCATGGCTACCGGTGAAAAGGTCTCCTCATAATCGATACCCTCTTTCTGAGTGTACCCTTTCGCAACAAGCCTAGCTTTGAAAGTTTCTACCTTCCCGTCTGTCCCTCTTTTCCTTTTGTAGATCCACTTGCATCCGACGGCTTTTACACCATCAGGTGGTTTTACAAGCTCCCAGACCTTATTAGAGTACATAGACTCTATTTCAGAATTCATTGCCTTTTGCCAAGATGCTGCATTTATATCTTGGAGTGCTTTATCATGTGTAGGGATCAGGTTCATGTTTACCCGGGATCAAGTCCGAAGACTCTCCCAAAAACATGAATCTCTCAGGTTCCCTCACAACTCTCCCACTACGACGAGGCACCGTCTGTGGTTGTGTATCATGTGTAACACGTGTTGCAGTCTCTTGTGGTACTTCATCTTATACTGTTGGTACTAAAGTAGACGTGTCCTCTCTAAGTTCTTCTAGAACAACTTTGCTACTGGGCTTGTGATCCATTATATAGTCTTCTTCTAAAAACTGGGCATTGGTGCTAACAATGACCTTCTGGTCTTTAGGACTATAAAATAAACCACCTTTCATTCCTCTGGGAACCCAAAAACACGCGAACTTCTGTACGAGATTCTAACTTATCAGTATCTGGTTTCAGCACATATGCTGGACTACCCCAAATACGAATATGTCTTAGACTGGGTTTTCGCCCATTCCACAATTCTGTGGGAGTAAAAGATGCTGATTTAGAAGGTACTAAGTTCAGAATGTGCACTGTCGTTTCTAGAGCGTATCCCCAAAATGAATTTGGTAATTCTGAATAACTCATCATTGATCTAACCATCTCCATAAGAGTCCTATTCCTTCGTTCTGCCACACCATTCTGTTGGGGTGTACCAGGTGCGGACAATTGGGATTGAATCCCGCCCTCTGATAAGTAATTCCTAAACTCTCCTAAAAGGTATTCACCACCACGATCAGACCGTAGTGTCTTGATACTTTTACCTAGTCGTTTCTCCACATCAGCCTTGTACTCTTTGAATTTATCAAAGCACTCGAACTTGCGGCGTATTAGGTAAATGTATCTGTATCTTGAATAATCGTCTATAAAAGAGACAAAATATTCAAAACCACCTCTTGCCTGGATAGACATAGGACCACACAAATCAGAATGAACCAATTCTAACACTTCTTTGGCTCTATACCCCTTGGCCTTAAAAGGCTCTTGGTCATTTTACCTTCCAAGCAAGATTCACAAGTTGGAAAATTTTCCAATTCTAATGAACCCAAAAGTCCATCGGCTATAAGCCTTTGAATCCTACTTAAGTTAATATGACCAAGCCTTAGATACCAAAGATATGTTTGGTTCATTTCCGAAGGTTGTTTTCTCTTATTAGTGTTAGAAGATGTGTTATAAATTTTCATATTTTGTTTTGTGGGAGAAATTGGATTTAAAGTATATAAATTGTCAACTAATGCACCAGAACAGATAATAACTTTATTTCTCTTTATAACTACATTGTTATTAAAGGAAACAGAATATCCATCCAAAAATAGTTTAGAAACTGAAATTAAATTCTTTCTAAAACTGGGTACATAAAGACAATTTCTTAAAACCAATTTTCTATTTCTATCAAAAGATAAGTAGACGTCTCCCACTGCAACAGCGGCCACCTTAGTAGCATTGCCCATGTTGAAGGTTATCTCTCCTTCATATAGTCATCGGGTTTCCTGGAACCCCTGCAAAGAATTGCAGACATGATCAGTGGCTCCCGTATCTACACACCAGGTACTGGTAGATAACACCGCTAAACATGTTTCAACAACCAGAGCATGAGATATACCTTTGTTATTTTGATTCCTACGAGGACAGTCCGCCTTGCAGATGAAGCACTTGCCCTTCGGCTTCTTCACTCCAGCTTTAGGTCCTGTACTCTGAGATTTATTCACTTTCTTTGCTAAGCTAACTTGTTTCTTCTTCTTCTTTCCTTTCGGTTTAGAAGTAGAACCATTTTCAGCATAGTGAATCACAAACCTTCTGCTGCCTGAAGTTCTGTCAGTAGTTCCGCCAATGAATATACCCTTTTATTCATATTGTAATTCAGGCAAAATTGCTCAAAACTTCTAGGTAGCGTTTGGAGGATCATATCGATCTGGGTTTCCCCATCAATTTCTCCTCCAAGGATTTGTATTTCATTTAGATAAGCCATCATCTTTAGGATATGATCCCTCACGGGAGTACCCTCTTGCATGGTGGCCGTCATTATCTTTCTCATGGCTTCTTGCCTAGAGGCCCGATCCTGGTGACCAAAGAGTTCCTTGAGATTGTTCATAATATCATAAGCTGTTGGTAAATCTTGATGTTGATGTTGCAATACATTTGACATTGAAGCCAAAATGTAACACCGTGCCATCTCATCTGCTTTTACCCATTTCTTATGATATTCAATCTCCTCTTGGGTAGATTCACCAGTGGGTGCATCAGGGCAAGGCTCAGTCAGTACAAACTTATAGCTTTCAGCAGTAAGAATAATGTCCAGGTTCCTTTTCCAATCTATGTAGTTAGGACCAGTAAGTATGTTCTCTTTTAGTATGATGGCCAGTGGGTTGAAAGTCATCCTAAGAATCACAAATAACTTTTGGTCAGAACTCTAAATTTAGAATAATATTGATTCCTCAAACAATACTATTTTAAATTAACCAACACCTCAAAACACCGTGAATTTTGTATGCCACGATAGTGTGGACGTATACAAATTCTACATTTGTAAAAGGAGGGGTTCACCCATTAATTTTATTATCTTGTCAACCTAACTTTTTAACAAATAAAATTAATAGTTGGTTTCCTTTGGTCACACGAATAATAGCAGTGACTCCGATGGGGAGGATACTTTTAGATGTGCCTAAGTGTATACCATTACTTGACACTAAGTCCATTAATAAGATTGTGCCCCTTCCGATGGGGAAGATCACACGCTCTTAATTAACTTCCTATAGTCATCCAAAATGGAAGTTTGTTCTAGTGATCCACAAACAAACTCATCCGATATGGAGGAAGGCACTCAGAGCCAATGCGCAAGTTTGTTTGCATCACTTACAAACCAGTGATGGAGACCGTGGAATTTATTTAAAATCCCTCTCCCACTTAGTTATTTAAAGTGAGGAATTTTGAATATGCTAGCCTACTAAACATGTATACTAACATGCACACACAGCAAAGTATAAAAGCAATAAATAGAAAAACTAATTTTCAACTATTATGGCTTTTATCTATTGTTGTCATCCCTAGCTGCTGCCATTTTTTGCCACCGCCACCGGGTCTAGTTGTCGCATCCATCTTGCTCCTTGTTCTGTTGCGCCTCTGGTCCTCAAAAGGTTCCACGCCTTGCAAGATTCGATCCGCGACATAAATAGAATTTTACATTTTTTGATCCAATATTCCTCGAAGGAATGTACATGTATCTAGATCAAAAAATAAAATCCTAATAAAATTAAATACAACTCCTGCTGTATTTTATAATACAATCATGCACACACAATAAATGCCCTTGACATGTCCAAGGGTCCAATCACACATATAATAACTATAATCCATAATAGTTGGATCCTGCATCCACAAAGTTAGCACATCCTACTATTAACCTGCCTAAATTATGTATGACATGTGCATAATTAAACTAATACCAAATACACAAAGGCAAAACTCTAACTCTGATACCAATTGTTGGTTGCTACTCAGAAAACCTAACGGTTCCACTGTATAAAAATTTTGTACAAAGGTCTGAACCTTTTCCTATCTACCATGTGTTCTTTTAAATTAAACTTGGATCGCCTGCGAAACTTAACACGTTTGATCCTAAGTTTAATTTATTTGTTCTTTTAGGTTTAGACTTGGATCTCTTGTGGAACTTAACACGTTCAATCTAAATCACCTAGGTCACGAAGACAATTAAATATCTATTTCCAAAATCGGCTTCCAGTATTGCATGGCGAGGCACATGACCTTCTTGGATATGGGAGCAACCACCACCGACTAGACAAAGCCTTTTAAGGAAATTAAATATTTAACCTTCCCATAGTAACCCTAGGTTAACCTCTAAGAACAATCAAATCACAAGGAAAAGAAAAAACAAAAGAACACAATTTCGAAAACTAATTCAAAAAACTAGAATCGCATGCCTCTTGTATTTGGTATTTTTACATGGAGATAAAACTAACATGATGCGGAAAACAATATTAGTTATACCTTTCTTAGTGAATAATGACCTCTAGATCTTCTACTGTATTCCTCTTCTAATCTCGGACGTTGTGTGGGCAACGATCTTCCGAGACGAGGACCACCTAGCACCTTCTTCTCCTTCCTTCAAGATTCGGCTAAGCACAAAGCTTCCAAAGGATGAAGATCTTTTTCCACCAACCAAGCTCCAAGGGATGCAAGCTTTCTCTCCTTCTTCTCCAAGCTAAAATCCGGCCACCACTTGATCTCCAAGAGAGAAGAGAGTTTCGGCCACAAGGATGGAGAGAAGAGAAAGGGAAGAGCCGGCCACACCAAGGAAGAAAAGAGGGAGAAAATAATAGAGGTTGTTCACCTTGAAGGCACCCAAACCCCCTCTTTTATAATCCTTAGCTTTGGCAAATAAGGAAATTTAATTACAATAAAATTTCCTTACCTTTCCTTGACATGAATTAATTAAGAAAAATTAAATAAAATTTCCTAATCACCCATGTCATGGTCGGCCACCTCATGGAAGAACAAATAAGACAATTTTCAATCAACCAATTAAAATTCCTTATTTGTCTCCGGAAATTTTAAAAAAATAAAATTTCCCTTTAAAAACCCTTCATGGTTGATAAAAATAAATTTCTATAATTTTAATTTTTCAACATGTGAATAATTTATAAAGAAGAAAAATAAAATATCCTTTCAATCTACAAATAAGGAAAAGATTTAATCTCTTTTCTTAATCTTTTGTAGAAACTTATAAAAGAGATATTTTAATCTCTCCAATAAATTATATCTTCCACATAAGAAAATTTTAAAATTAAAATTATTTTCTAATTTAATAGGGTCGGCCACCTAAGCTTGGGTTCAAGCTAGGGTCGGCCACCCATGGATCAAGGCTTGGCCAGCCCTAGCTTGATCCTCAAGCTAGCTTGGCCGACCCCTACAATATGGGTATGAAGGTGGGTATAGGTGGGTATAGTACTCTATAAATAAGAGGCTACGATAGGGACCGAGAGGAGGAATTAGTTTTGGTCTCCCGATAAAATTAAGCATCCCGTGTTCGCCCCAAACACACAACTTAATTTTATCAACAATAATTCATTTCACTAGAGAACTATTATTGAACTACCGCACCAATTCCAAATTACATTTTTGGGCTCCTTCTTATTATGAGTGTGTTAGTCTCCCTGTGTTTAAGATGTCGAATGTCCACTAATTAAGTGAGTTACTGACAACTCATTTAATTAATATCTTAGTCCAAGAGTAGTACCACTCAACCTTATCGTCATGTCGGACTAAGTCCACCTGCAGAGTTTAACATGACAATCCTTATGAGCTCCTCTTGGGGACATTATCAATCTAGATCACTAGGACACAGTTTCCTTCTATAATCAACAACACACACTATAAGTGATATCATTTCCCAACTTATCGGGCTTATTGATTTATCGAACTAAATCTCACTCATTGATAAATTAAAGAAATAAATATCAAATATATGTGCTTGTTATTATATTAGGATTAAGAGCACACACTTCCATAATAACTGAGGTCTTGTTCCTTTATAAAGTCAGTATTAAATAAACGACCTCTGATGATCCTACTCAATACACTCTAAGTGTACTAGTGTAATTATATAGTTAAGATAAACTAATACCTAATTACACTACGACCTTCCAATGGTTTGTTCCTTTCCATTTTGGTCGTGAGCTACTGTTTATAATTTATAAGGTGCTGATAACATTTTCTTCTGTATATGACACCACATACTATGTTATCTATAATATAAATTAATTGAACAACTACAAACAAATGTAGATAATTTGACTAAATGTGATTCTTTATTCAAAATAAATGTTTACAAAAGTTTAGGCTTTCATATATATATATATATATATATATATATAGGGTTTTTTATGATTTCCTAAAAAAATACTTATTTAAATTTTCTCTTATCAAACATCATGATCCATATCATTGTTTTAATAATTTTTAAAAGAGGGTGCCTCTCAGTTTTTTAAAGGCAAAAATAAAAAAGTAAAGATTAAGAGATTCTTTTTTCAAAAAAAAAAATAAACACCAAATTTGTGCTCAATCTATAATTTTATTTCAAAAATACCCTTGACTTAGATATTTTTTTTAAAGTCGTTGGTGGTCAGCTTCTATATATTGTAATAGCTAGCTATCGATTTTTACATGGTCAATCATGATCAAATAATATTCATTTTAAATATAATGGGTGTAACTAAGTTTTCTTAATTTGTTTTACTGATTGAAATGTTATTTTAATCATATTATCGTATTCAAATAAGCAAAATTAATATAGGTTAATCACACTATTATAGAAGTGAGCAGTCAACTTCTATATGTTGTAGTAGCTAGTTTCTATACGTTATAGCAGATGCCTGTTAGCTTCTACATGACCAATCTGTTGGATCGAGACGCACGTGAAAGAGAGGGGAGGTAAATCATGTGATTTTTTAAAACTTACTTTTTTGGTTTTGAAATCAAAATATACACAGCGGAAATTTTAAACACAAAAACAGAAAATAAGAAAATACAACTTGTTCGTTTTGCTTTTACTTGGTTCGGAGTGTTCAGCGACTCCTACTCCAAGACTCAGGTATCGAACCTATCGACGGGTAATCACTAAATACCTCTTCCGGAATCGTCATAAGAGGGGATCGAGTACAAAAAGAATCAAAACAAGTGTAACACGCTACACTTTTCCTTTTGAAAAAAGTAAGTACAAAATTTAACTTAGTTACCCAACACTTTCGAAGATAATCAAATTGTTCGATGTTGGACCACTTCATAGTAGTAGTAGGGTGCAACAGCGTCATAGCAGAGCAATAGCAGGAAGCCGGCGGGCGTATAGAAGCTTGTATGAGAGATGTCTATTCGTTGTTCTCAAGCCTTGGTCGACACACCCTTTTAAAGAGGGTTGAAGGCGTCTTCCATAGCACCGAAGACACCTTGTATAGGTAAAAACTTATCCCGTAAAGTCAGTGCCTTATCGTCGTCGAGGTTTTCTAAGTTATCCGACTGAAGGTGCCTTCCAAGCTCCCGAAAGTGTCTTCCATGAACAGTACTCGAGGCGTCTTCCAAGTTCCCGAAAGCGTCTTCCATGAACAGTACTCGAGACGTCTTCCAAGCTCCCGAAAGCATCTTCCATGAATAGTACTTGAGGTGCCTTCCATGCGACGGAAGGCACCTCGGGTATTGTTCAACCGAGGTAACTTGTGCTTCTTTTGTCCTGTAAGTTCATGTTAGCCCAAAATAAATAGTAACCTGCAAAAAAGAATGAGCACAATAAAAATAGCATTGATTAGTAATTAGATCATGTCTCCCTGAGATCAGGATCTAGTCAGGGTCACAATTTAAGTTTCTGAAGTAGACTTAAATTTGATCGATGCCTACTGTATCCTCTGTTAGGATCCTACGTACTCGGCTAGAGAGGGGGGGTGTGAATAGCCGCCCCAAATCGCTCGTTTCTTCCTACAATTCGTTAGCCAGCGGAAAAATAAACTAGAAACGAAAGGAAGAATATCAAACCTTAACACAGCGATGTACGAGGTTCGGAGATGATGCTCCTACTCCTCGGCGTGTCCGTAAGGTGGACGAACCCAATCAATCCGTCGGTGGATGAGTCCCCGGAAAATCGGCTAATAAAAACTCTCCTTCTGGGTGGAGAAACCTCGCCACAGAAACTTCTTGCAACAGCAAGAAAAGAGTACAAGGAAAACAAGAAATAAAGTACAATACAAATGTAAACTTTCTTGCCTTCTCTTCGATTGGAAGAAGCAGCCGCTCCAGCGCCACAACAGAAGTGACCACCGGAAGCTCACGCGAAGCTTCAAAGCAGCTCAACAAAGCTCAGCAGCGAGGGAACAGACAAGAATGGGAAGAAGGAAGGAAGAAGAAGGAGGCTCGCAGCAGCACCTTTTATAACTGCAAGAAAACGAAGAAACACAAAGAAATCTAGCCGTTGCGTCGCGGCAGTACTGAATCGATGCGTGGACCGATCGGGCTCCATGGATCGGTCCACGCACGATCTATTCCTCCTCCTTCGCTTCGTCCCCGATCGGTCCATGGACCGATCAGGGACGGATCCGGACCGAACGTGCCAGGCTTCCGATCGGTCCCCGCACCGATCAGCCCCTCTTGCGCCTCGCTCTGTTCGTCTTGACGCTCGATCGGTCACCGGATCGATCGGTTAACACCAAGTATGCTCTGATGTGTATCGATCGGTCACCGACCGATCGAATATTCTCGATCACCGGATCGATCACCGATCGATCCTAGCTCATGGTTTTCGCCCAAACCAAGTCCAAACCAACATCCGGTCAATCTTGACTGTTGGTACATTGCGCCTAGCATCCGGTCACTCCCTTGACCTGCTAGGACTTCCCGCTAAGTGTCCGGTCAATCCTTTGACCCACTTAGACTTTCTCTCCGTACCAAGTATCCGGTCACTCCATGACCTCCCATCACCGGATGTCCGATCACCCTTGATCCATCTGGATTTTCCTGCCGGCTTCACTCACGTGACTTTCACCTAGCTTCACTCACTAGGGTTTCACACCGCCCTAACATCCCAGTTAGGACTTTCTTATTGCCTGCTTCACTCACGGGACTTTCTAGCGCCTAACATCCCGCTTAGGACTTTCCCCCTCGACTTCACTCACCAAGACTTTCCACACCTAACATCGCTTAGTGAACTTTCTGCTTGGCTTCACTCACCGGACTTTCCAACCGCCTAACATCCAGTTAGGACTTTCCCACCGGCTTCACTCACCAGGACTTTCCACACTGCCTAACATCCCAGTTAGGACTTTTCCGTGCCAAGTCTCCATACTTGGACTTTTCCAGTGCCAAGTCTCTATACTTGGACTTTTCGCGTGCCAAGCTTCCTGCTTGGACTTTTCCAGTGCCAAGTCTCCATACTTGGACTTTTCCCGTGCCAAGTCTCCATACTTGGACTTTTCGCGTGCCAAGCTCCCTGCTTGGACTTTTCCAGTGCCAAGTATGGAATACTTGGACTTTTCTAGTGCCAAGCTCCCTGCTTGGACTTTTCCGTTGCCAAGTCTTCATACTTGGACTTTTTCCCGAATCAGGTCAACCTTGACCTACGGTTGCCCCAATAATCTCCCAAACATCTATTCTTGTCCCATATCAAGAATACAACTCTTCCACGAGTGTCAAACATCAAAATACAACTCAACTAGGTCAACCTTGACCTAAGGTTGCACCGACAATCTTCCTAAGTCAAACATCAAAATATAACTCGAGTCAGGTCAACTCGAGTCAGGTCAACCAGGTCAACCTTAACCTAAGGTTGCACCAACATCCTCAACCGGGATGCGTCCTCACTGAGTCACTCTCCTCCGGTGAGTTACCTTCACTTACTAAGTATCGAGTTACTTCCTCAACGTCTAATCTGATCCACCAGGTCTTCTTGTCGGAATCGCACATCCGAACTTCACCGATAGGGAATCGAACATCCCGATCTCCTGTTGGAATCACACATTCATAATTCAACCCATCGGGAATCAAACATCCCGACCTCATGTCAGAATTCCACATCTAGACTTCATCAATCAGAAATTGCATATCCCAACTGGACTTCCTACCTAGTGTTTGGTCCTCTTGGCCCATTAAGCTTCTGCACACTTGGTAACAAGGTTCGATCAACAACACATCTAATATTAATCCACTTGTCGTTCATTAAAATTTAAGTTTAATCATTGGTGCCAACTGCACCAATACAATCATGATTAGATAATGCTCATTCCAAATATAGTGGGTGTGATGGAGTTTCCTTAGTTTGTTTTCGTTATTGAAATATTATTTTAATCATGCTATTACTCTAAAAATTAAGCAAAATTAACATAAGTTAATCATACTATTGTAGAAGCTAGCAGTTAGCTTTTATATGTTTTAGCAGCTAGCTTTTACACAGCCAATCATGATCAAATAATCCTCATTTCAAATATAATGGATATGATGGAGTTTATTTGATTTGTTTTAATTTGCTCATTAAAATATTATTTTAACCAAGTTATTACTCTCAAATAAGTAAAATTAACATAAATTAATCACACTAATATAAAAGTTAATGGTCATCTTCTATACACTATAACAGTTAGTTTCTATAAAGTTAATCGTGATTAGATAATGCTCATTTCTAATGTAGTGGGTGTGATGGAGTTCTCTTAGTTTGTTTTACTCATTGAAATGTTATTTTAATCATGTTCCTATTTTCAAATAAGCAAAATTAATGTAAGTTAAGCATACTATTGCAAAAGCTAGTAGCTAACTTATAGTCAACTTCTACACGTTGTAGCAATCAACCTCTGCACATTGCCTCAACTAGTTGTTAGTTTCTATACAACTAATTGTGATTAGATAATGTTCATTTCAAATGTAGTAGGTGTGATGGATTAGTTTGTTTTGCTTATTGAAATATTATTTTAACCATGCTATCACTCTCAAAAAAATAAGTAAAATTAATATAAGTTAATCACACTGTTATAGAGCTAGCAACAATCATCTATATATTTTATCAGCTAATTTTTACACGGCCAATTATAATCAGATAATACTCATTTTAAATGTAGTAGATGTGATGGAGTTCCCTTAGTTTGTTTTTGACCATTGAAATATTATTTTAACTAAGCTATTACTGTCAAATAAGTAAAATTAATATAAATTAATCACTAGAAATTAATAGTCATTTTCTATACGTTGTAGAACTAGTTTAATCATGATCAAATAATAATCATTTCAAAAGTAATAGGTGTGATAAAGTCTCATTAATTTGTTGACATATTAAAATATTATTTTAATCATATTATCTCTAAAAAAATAAATTCAAATAATATAAAATTAAAACTAACAACTAGCTTTTACACCCGGTCAAAACTACCTACTAACTTCTGTACAGAAACAAGTGAAGATCAAAAAATTTAAGGATATTTAGAGTCATTCTTGCTAAATGAGATGCCAATTTAGTTTTAATTGAAACGTCCGTCTAAGATTTTACAAATAATGACATCTGATCCTATCCGAAAGTCAAAGAGACGGAAAGCTGGGGATGTAGCACTCACGCTGACCTCCTGTGGACTCCATATGGACCTGCAACACATACTATGACAGTACCGAGCCAGGGAAGGGGTCCTTGGCATTGGCCCTCCGACGTACAAGTCAGTCACCGACGATGAGGAAAGAAGCGGAGCAACAAAGAAACTATAGCGTAAACAGTGAATCTCGCATATCTCTATGATTCTTGGACCCCCCTGATAAGCCTAAAAATTCTACGTGTCACGAATAGACTTATCAAATTAACAAATGTATATTCACTGAACCCCTTAACTACACAATGATGTTGTAATAATGTGCCCAGGATCGAATCTCTCGATGAACCAACGGTAGGATGTAATTTAGGATTGTATTTTATTCCTTTTGGGGTTTTAATATATAAATGGGGGTTTAAGTTTTGAATCTAAATCTAACAAATGAAAAGCAAGCAAATAAGAAACTTATCTAATGCATAAAAGAAACCTAACTAGGTGCCAATAATCAAACCATAACGTATTGTCACCTTACGTTGTAATTAAACCATCAACACTCACTTAAACTAAGAATAAAATAGCAAGGCATAAATGGAATACAATCTAAAGCAACATTTTAATCTTAACTACAAAAACTAAGCTACTCAATAGTGCTACAGATTAAACTAAAGCAGAATTAAGGACGACTTCAAATTCAATTGAAACTAAATTACCCAAAACACTTGAATTAAAACAATTAAGCTAAGAATAACTATGATTACTAAATCCAAATAACATAAACTGAAATCTAATATATCAACAATAAAAAAAATGCAAAAATTAAATCCTAAACCATCTCAACTCCAAACCACTCTTCACGGCAACTTCTCCTTGCCATCACACAAGGAAGCATCGGTGAAACCTCACTTCAGCAATCGTTGAAGACAATCTCAGTACCTAAACTCAGCTCAATTTTCACCAACACCGTAGGAAACCTCTCCGAATAGAATTGCTGAAAATTGGAGCTGCCAAATTCGAAAAATCTACAATTCTGTGGATTGCAACCTCAGATCTGATGTGGAGAAGATGATGGATGGAATGTCGTCGTGAATGGTCTAGTAGCAGTGGAGGAACACCACCAAAGCTCTCTGATGGGAAGAGGAACCACTAATCGGAGGAACGCCTCCAAATCGGGTGTGTCAGAATAGAGGTTCGCAGAGTACAATTCTCGCCGTAGGAACACCTTGGAGCGAGGTCAGATCACCGGAAGCTGGTCTCAAACATTTAAGAACATCTTCGCCGATGAATTTGACTGGAAAATGGATCTAGAAGTGGAGATGGGTCGGAATCTCCGAACTACGCCGCGACATGAAGTGCAAGGAATTGACGAGCATGAACACTGTAGCTTCTCTGTTTTAAATCAGATCCAGATTTGAACGGACGGCTGTGAGCAATTCGGGTCTTGATCAACAGTGAAAAGTCGCTTAAACTCTGATCCGACAGTGCTGATCTTGATCAAGGGTCTAGATCTACTCTCCCTTAGGTCAGATTGACCAGATCTTCACTGGATGGTTCAGATCTATCCAATCTTTGATGAACGGTCCATAATGCTCTACAGCTTGATCTTCTCGTTTAAACTCCGATTCGAGCACAACTTTGGTTCGAATAAATCCAAATCCAAGATCCTTTGATGCCTAAAAAATAAGAATCAAATATTAGCATCAAATAACATGAAAATAAAATAATTTACAATTAAGTCCAAAATCGATACAATGCATAAAATGTGATATAACCATGATTTAAATCTATGAAATCAATATCAAACCATGCATAAATTAATCAAAATAATATAGTAAAATCATGGTTATCACCCCCCTTATATAGAGTGCCCAGTAGCGCGCGAGCATGCTTCCCAAGGCGAACATGCTTCTCAAAGATTTTCCTGAAAAGACTTATCAGTAAAGTGTCCCTGACACAATACCTTAACGGGTCAAGCATATCTTTGAAGTGATAGTGGAAGGTGTTGGTCCCCGTGGGTGTTTGGATGTGATCAACCAAGTTGGTTAGGTCCTGCTTTGTGTTTGATCCCTGTGTCTAAGTGTGCAGGAACTTAGGAGCGCAGGAAGTCGAGTGGAAGACGTAGCTAGCGAGAAGGACGGCACGGGAAGGGAGCCGACGGGCTCGGTGCGTCCGAAGGACGAGAGAGTTGCGAAAGAGTACACCGGTGGGCGAGAAGAACGTGCGCGGCGTTCGAGGGACGTTAAGCCGGGGAGGAAGGTTGCTCGAGGAGAAGGCCGAGAATTGGGTTCGGATGAGCCCTATTTCGGTTGGCCGAAATCACCCAAAAGAACGGAGCGTCGGAAGCTGAAGCAAGCTGGAATTCGAGCTGCCAGCTTGGAGGCGCCTTCATCAGGCTTGGAGGCGCCTTCAGCCTTGTTGAAGGCGCCTTCACCAGGTCAAACTAACCGTTTCGAGCTGCGGATAAAGTTTTATCCACTCACCCCTTAGAGGCTCCTTGGACCCCTATTGGAGGCGCCTTGGACCCTCGAGATCAGATTTTCAGAGGCTATTTAAAGGCCCCTGGAGCTAGGAATTCAAGACAACTCAAGCAATCAATTATGTAGTCATTCCTAGCAATAGTTCTAAGCTTCCAAAGTGTAAAAAGCTTCTCCGCCTTCAGTAAAGGAGATTCTTTTTAGTGCGCTTCTCATTGCCCTGGATTAACAACCTCCTTGGTTGTAACCAGGTTAAATTTCTGTTTCTTTTCTGTTTACTGCTTTATTACTTTATTGCTTTATTACTTTACTGCTTTATTTACTATTGCACTAATTAAGTTGAAAGCACGAGGAGGGTATAGTTTATTTTTGTTTTCAGCAATTCACCCCCCTCTTGCCGGCCTTCGCTGCACCTACAGAAGGTTTCGCCATATGATCTTTTGGCAGCCCATGCCCTGTGTCAGCGGTACCAACTCCCAAAAGGATATCACTTGATATCGTCCGGAGTGTACTGCTAGGCCGAGCGGGGTAGTCGCTCGGCCTGAATTCTGTCGTTTTGGTGCCCCGTCTGGTCGACCAGAACCTCGTTGTTCCTCTGTGTGTGTCTACTCAACCGAAGGTCCACTGTGTTATTACCGAAGCCCATTGTCAGGCCGAGCGAGGTAACCGCTCAGCCGAAGTCTGTTGTCAATTTGAGCGGAATAACCGCTCGACCAAAGTTGAACTTTGCATATCTCGGTTGTCTTGGTCGAGCAGGGTAGCCGCTCGGCTCGGCCTCTGCACATTGTCTCCCTTGAGCATCAGTTGTTTGATTGCTCCCCGTGTTAGAGCCTTCTCCCTTGTCGGGGCATTCCTCGCCCGACCGGCTGATACCATCTACGTGTTGACTGCCTTGACTTTTACCTCCTTTAGCCTACAGCGTGGCAGCGGAGTGGGGCCCTTCATCATCACCACATCACAAGCCTCCCCCTTAAGTCTAGTCGAAGGAGGCTGTAAGTTCGACTGACTGGACAATTATCTGAGCAGATTTCCTCCCAATCGGACTTTAACACTATGTGATTTCTGATCGGGATGTGACCATTCTGTGTTGATCGGCTTGTTGAAGCTCATCGTTCGACCATAGGTATGCTCCCTTGATCCGATCAGAACAATAAAGGTTCGCACTTGTAAAATCTTTGTTTGGACTATCTTGGGCGAGCGCAAGCCAGGCTGACGCCATCCAGATTTTTGGGAAATCGTGCAAATCTCTGATCATTAAGGCTGAGCATGCTCCCATGTCATCATTAAATGTCGATCCGTAGTGATGCGCCACGTGTCCTGCCCCTACCACCGTACAAATGTAACGTTTGGCGGTTTAAATTCAACAGTCAGATCTCGGCCTAGGTTTCTGCGACCTAGATCGGGCAGCTCCGGTTTGTCGGCTCCTGGGCTTATAAGCCCATGCGTGTCACCGCACTTGTTCACTTCATCTTCGTGCTCCTCGACGCCAGGTTCTCTGTGCCCCGGCGATCTTTCTCCTCTGCTGTGCTCCGGCTCTCTGTGCTTCGTCGCTTTTTCTTCCTTCGTTGTTTCACCAACGACCCATTTTCAATAAGCTCCCTCCGTCGACCTTTTCCTTTCGCATCTTTCGGCTTCTGTGTTTCTTCGTCTTCGTCTTTTTCGGCGTCTGTGTGTTCCGACGACCATTCTGCCGACAAGTTCCTTCTCTTGCTTTCTTGGTTTGCCATGGCAAGTTCATTGCAGCCACCCGTCAACATCCCGGGGCTCTGATATACTTCTACCGAGACCCGGTTCGACGTCGGCGATGCTGAGAGTTTGCAAGCCACTTTTGAGCTTCCTCCTGATTATGAAATCATTCTGCCTTCTCCTTCCGATCGGTTGGCTTCTCCACCGCCCGACTGTATCACCTTCTATCAGGACCATTTTACCGTCGGTCTGTGGTTTCCCATCCACCCCTTCTTTTCTTCCATGTGTAAATATTTCCGAGTCTCCCTCTATCAGCTAGTGCCGAACTCCTTTCGGTTGTTGTGCGAGGTGGTTGTCCTTTTTCGTTTGCACAGCATCCCACTCACTATCCGGCTCTTCCATTATTTTTATTATCTCAAGTCGTCCGAGCAAGGAACCTTTCTTTTCCAAGCCCGAGTGGGCTTGGTTTTCTTTGATAAAATGTCGACTTCCAATAAACACTGGAAGGTGTACTTCTTTTTCGTGAGTTTTCCCGAGCGGCCAAATTTTCCCACACACTACAGCTTGACGTGGCGGCTCAGCCTCCGTTGAAGAAGTACAAGAGCTGATCAGACTATCTCAACGCAACTTCTATGTTAGCCGGTCAGAAATACGACATCCACAAGCTGTTGTTGGAGGGTGTCCTGTACATCTTCGGCTTGAGTCCGATCTGCACCTGACTCCTATTCAGCCTAGGTATGCGATCACTTTACTCCTTTCTTTGATTCTAACTGATTTTTCTTCCTTTCGTGCAGCCAACGTCATGCTTCGCGCACGTCTGACCGGCAAGGCGAAGCTCACGGATGTCACGATCAATGTGATCGCTATCGAAAAACTGGGGAGTCGAGGCCCACAGTTAGTCGGCACACAAGAGGAGCCGCAGGATGGGAGCGAGGCAGCTCCTGCTTTGGCAAGTGGCGAGGCGACCAGTGGCTCCCAACCCCTTTCTGAACGGCATCCGCTCGTTCTAGTTGAGGACTCAGGCTCCACTTCCTTAGATAAGCCACTAGCCAAGCGCAAGAGACGTCGGGCGGAGCCTTCCTCGCGCTCTTCTACTTCAGGGGTGTGCTCCGCTGAACGGGTGGAGACGTCGACCCCTGCTTCTGTCCAAGAGCCCAATGCCCCTGAATTGTCATATCGGACGCCCTTACTGTCCGGTCTACCTCATGGGACGGTCTGCATCGCCGGTGGCGTTCCTGCCACCAAAGTCAAAGACTAAGAAGTCGGGTATCCGACCGGCTTCTTCATCATAGTCGACTGAGCGGGCCACTTCTGCACAGTCAGCCCCAAGCGACCAACACCACATTACGGTGATTTTGCAACTTCTGACTGAGAAGTGGAGCGAATCCAGCGCCGAGTCCCGAGCTACGGAGCATAAGATCATCATCCAAGGCCCGCTCGCCAAGATATAGGAGGATGCCCGGGCCCATGCGGCGGTAATGCCTCTGGGGGCATTCGTGGATAGCCACACCAGATGTCCACTTGGGTAAGTCATACTTTTGCACAGTTTCCTTTTGATCGACTCTTATATTCACTTTATTTGCAGTACTGGGTGGAGAGTCTGGCCATGTGCCAGAGGCTCACTTTTTTGGATGAAGAAGTAAAGCAACTGAAGGCGTCGAGCGGCCTCCGTCGCTCAAGAACAAAGAGACGCCGAGGTGGCCAAACTTCGAGCCACTCTGGAGAAGAGCAACAAATTGCTCGAGGCTAAACGGACCAAGAGCGTCGGGCAGGTCACGATGCTGGAGCGGCTAAATAAGCAGGTCACCACTTTTGATAATAAAATCGAGTCGGCCAACGTGCGAAAGAACCGGACCATCACAGACCTCAAGGAGAAGAATAAGGAGGCCCGGACCCTCGCCCAAAAACTTAAGGAAACTAAGGACTTCCTGGTCGCCGAGCAGCACAGTCGGTCGGCCGAAGAAACAACCCTTCGCGGCCAACTCACCTCCAAGGATACTGCGCTGGCCACCGCCAAGGATGAGCTAGAAGCCTCCCAAGTTGCCCTGACGACCTACCAAGATGCCGAGCAAAGCTGTTTTGAGGCAATGAAGAAAAATTACCTCCGCTCGGATATTTTCAACGAGAAGGTCGCCGATCGAGCTCAGTGCCTATTTGACTTGGCCATCGATGGGACGTTCAACCAGCTCCACAAGGGAGGCCATCTGCCGACAGCTCTGACAAGCAGCATCATCAGTCGGGATAAGCTTACTGCAGCGCTGTCGGACGATGTTTTGGACCACCTTGAGTGAGGGTGAGCGTTCTTGTAGAATGTAAAATTTTTGAAGTTTAAATGCATGCTCGTCTGCTCGAATGAGTTTTCTCTTTGAATGTTTCTTAGGCTCCCCTTTTCCTTGAGCATTGTGCGAACTCACGACCTCGTTACTTCGATCGTCCATAATTAGTTTATCCAGCCGACCGTTCCTCACGTATCTGAAGTTTCATTATGATTTTGTGGACTTTCGATCGGCCTTAGGAGTATTTTGAAGAATAGTGTCAAATGGTTACTATATTTAAAAGACTTCAAACTTTTTGAAGACCGCTCAACCCCGAACAGGGGAGATAGGAGAGCCAATATGCTGGTCCGAGACTAGTGAAGACTGCTCGACTTCTAGAGCCCATGGCTCTGATATAACTCAAAACCCCGCTGATCGGCACGGGAGTCTTTGACTCAAGGGTCTATAGTCGTCGCTCGACTGTTGATGAAGACCCGGGTTTTAGGTCGCCGCTCGATCGTTGATGAAGAATATGCGAAGACTCGAGTTTAAGGTTGTCGCTCGACCGTTGATGAAGAATATGCGAAGACTCGAGTTTAAAGTCATCGCTCGACCGTTGATGAAGACAAGGTTTAAGGTCGTCGCTCGACCATTAGTGGAGACACGTGTTTAGGGTCACTGCTCGACCGTTGGTGGAGACACGCGTTTAAGGTCGCCGCTCAACCACCGATGGAGACAAGAGTTTAAGGTCGCCGCTCGACCACCGATGGAGACAAGAGTTTAAGGTCGCCGCTCAACCGTTGATGGAGACACGCGTTTAAGGTTGCTGCTCGACAGTTGATGACGACTCGTGTTTAAGGTCGTCGCACTACCGTTGGTATAAACTCGAGTTTAAGGTCGGCTCGACCGTTAAGAGAGATGCACATAGAGGCCTTCGCTTTTTATTCAAATTTTACCTTGCGTTCGGGAGACATACAAAAAATACAAGTACAATATTCACTCTCGCACCTCTCACCCAGCCCTGTAGGGTTGAAGGTGATTCACGCTCCATGGCCTCTTGAGCTACCTTCCTTCTTCATCCTCCAGATAGTAAGCACCCGAACAGAGCTTTTGCACGACCTTGAAAGGCCCTGCCCATGAGACCTCGAGCTTGGTAGCGTCGCCGATCGGCTTCACTTTCTTCTAGACAAGATCACCGACATGGAAGAATCTTAGGATGGAGGGTTGTAGTTCTGTTTTATTCGTTGCCGGTAAGCCGTTAGCCGAACCACTACTTTTGCCCGCGTTTCATCCACCAAGTCGAGCTCCATGAGCCTCCATTTGGCGTTTCGCTCGTCATAGTGTTGCACCCGATCGGATTCTACTCCGACCTCCACGGAGACAACTGCTTCGCCGTCGTATACCAAATGGAATGGGGTTACGCCGATCGCCTCCTTTGGAGTCGTGCGGAGAACCCACAACACATTGGGGAGCTCGACAACCCAGCTGCCTCTAACGTGGTCGAGCCAAGCACGTAAGACTCTGAGGATCTCCCAATTGGCGACTTCGGCCTGCCCATTGCCCTGAGGGTAGGCCACCGAGGTGAAGACTTGTTGGATGTCATAACCCTCACACCATTCTCTGAGCTTCTGGCTTGCAAACTGTCTTCCATTGTCGGATACGAGTCGACGTAGGATGCCGAACCGACAATGATGTTCTGCCAAATAAATTAAATGACCATCTATTCGGTGATTCTTGTCAGTGGCTCGGCTTCCACCCATTTAAAGAAGTAGTCGACTGTGATGAGCAGAAATTTCCGCTGATCGATCGCCATGGGGAAAGGTCCAACGATGTTCATGCCCCATTGGTCGAACGATCATGATACCGTGGGCGCTTTCATTTCCTCGGTCGATCGATGAGGCATGTTGTGATACTTCTGGTAAGACAAGCAAGTGGCAACCGTCTGAGCGGCATCCTCTTGGAGGGTCGGCCAAAAATATCTGGCCATGAGTATCTTTCGAGCTAATGCACGACTGCTCGGATGGCCTCCGCAAGAGCCTTGGTGGACCTCTCGCAGGATGTACTCGGTATCTTCCGCTCCGCCGTACTTGAAAAGGGGCCTGGAGAAGGCTCTCTTACAAAGCTGGTCACCAATCAAGGTGAACCATCCGACCCTCTTTTTCAATAAGTGAGCTTTTTCTAGATCGACAGGTGTAGCTCTCGAACGCAGAAACTCAGTCAGAGTTGTCCTCTAGTCATTCGGGAAGGTTATTCCTTCCATTCGATCGATATGCGCCACAAGCAGGACTTGTTCGATCGGATGACCTATGACGATCGACGTCAACAAACTGGCTAGTTTCCCTAACTCATCTGTCGCCTGGTTCTCCGATCAGAGGATTTTTTATATAATGACCTCCTGGAAGTTGACCTTCAGCTTCTCGAAAGCCTCTGCATAGAGCCTTAGTCAAGCGTTGTTTATCTCGAATGTCTCGGATAGCTGTTGGACGTCAAGATAGGAGTCCGAGTGGATGAGGACTTTAACTGCTCCCACGTGCCGAGCTACCTGTAGGTCGGCTATCAGCGCCTCATACTCTGCTTCGTTATTAGTGGCTCAGTAGTCCAATCAAACGGAGAGCTGCATCCGGTCTTCCCATGGTGAGATAAGCAGTATGTCGATTCCGCTGCCCTACTAAGTGGACGAGTCGTCCACATATATCTTTCATGTTCCCGCCAACTCGTTGCTCTAGACTTCTATGACGAAATCTGCCAAGGTTTGAGCCTTGATTGCCACTCGGGGTTGATACTGAATGTCAAATTTGCTTAGCTCAGTCGTTCATTTGATTAGCCTTCCTGATGCTTCCGAGTTGAGAAGGACTCGCCCCAAGGCACTGTTAGTTATCACGATGATTGTGTGCACTAGGAAGTATGGACGAAACCTCCGAGCGACGAGAATCAAAGCATACGCTAGTTTTTTTAGATCGGTGTAGCGAGATTCAACATCCTTCAATATATGGCTCAAAAAATATACAAGCTGCTGATCCTAACCATTCTGCCTAATCAGAGATGATCCAACAGCATGTTCGTTGGATGACAAATAAATCCATAGTGGCTCACCCGCGACCGGCTTGGCCAATACAGGCAAGGAGTTCATATATTGCTTCAGTTCTTCCAATGCCCGATCGCACTCGGCGTCCCACTGGAATTTTGTGGCTCGGCGAAGCACCTTGAAGAATGGTAGGCTTCGGTCAGACGATTTGAATATGAATCTGGACAGTGCCGTTGAGCTTCCTTCAAGTTCTGAGGCGGCGGCATGTCTTGCAAAGTTTTGACCTTGCTCGGATTAGCTTCAATGCCCCGCTTAGTGACGATGTAGCCCAGGAAGTGGCCACTATTTGTGTCGAACAGACACTTGCCCAGATTCAATTTTATCCCATAAGTCCTCAGCGTCCGGCAAGTCTCGTTGATATCTGCGCATTGATGGATCGAAAGCGCTAGAGGGGAGGTGAATAGTGCTCGTGGATATTTTAGCGATTTAAAACATAGAGTAGAAACGCAGCGGAAAGTAAATGCAAACACAAAAGACGCAAGTGTTTTACTTTGTTCGGAGCCTATCTCGACTCCTATTCGAAGGCCCGCGATCCTTGATCGTTTTACGTGGGCAACAACTATAAATCCGGAATTATTACAAGCTATAAGCAATTACAGTTAAGTGCAAATAAGAAAGTTATACCAACGAACAAGCAAATAGAAGAGCTTTGGAGTTTCAGTTCGTTGTAGCAGCAGGGCGTTGTTGAAACGTACGGAGCACACAAGAGCACAGAACTTCTGTTCGGAATTCGATGATTTGAGCTGCACCTAGAGGCCTCTTTTTATAGCTCTACAAGGTCTGATCCAGATCCCCAAGTCTCGGGATCAGGTTTGACCCGAAGTGGATCGGTCGACCGATCCTCATGTTCGGTCAACCGATCAGATGATCTCCACCACATCTGATCCGTCGATCCATCGCTCCGCTTCGATCTGGTCAAACTTTATCCCTGGGTTCGGTCGACCGATCCCAAGGTCCGGTTGACCGATCAGTCTCCTCTGACCCGCACACCTCGGCTTGATCCAGTCGACACCTATCCCAGGTTCGGTCGACCGATCCCGAGGTCCGGTCGATCGATCCCTGGTCGAACCCTGTCTAACTTCTGGAGATATGATCTGGTAGCTTTGGAGGTTCGGTCGACCGATCCCAAGGTTCAGTCGACCGATCCTGGTCAGTCCTAACCCTGCAAAAAAAGATTAGTTTCCTACAAAATAGAGTTAGAACACAAAAGATAGTATATATAAACAAATTTGACAGTCATCGGACTGTCCGGGTCTGACTTCGGGTTTCCGACCGGAAACCCTAGGTCGACCCGACGCCTACTGTTCCCTCTACGGGGAACGCGTCCTCACCTACTCCACTCAGGAGATTTTACCTTTTGCCAGTGTGATCCTCCAGATCGATTGGACTTTTGCTTGGTGTTCGATGCCTCCGGACTTTCTATTGGGCGCCCCCTTCCCGACCCGTCCAGTCTTCCACCTGGTTCGCGACACCAGAATTTTTCACCTAGGGTTACCACCCCCTAGGACTTTTTCCTGAAGCACTCGACCCACCAAGACTTTCAGCATAGAGTTACTACTCCCTATGACCTAGGGTTACCACCCCCTAGGGTTTTTACCTTGCCTAACCACAGTTAGGACTTACCTGAAACACTCAATCAAGCACGTCAGTCCACAACACACCTTAACTTTGAATCCTTTGCCATTATCAAAACTCAGGTTCGATCGTCGGATGCTTCCTGCACCAACAATCTCCCCCTTTTTGATTATGGCAACCCAAATTCAAAGTTAAGTAAAACAATTATATTAACAAATTTTAAGTGAGCAAGCTTAAGTATATAAAAGCACAACTTAAACTAACACTTGAACTTTTTGAAGCTCCCCCTTAATACAGGGCTTCCTTTTAATTTTGAATTTCCTACTCTCCCCCTTAATAAAAGCAACACTTTTTACTTTTTACTTTTGAATTTCCTACTCTCCCCATTTGCCTTATATAAAAAAAAACTAGTTGAAAGCAAGTTTTAAGTTTTTGGAAAAAAAATAGATTTATTCTTTGAAAGAGCAAATGCCTGTGTAACACTTAGCTTATCATAAAATTTTACTGAAAAATCGTTCTTTTTACTTAGCAAAAATTTTGAAAGTCATAAGTTAAATTATGCAAGTAAAGAAATATGTGTTTAATAGCTTTAGCTAAGTATAGAATAAATCTAATAGGTAACGAGGCAAAAATTTTGTAAAGATGGCTAAGTTTGAAGGTTGCTATCTGTGCCACTTAGCTAAGCCTTTTGCAAACATTAAATTTTGAAAATATAGTTTCAGTTTGAAAAGGTACTTAAAAACAATAATTTTGAAGAAAATAGGAGTAAGAATTTATGAAATCTTAGGACGAAGAGGGAGTAACTAAAAATTTAATTTAGATTATTTATTCAGTTGGTCCTTAAGTCCAAACATGAGTCAAGTTAAATAGTTAATAACTTAATTGTTTTGATCAGGTATCAGAGCCCTAAAGTAAAAGCATGCTTAAGCTTAACATTTCCTTCACCAACTATCTAACTGTTAGCTACTTGCTGATTGCCTAGAGGGCAACAACTTTCACTTGGTTAGTCAAGTAAAGTCATTTAGTCCAGTTAGATTTGACTAAGGCTGGAAGACTTGACTTGATTACTGTTAATAAATTATTTAACGCCCAGACTCATATTGATGCACAGAAATAAGCATTCTTTAGTCCAAGCTGTACCCTATGCATCTCACACCATTCTATGTTTTACAAACACAAGCAAGGTATACCTAGGTGTTTGTGAGATGCTCTGGCTTAAATCTAGGGGAACAAGATTTCTAGGGTAGAGTCTAGGCTAAGTCATATTTTTTAAAATTCTAAGAAAATGGAATTTTAAAATCATTATTTTTCCTAGATTTTGAAAAGAATAAAAGAATGAGTTTTGAAGTAAGATAGTGAATTTTAAAAATTAATATCTATTCTACCCAACATATTTCTATTTGCCTTCTAAGTGCGCTGAACTCAAGTACAGGTAAGGGCTTTGTGAAGATGTCAGCTAGATTTGATTTTGACTCAACATAGTTGAGTTCAATATAACCCTTAGCTATGTGATCCCTTACAAAATGGTGCTTCACTTCTATATGTTTAGTCCTTGAGTGATGAATTGGATTTTTTGTTAGATTTATTGAGCTTATATTATCAATTGAGATTTTAGTTTTATGATACTCCAATTGATAGTCTTTAAGGGTATGCATCATCCACAGCAACTGAAATGTGCATTCACCTAAGGCTATATATTCAGCTTCAGTGGTAGATAAAGCAACACAGTGTTGTTTTCTACTTGACCAACTTATTAGGCATTATCCTAGAAATTGACAGCTACCACTTGTGCTTTTTCTATCTAGCTTACATCCGGCATAGTCTGAGTCAGAGTAGCCGGTTAGGTCAAGGGTGCCAGATCTAGGGTACCATAGTCCTACATTTAGAGTTCCCTTAACATACCTAAGAATTCTTTTGAGTTAATTTTAAGTTAAAAAAATATTTAAGTTAATTTTTAATTTTGAAAAATATTTAAGTTAATTTTTAAGTTAAAAAAACATTTAAGTTAATTTTTAATTTGAAAAATATTTAAGTTAATTTTAAGTTAAAAAACATTTAAGTTAATTTTAAGTTAAAAAACATTTAAGTTAATTTTAAGTTAAAAAATATTTAAGTTAATTTTAAGTTAAAAAATATTTAAGTTAATTTTAATTTGAAAAATATTTAGGTTGATTTTAATTTGAATTCCTTAGTCATCTCACCCGATCTAAATTTTCAATCAGGGACTCCTATAATTTTTGTGAGATGAATTGAGATTCAATTTTAGGATTATGTTTAACTTTGTGTTAGATTCAGGTTTAGCTTTGGGTTCAACAAGTAAGCATTCTTTGGATAAACTTCTGGGCTATGGTGAGTCACAAGGAACTCATTAAAGTAACCATGCTTTCGAGGTTTTCCAAATAGTCCTACCCATTGAACTTAATACTAAACCTTGGTCTAACTAGTTAGGATCCATTTAAGGGTAGCTTCGGTCAGTTCCACTTGGCCAAATACACCAGGTCGAAGCCATATCTTCCTAGACATGTGATGCCCAAGCTTTCCTAACGTACTATCATCCAAAAACTTCACCAGTACCATGGGTCAAGTTAAACCTGACATATTTTATCTAACTTAAATTACCCTGCTGGGTAGTCTACTCTTGTTTACCCATTTCGGGTAGTTTACGTTTGGTTACCTAGTCGGGTAGTTTAGTTGCGGGTGCCAGCTATTCTAGATACTCCTTCTATTTTCAATTGAATTTAGAATGTTAAGTTTAATTTCGAATTTTTTTTAATTGAATCTTTAATTTTTAATTTTAATTTCGATTTTTTTTAATTGAATCTTTAATTTTAATTTTGAATTTTTTTTAATTTTTAATTTTAATTTTTTTAATTGAATTTTTAATTTTTAATTTTAATTTCGAATTTTTTAATTGAGTTTTTAATTTTAAATTTTAATTTCGAATTTTTAATTTTAATTTCGGATTTTTTAATTTTTTTTTAATTGAATTTTGAATTTTGAATTTTAATCGTTTTAGCTCCCCCTGGATCATAGCCTCGATATGGTCTATTGAGGTAATGTATTTGATCCTTGGGAATCCAATATTGTCTGAGTTCAACTTGATTGATCAGGTTGGACTTGGCAACCCATGTTTGGACCATTTTTCTATTTGTTCTTTGTATGAGAGATAAATATGACTTATATTTCTTTTTCGATTTGTATCCTAGTCCAGTTCTATTGTAGATTGCCCTTTGTGTTCCAAGAATCAAGTCAAGATTCTTGGATCCCAGGGAAAATCGTTCTAAGGTTGTCTTCAAATCTTTGACTTGACTTTTCTGGTTGGAATTCTCTTCCTCAAGTTTTTGAACTTGAGTTGAGGTTCCAGTCTGAACTGGATCAGTCAAGGATTCGTTATTAGTCGTTTCTTTAAGGAGTGTTACCTCCTTTAGAAGCGACTTGATTCGAATTTTGGACTTAGCTACTTTATGCATTAAATAATTAATTAAGCTATATAAACGATTTTTACTTACAGAGGGGTTTGGCCCTTCGGAAACAGATGCGGATCCGTGGCTTCTCTCGGACTCGGCTTCCGATTCGTCCTCGCTTCCGGATTCGTTGTTGTAGTCCCGGGCTGTCAACGCAAGAAAATTCGTCTGCTCGATTTCTTCGTCGTCGGATTCCTCGGAAGAAGACTCGTCCCATGTTGCCTTCAATGCCTTCTTTCTCTTTGGTTTCTTTGGATCCTTCTGGTTCGGGCAGTTTGCCTTGATGTGCCCTTTTTGATTGCACCCGTAGCAGGTCACTTCGAATTTGACCTTCGAGCTTGGTTGGACTTCTTTGGACTGGATGGCTTTTCTGACATCCTTTTTGTTGAAGCCCTTCTTTTTGCAGAGTTTCTTTACCAGGTTCACTATTTCGGTTGTAAGCTCATCGTCGTCTTCCGAATCTGGTTCTTCTTCTAACTCAGGTTTGGTTCTGCGCTTTATCTTTGATTCGCGCATTCTCCCTGTTCCTGCAACCAAAGTCAACCCTTTCTCGGTCGGGTGTGCATTAGTCTGTTCATGAAGTTCGAATTCTGCAAAAAGTTCATCTAACTTAATAGTAGATAAATCCTTAGAAACCTTGTAGGCATCTATCATGGATGCCCACAAGGTGTTTCTCGGAAAGGCGTTTAAAGAATACCTTATGATGTCCCGGTTATCTACCTTCTGTCCAATTGCATGAAGACCATTGAGCAGATCTTGAATCCGGGCATGGAGTTGGGCAGCTGTCTCACCTTCCTGCAGTTTGATATTAAATAATTTATTAAAAATTAAGTCTCTTTTACTTACTTTGGTGTCGGACGTCCCTTCGTGAAGTTCAATTAGCTTCTCCCACAGCTCCTTGGCACTGTTAAAGGGGCCGACGCGGTTGAGTTCTTCTTTTGATAGACCACACTGGAGGGTGCAGGTCGCCTTGGCATTAGCTTCCCCCTTCTTAATCAGAGATGTATC
The DNA here is from genome assembly GCF_018446385.1 of Zingiber officinale. NCBI lineage: Eukaryota > Viridiplantae > Streptophyta > Magnoliopsida > Zingiberales > Zingiberaceae > Zingiber > Zingiber officinale. Next base: position 7,131,146 of record NC_055996.1, on the reverse strand, counting down.
CCAGTCCTCGTATGGTAGTGGTTTGCCGGCGCTATCAGTTGGTAGTTGGAGTCCGGTTTTGACAATCATTCAGACTTCAAAATGAGTCTGGAGATATGCCTCCATCCGACCCTTCCAGTACCCGAAGTCGTCTCCGGTGAATAGCGGGGGGCGGGCTGTACTGTAGCCTTCTTGAAGGGCCATTTTAGATCAACTATGAAAGAAAATAAACAACGAAAAGTTCCAGGACTTGGTCTTGGCTTAGTAGTGCGGAAGGAGAAAAAATAGAACACGAACTCGGGTGGTGTTGCACCAACTCCGAGCAGAAAACCGATTCGAGAAAAGAATTAGAATATAGCTATGAAGCCAAATTCTAATTGACTCCGAAAAATCTGAAAATACCACGAAAAAATTGTTTTGAATGGTGGTTGCACCGATTCAAAACGACCCCACTCTGATACCAATTGATGGATCGAAAGCGCTAGAGGGGAGGTGAATAGTGCTCGTGGCTATTTTAGCGATTTAAAACACAGAGTAGAAACGCAGCGGAAAGTAAATACAAACACAAAAGACGCAAGTGTTTTACTTCGTTCGGAGCCTATCTCGACTCCTACTCGAAGGCCCGCGATCCTTGATCGCTTTACGTGGGCAACAACTATAAATCCAAAATTATTACAAGCTAGAAGCAATTACAGTTAAGTGCAAATAAGAAAGTTATACCAACGAACAAGCAAATAGAAGAGCTTTGGAGTTTCAGTTCGTTGTAGCAGCAGGGTGTTGTTGAAGCGTACGGAGCACACAAGAGCACAGAACTTCTGTTCGGAATTCGATGATTTGAGCTGCACCTCGAGGCCTCTTTTTATAGCTCTGCAAGGTCTGATCCAGATCCCCAAGTCTCGGGATCAGGTTTGACCCGAAGTGGATCGGTCGACCGCTCAGATGATCTCCACCACATCTGATCCGTCGATCCGTCGCTCCGCTTCGATCTGGTCAAACTTTATCCCTGGGTTCGGTCGACTGATCCCAAGGTCCGGTCGACCGATCAATCTCCTCTGACCCGCACACCTCGGCTTGATCCAGTCGACACCTATCCCAGGTTCGGTCGATCGATCCCTGGTCGAACCCTGTCCAACTTCTGGAGATCTGATCTGGTAGCTTTGGAGGTTCGGTCGACCGATCCCAAGGTTCAGTCGACCGATCCTGGTCAGTCCTAACCCTGCAAAAAAAGATTAGTTTCCTACAAAATAGAGTTAGAACACAAAAGATAGTATATATAAACAAATTTGACAGTCATCGGACTCCCGGAAACCCTAGGTCGACCCGACGCCTACTGTTCCCTCTACGGGGAACGCGTCCTCACCTACTCCACTCAGGAGATTTTACCTTTTGCCAGTGCGATCCTCCAGATCGATTGGACTTTTGCTTGGTGTTCGATGCCTCCGGACTTTCTATTGGGCGCCCCCTTCCCGACCCGTCCAGTCTTCCACCTGGTTCGCGACACCAGAATTTTTCACCTAGGGTTACCACCCCCTAGGACTTTTTCCTGAAGCACTCGACCCACCAAGACTTTCAGCATAGAGTTACTACTCCCTATGACCTAGGGTTACCACCCCCTAGGGTTTTTACCTTGCCTAACCACAGTTAGGACTTACCTGAAACACTCAATCAAGCACGTCAGTCCACAACACACCTTAACTTTGAATCCTTTGCCATTATCAAAACTCAGGTTCGATCGTCGGATGCTTCCCGCACCAACACGCATAGGTCAGCAACTCGGAGGGATTTAATTTATATATCATCGACGTATACCTCTATATGACGGTCGATCTGCCACTGAAACACCTTGTTCATCAGCCTCTGGTAGGTGGCTCCGACGTTCTTGAGTCTGAATGACATGACATTGTAGCAGTATATTCCGTCGGCCATAATGAAGCTGATCTTCTCTTGGTCTTCCCGGACGAGCGATACTTGGTGGTATCCTTGGTACGCGTCAAGCATGCAGATCAGCTTGTAGCCCATCGTCGAGTTCACCATCTGGTCTATCCGGGGCAGCGGATAGAAGTCCTTCGGTTACGCCTTGTTTAGATCACGGAAGTCGATGCAGACCCGCCATTTGTTGCCCGGCTTGGAAACGAACACAACATTGACTAGCCAGCTCGGGAATTGAACCTCCCTAATATGGCCGATCTCCAATAGTTTCTCTATCTCCACCCGGATGATCACATTCTGCTCCGCGCTAAAATCCCTTTTTCTTTGCTTCACCGACCGAGCATCCGGTTGGATATGAAGCTTGTGCTGAGCCACACTCGAGGAGATGTCGGGAAGCTCATGTGTCGGCCAGGCGAACACATCATGATTTTGTTTAAGTCAGGCGACCAGCTCTGCCTTCTTCTCCTCCTCCAGGTCGGCAGCGATGAAAGTTGTTGCCTCCACTCGGCTGGGGTGGATCTAAACCTCCTCCTTTTCTTCGTATACCAATGTAGGGGGGTTTTCAGTCATCGCGTTTACCTCCAGTTGCGGAGTCTTCCGAGCGCTCCTAGCCTCAGACTTGACCATCTCGACGTAGCATCGCCGAATGGCCAACTGATCGCCCTTGACTTCTCTCACCCAGTCGTCCACTGGAACTTGATGTTCTGGCAGTAGGTAGATACCACCGCCCGGAACTCGTTGAGAGCTGGTCGGCCCAATATGACATTATAGGCCGACAACGCATCCACCATGATGAAGTTAATTGGTGGTCCTAGTTCTCCTTAGTGGCTCTTCTCCGAGCGAGATGGCCAGACGGGCTTGTCCGAGCGGCAGTACTTCGTTTCCCGTGAAGCTGTACAATGGGGTCGTCATGGGCAGTAGCTTATTTAGATCAATTTGCAACTGATCGAACGCCTTCTTGAAAATAATGTTCACTGAACTCCCTGTATCAACAAAAGTTTGGTGAATTGTGAAGTTAGCGATTACCGCTCGGATAATCAGCGCGTCATCGTGGGGGGTCTCCACCCCCTCCAAGTCGCTAGGGCCGAAGTTGATTTGGGGCCCTACGACCTTCTCCTTGCTGCATCTCAAGGCATGGATTTCCAACCGTCGAGCGTATGACTTCCTAGCTCAGTTGGAATCGTCGTCAGTTGGTCCTCCAGATATCATACCTATCTCTCCTCGGAAAGTGTTGTTTATGTTTTCTTCTTCTCGAGCGGATGGCCTATTTCGCTCGGCCGGGGCTCGGGAGGGATTAGTGTCATCCCTCCGCTGATGTTGGTGGTGTCGCTCGGGTGCCCTTCTGTCGCCCTCTCGCCGCTCAGCATATATGTGCCTTTGTCGCCGATCAGGAGAAGGGGATCGGTGGCGGTATCCATGCAGAGCCGGTTGGCTGACGATCGGTGTCAAACCA